>NC_082671.1:49892812-50198281 GCF_025265405.1 Mesoplodon densirostris | reverse complement strand
GAGCGGCTGGGCCCGTGAGCGGAGCTTGCGCGTCCGAAGCCTGTGCTCTGCAGTGGGAGAGGCCACAACAGTGAGAGGCCCACGTACCGCAAAAAAAAAAAAAAAAAAAAAAAGAAAAAGAAAGTAAGGCACTGAAAGGGAAGGAGAAGTGGAAGGAGGTGATGGGTATTGTAGTTTCAGGTAGGTCGGTCAGAGGAATCTCACTGAGGTGCGGCTAAGTGAAGAGCAGAAAGAGTTGAGGGAGTGAGCCATGTAGATAATCTGGGGGAAGAACGTTCCAGGCCACAACAACTGCAGATGCAAAGATGGCACGTACCTGGTGTGTTTAAGGATCAGCAAAAAAGCGAGGCTGAAGCAGAGTAAGAAGGAAAGGAAGTGAGAGGTTAGAGCAATGACAGAATCAGTTTGGGTAAGGATTTATAAAACCGTGTAAGATTTTGGCTATTACTTGGAATGAGTGCAAAGCCATGGGGAGGGGGGATGAACAAGGGAGGGACATGACTTGATTAGATCTTAAAAGAATCACACTGGCTGCTGAAGTGAGGACAAGAAAGCAATGCCAAGCGGGAGGGATCACTCTTCCACCTTGTTCTCCACAGGACGGCCGTGACTCCTGCCTGATGCCCTCCCCTGGCCAAGTGATACCACCTGCCATCACCCGGCCATCACCCTTTGGACGGGCTCAACGTGTGCCTTCCCCTGGCCCCTCAGCTCCAGTTTGTATCCACAACTCCTGGGGGCTGGGATCACTGCGAGGTCTTGGTTTTGTCCCCGCCCAACCACCCCCATCTCTCCCCAGACCTCATATTCAGTGTTGCGCCGTCTCGCCAACCGCCCCAAAACCCAGTTCACACCCCTCCCATCGGCCCCCAGAGCTCAGCAGGTGAGAGAGGGCAGGGGAGGTAGCTGGCTTAGGCCAGGGCTGGGGGAGGAAGGGGATGGATGGGTACAGGGAAAGTCATGGCATCTCACTTCTGTCCCAGGCCCAGTGGTTGAGTGGCCTCTCCCCTCAGCCTTGCCCTGAAGAGCCTGCCCTGCCCTGGGTAAGTATCTGAAACCTTCCCATGCTGAGACTCCTCGCTCTGTCCCGTTGGCCTGAGGCCCAGCAGTTTTGAAGCAAGTGGGCTCTCTGGAAAAGCTGCCTAACTCTCCAACTCTCCCTGCTTCTCTGCTGCCCCTCCTAATCCAAGTCTAGGGCCACTCAATTAAGGACCTGATCCCTTCCTCACTAGTTTGAAGACTCAAACTAGTCTTCTTCCTACTCCAGCCTGGCTTCCTCATGTGGCCCCTCTCCTCCCATGTGGCAGGAGCAGATTGCGGTCCGGTTATTTGACCAGGAAGGTGGTATGAGGTTGCAGGAGCGTCCTGGGAAGCCACCCGTGGCAACTCCTTATGGACCCCATCCCAGTAGAACCCCCAGTCTCCAGGAGCTGAAGATGCAGGTGGGCTGGTGTGGGCAACAGCTTTGATGCCTGATGGGCAGTGACAGGGCTGGGAAAGTGAGAAATGGGCGGGGTGGGGGGCATGGAAATAGGACAGTGTGGGTACAAGACTTGCACCCACTTCTTGACATCACACTCTGTCCCACCCACAGCGCATCAGTATCCTGCAACAGCTTTTGCGACAGGAGGTAGAGGGGCTGGTGGAGGGCAAGTGTGCCCCCCATAATGGAGGCTCCTCTCTGGATATGGTTGAACTTCAGCCCCTGCTGGCTGAGGTTTCTAGAACTCTGAATGCCCCAGAGAATAAATCTGGGGCTTTTCATCTTCCTGGAATGTTACAGCACTCTGGGCTGCCCAAACCCTACCT
The DNA here is from genome assembly GCF_025265405.1 of Mesoplodon densirostris. Lineage (NCBI taxonomy): Eukaryota > Metazoa > Chordata > Mammalia > Artiodactyla > Ziphiidae > Mesoplodon > Mesoplodon densirostris. The sequence continues at coordinate 50,196,472 of NC_082671.1, read as the reverse complement.
TCCAGAGGGGTGTGGGGAACCAGAGGCCTGCCCTGCAGCAGAGCCCGAGGTAGCCCTGCCCTGCCCTCCAGCAGAACCAGGGCCCCCAGAGTCCCACCATAGGAGGCGGCCTGAGATATCAGAGCCCTCCACCCAGGAACAGCCTGAGGCATCAGAGCCCTGCCCTCTGGGAGAGGCTGGACCCCTTCAGGCCTGCCCCCAGGGACAGACAGGACTCCCAGAGCCCTCCCCTAGGGTAGAGCCTGGGGTATCAGAGGCCTGCTCCCTGGAACCCAGAAGTCCAGAGTCCAGCCCATGGCCCTGCTGCAGTCAGTGGGCTCCAGCGACCACCAGCCTGACCTTCTCCTCCCAACGCCCACTTTGTGCCAGCCCCCCTATCCACTCACTCCAGTCTCTGAAGCCCCCAACAGGCAAGGCAGGTAAGGAGTTGGTTGGAAGGGGTTGTGAACAAAGGAGGTCCTCGTCTCCCGCTGGGAGCAGGGCCTGCCTGCACCAGGTGATCCTACGCTTTCTTTCCCCTACCTACCTTGCCCCAGTCTGGCTCTCCCACAGGAAGAAGTGGGGGATGCACCTTCAGCCCTGTGCTCCTAATTGGCTTGGCCCTTGGTCGGGGAGTGGGAAAGGGCAGTATATGGTGGGAGTCTAGGACTCCAGAGTCTGCCCTGATCTCTCTGTGGCCTTTGGCCCTCAGGCCCCAGCCATCTGGCCCCTCGAACCCTGGCCCTGAGGCAGCGCCTCAAAGCATGTCTGACCGCCATCCACCGCTTCCACGAGGCCCGCCTGGACGACGAGTGTGCCTTCTACACTAGCCGAGCCCCTCCCTCAGCCCTCACCCGGGTCTGCACCAACCCTGTGGCCACATTGCTCGAATGGCAGGATTCCCTGGTGAGCCTCCGGTCCACAGCCAGCTATGCCTGTGGGAAGTAGGAAGTGGGGCAGGGGGCCATCCTCGGCTCCTTTACAGAGGTCAGGGGGAAGGGCTGGTTACAGTTCAAGGACAGCTGGGCTGTGACGAGGTCTTCTCTCTCCCCAGTGTTTTATTCCAGTCGGTTCTGCTGCCCCACAGGACTCTCCGTCATGAGGCATACGCCTCCACCCGCTCCTGTCCTGCCTTGCAGCTTCCTTTTAACCCTTATTTATTTTCCACACCATGTACTGGGAGCTGACACCCTTTTGTCCTTCAATAAAGTTTCTAAAATGTCCAAATGTCTGTTTTCCTCTGGTCCTACCTAGGCCAGCTACTGCTGTTGCTCCTCAATTGTCCACATGGTGGCAGTGTCCTCCAGCTTAGAGGCCAGCCCTGGGTTCTCAGGCTTCCCCAGGCTCCCTCGCCTAGAAGCTGTCCAAGTCATCCCACTCCTGCTCACCCCACCCTCCCAGCAAGCACTATGAGTGAGTGGTTTTTTTTGGGGGGGCGCGAATGTGGGCCTTTGGGGAGCTGCTTTTCTCCTTGCTCCCAGAGATCTTGGCCACTCCCAGGAGCCGTCAGCAACTCCTTCATTCCTGCATCGCCTAGAGTTCCCTAGAACTCTCCCCCTGCATCAGCAGAAAGCAGAAGCACCAGACCCATACCTCTGGTATCCTCCCTTGCTAGTGTCGCTCTGGTTGGTGTCTCCCTACAGTGTAAGCCCTCAAAGCTCTCCTGAAGCTGATACCCTTCCCCGGATCAGAGTAGAAACCCTGGGCTACTCCCCTCCTCTGCTTCCCTAGAGGCAGGCCTTGCCAGGAATAATAAAACCTTTGCCTCTGGCAGAGAGTGATAGGGTAGGGGTCCTTGAGAGGAGTGAGGAAAGGGTCAGCCGCTTTCCCCCACTCCGTGCACCAAGTTAAGAGGCACACACGTTCTCCCACTTCACTTTATTGAAGAGGCAACGGCAGCTGTAGCCCCAGGGCCTAACCCCGATGGGGGTGAACTGGGGACTGCAGGGTGAGTGTTAAATGCTAGGAAAGGATTCACTGGTTCCTCCAGTTCACAGGGAGGCTGCCAAGGCTAGAGCCTGAAGCCTGAAAATGGAGATGAGGGGAGGAGGGGATGGCAGAGAAGTTGTCATGACAGAGGACCAGCGCCTACCCGCCCTAATGTCTCCTCTCCTCCCGCCTAGAAGGGCTCCTTCTGTTTCTGTTCTCTCCCTCCCCAAAAGCCAGGGCTTCCCTTCTGTTTCCTGCTTTCCGTGCCTCTGTGCTGCAGTTAGTGAAGCTGTTTCCTAGCTCCGGAGAGAAGAGAGGGCCACGACCTGCCCCCCCGTCCTGGCCCGGCTTTCGCAGGCACGTGCACGGAGGCTGGTGGTCCCTTCCCGAGCAGCCCTGCTCCTCCGGCCGGTTTCCTCAGCTCCCCAGCCACTCAGTTACACCCCGGAGCACCAAGAGTCCGCCCATTAAAGGCCACCTCCGGGAGCGGGAGGGTCTGTCCCACCCCCAGTCTCTCAAAGGATGGGGTGGCGCCTTGGGTGGGGCAAGCTGAAGGTGCGTGAGGAGGGGAGCGGAGTGGGGGTGGGTGGGTGGGGGATGGGGCCCGACTCAGTCCGGGTAGATGATGAAGCCAGAGAAGGTGCTGTACTTGTTGGTGTTACCGCCGTGCACCTTCCCGCCGTCCAGCTTGATGAAGACTTCATCTCCCACATCCAGGTGCAGGATAACGCTGTTGCTGGCGTAGTCATAGTTCTGGTCCGCGTCCTGAGCAATGGCGCTGGCCCGGACCTAGCGAGGGGGAACAGAACAACCCACTCACGCCCTGTGTGGAGCTGGGGTGATGAGGGGTCGGCCGAGGAGATGCAGCTGGGCCTGTGAAGGTGACGCGAGGGTAGCAGGCTGCAGGGTTTGGGAAGGACAAGGTGCTTCGCAGGCACTGCCATTCACTAGCTGCTGGGACCCGGGCAAGTTTCACGCCTTCTCTGGTCCTTAATTTGAGCTATAAGGTAGGAGGTAGTAATAGAACCTATCTCCTCAGGCTGTTAGGATTAAATGAGTTACTACGTGTGAAGTGTGTTACAAAACAGTGCTTTGCACAAAGAAAACGCTGTATAGGTTTTGCTATTATTGTTATTTTAAAAATAAAATTAGGGCTTCCCTGGTGGCGCAGTGGTTGAGAGTCCGCCTGCCGATGCAGGGGACATGGGTTCGTGCCCCGGTCCGGGAAGATCCCACATGCTGCGGAGCGGCTAGGGCCGTGAGCCATGGCCGCTGAGACTGCGCATCCGAAGCCTGTGCTCCGCAACGGGAGAGGCCACAACAGTGAGAGGCCCGCGCACCGAAAAATAATAATAATAAAATAAAATTAGACTGTAGGATAATTTCTAAGATTCTGAACCCACTCGGACCTTCTAAACTTGTGCTCCCTTCCCCCAGAGATAGGGCACAGGTGTGTCTGTGCGTGTGTAAGCAAGGGTGCAGGCCGTGGGAAGGTGCCATGATGTATCCTCGCCCCTCCTCGATTGTCCCTCCTAGTGGCCGCGGGTGCCCCGACGTGGGGGTCGCCTTCCGCCCCAACAGGTAGTGCCTCTTCCCCTCTGGCCTCGCTGCTGCAGGTCGCCTCACCGACGCCTCAGCGTCGCAGCCAGCCCCTCCCCAGTCCCCCTCTTCCTGTCACGCGGGGGCTGGTTATTAACTGATTAATTATTCATCATTATTCTAATCACTATTTACAGTCCCCAAAGCCGCAGCGCCTGCACCGCAGAATACAGAGTGGGAGCCGCGCGGCCCCCGCCCCCTCGGGAACCTACGCACTCTAAATACACACTCCCCCCCTCCGCCCCTCACAGACACGCCGCACAGACCACACACCCCTACTCAGTGCCACAGGCAAGCAGATACCGCTCTACTCTCACACCTTCGCACCCCGCACCCACAGACACACTTGCATCACGCACACACACGCTACAGTCTCACACACGTACACTCTCACTCCCTTTCCCTGGGTTCCTGGGGCGGCCCTGCTGGGAGAAGACCTCAATGTAGTGCCTTCGGTTCTTGGAGCAGAAGCGTACTTCAGCGGTGGCAAGACCTGGGGTTCGGACAGGTGGGATAAGCAGGCCTGATGCGCCACGGTCAAATCACCCCATCGCGCACGGGGCATTCGGAGGTCACAGCTCAGCCCTAACCTTGCGTGGCCCAGGCACATTTCCCCAGCCCCACCTCTGTGGCCTCTGGCTCCCCCTAAGCGTGTCCCGGACCTTGAGCTGAGTCTTTGGGACTTTTCTTCCAAGCTAAGGCAGCAGTGACTCCGACTCTGACCGCAGGAGCAGGGACCAGGCCGGGGTCCAAGGCTTCTGCTTTATCTGTTCTTGCCTCTTCCCTTCTCCCACATTCGTTCCTGCAAAGCCGCCTGGCTGGCCCCGTGCTGCCTCAGTTTCCACCTCTGCCTTCGGACTCAGTATTAGCTGAGGGTAAGGCCCACTCTAGAACTGACCCCAGGCCCTGGGGCCAGTAATAGAGTTGCCTGGAAAATGAGACAGTGTTTTCTTTCTTTTTTTTACCTTATCCTTGAAAATCCAAGCTTAATGACCCCCACACGGGAACAGCTACCAACTGCCCACGGCGTGATACCCGGATTCCATTCTAAATCGAAGGAGCCAGACTCCGGTAACGTGCCCATCAAGTGGCTGGGTAACCCAAAGGCCAGGAGGGCTGCCCAAACAGGAGAAAAGAGGCTAAGAGGCAGGGTGAGATACCAAAGAGGTTTGGTGTATAGTTGCCTATAGTTGGAGTGTGAGGCTCTGAGTTTTAATTCTGACACCATTCCTAACGTCCCATGAGACCCTGGGTAGGTCGTTTTCTTTCTCTGGCCCCCCAATTCCTTTTGGACTAAATGAAGCGATTTCTAAGTTCTTGGCAATGCGGCCTTCTTGGATTTAGTGACGGTGTTTGGGGAAGAGGTTCGGGTTGCGTAATGAATGCAGGGAGAATTAGAAAGCTACGCTGTCTGGGGCTGGGTGGGAGAGGGGCAGCTCACCTGTCCATTCTTCATCAAGTCCGCCCACATGCTGGTGCCGTCACCGCCGCGCATAAGCACATGGTAAGCGAAGAAGTAGACACCCGGCATGGGGCAGGTGAACTTGCCACTGGCCACCTCGTAAGCGTTGCCCACGTTGGTCACCACGTCGTCGAAGCGCAGCACTTCGTAACCCTCGTGTGGCCGCCGCAGGCCGGCATAGAAGGCAATTCGAGGCACGTAGCCGGCAGGGGGCGCCACCCCGCCGGGGCCTGGGCCTGGAGGGCCCGGGGGACCTGGCCTGCCCGGCTCTCCTGGAGGTCCTCTAGGACCTGGTGGTCCCGGGGGCCCTCGCAGGCCTGCCTTCCCGCGCCGGCCCACCTCTCCCTTGGCGCCCTGAGGGAAGGGGGGTACGGAGGCGGGCGCGCCGTCGGGTCCTGGGCCTCGCGGCCCGTGGGGGTCGCACACCATGCGGCAGCGACCCAGCATCTCGTAGTGCGCCGGCCCGCGGGAGCTGTGCACTAGCAGCGGAATGGCCACCAGCAGCAGCAGCACCATGGCCACCCCGACGGCCGCGCCCGCCACCCTCTTGCGGCGGCTCAGCCGCGACGCGGCCAGGGCCAGCAGATCCTCCTCACTCTTGGGTGCAATGGTGGCGGAGGCCCGGGGCTCTCCGCGGGCCCCAGAGGCGGTGACCGGGCTCGGGCCTGGGTCGGGATCCCCCCGACGGCTGCGCCCGGCCCCCCCGCCCCTGTGGGCTCCCGCCTCAGTGGTGCCGTTCCCCAAACCTTCCGTCAAGGCGGAGGTACCCCCGTTGGTTGGACCAGAGACAGCTCCCGACAGTTCAGAGTCCGTGGTCCTCTATTACCCTCTCGTTCAGTCTAACGTTCCCAGGCGCCTGAAATCGGTGGATTCTCGGACGGCCGGTTTCTTACAGATCTAGGATGCCTGCCCTCCGGACAGCTGCTTTCTCGAGGATGGCGGCGCCTAGGTCCCCGGCTACCCAGACGGATAGCTCCCGGCCGGAGCTGGGACTACTCTCCGAGCTCTGGACGTCCGGGGCTCTGCGCTGCGGGTGGCGCCCACCGGACGCGACCTCCTCGCAGGTTTGCGCTCTGGCTCTTGGTGAGCCTTGACCCACCTTTCTACCCTAGCCGCGGCCCCAGCCCCTGCTGAGGCCCTGGCCCCGCGTCTCTCTCCAGCTAGCGCTCTCCCTCTCTGCGTCCCTAACCTTCCTCCCCTCCCTCCCGGAGCGGCAGTGCGGGTGGTGTGAGCCGCGACGCGGCGGGAGCCGCTCTAAGAGGCCGCGGCGGGGGGGGGGGGGGGGGCGGGGGGCGGAGCGACCCCTGGCGCCCAGAGAGGGAAGCGTGGAGGCGGGGCAGGCCACGGCCCCCACCCGCGTCCCCCCAGCCTCTCGGTTCCTGACCGGCTCTAAACCAATTCTGCAGGGATTCACTGCCCTCACCCTATCCTTACTTTCACCCACTACCCTGAGTTTGGTATTCCCAGAGCCCGGAGGAGGCCAGAAACGGGGATGGGATAAAAAGCGGTGGAGATGCACACACACAGAAGACAGAAGTGGATTCCAGAGCTAAAAAGAGCCCTCCCCGGCTCCCCCCCCTCAAAAAAAGAAAAAAGAAAAAGAAAAAAGCCCACGAGCAAACAAAAAGGACTAGAAAAAAAATAGAAATTCGCCACTCAGTGCCCGTGACCGAATAACATATGGTAAAGGGTTCAACGGGTACGGGTTGGCCTGAACTGGAAAAGGCAAATCTCCAGGCACCTCTACCCTCGACCCCCAGTGTTGGCGGAGGGGGCCGCAGAGCAATCGAGAGAGTGAGGGAACAGAGAGAGTGAGAAAACAGACCAGCCTGGGAAAGCGAGCAGGAGACCGACAGGAAAGCAGAGGAGCTACAGAGAAATCAAAGGGATGGAAAGCCAGACAGAGACGCAGAGACAGAGACAAAGCTTGAAAAAGAGACTAAATGACAGCCCCAGAGGGGGAGAAGGAGAGACAGAGACGGAGAGAGAGAGACAGGAGCCAAGACAGGTTGACAGATCGAGAGAGAAATGTAAATGGCGCGCTGCAGAGAGACACCCAGGTCCGTGTTCGGACTCCAATGTGACATATCAACTGTGGGGACGACGCGGAGGCGGGGCGCTTCTTGGAGCAGTGTGGTAGGCTCTGGGCCTGTGCGTTGTGACAGTGTGCTGGCAAGTGTGGATGTGTCCATGGGACCCTGGCCTTGTGTGTCCCTGGGTGAGTGGGATTGTGGATTGTGGATTGCCTTTGTGTGTGTATGTGTGAGGGCTGTGTGAAGGGAGGTTTTATATTTGTCTTCCTCTTAGTCCCTAAATGTGGAACCCCATGAATGTCATCTTTCTTATCTCAGGACTGAAGGGTAGAGAGTTTACTGGGGAGAAAGAGTCAGAAGGCAGCTCTTGCCCTGGCAGCCCAGCCCAGTCCCACCCCTGCCCTGGTCCCAGACCTTGTCCAGCCCCAGGATCTCTGCCCCTTCACCCTTCCACAAAGGGCTGTGGTTAGATGGAAACTCAGAGAAGTTGGACCCCACATAATAAATGTTTGGGGGAGGGACTTGAAATTTGAAATTGGTTATGCAAAGTAATATAACTAAAACGCAGTTTCAGTGCTAGGCACCCACCTGTGGGGGGGAGCTGCGTCTGTCATTCGGGTGACCAAGAGGAAACACAAGCTTTGATAGGTCCCTCTCTGTGAGGGGTCTGCATCCTTCCTCAGGGTCTCGCCCCTCTGGGAGAAATTTCTTGCTCACGGGGACTCCAGGGCCAGAGGCCTGGAGAAGAGGTTCCAGGACTGGCAAAAGTGGGGTATTTGGAGGCCCTGGAGGTGGACAACTGCAAAGGATCTCTTAGAGACTAGGGTAAGCCAGTACTGTAATGTATAAGAGTACATTATGTAAAATGGAGAGCGCAGGGCACATCAGGGCGTAATTATTGGGTGGAAGATGATTTCCTCATCTCTTGTTTCCTGTACTCCTTCCCCGCCCCTCCCAGCCCATAATGGTGCAGGAAGAAGGAGGTTGCTGAGGACGGGCCTGTGTGGAGGGAGGCCCCTACATGCTTGAAAGGGTTGGGAGAGAAAGGATTGGCAGTCAGTGGGGGAGGGGCCTCCTCCAACCATAAATACAAATTTTATTCAAGGTCTTTGTTGCCATTTGTCTTCCTCGGGGGGCTGAGGGCCATGTCGGCCCGTGCATGTCTAATTCCGAATCTGCTCCCCTAGGCTGGATGATGGATGGGTCAGAGAGGAGAGAGCAGGCCGGGGCTCACACTGACCTCCCCACCCGATCCTCCTGCCTCATCGGCCCCAGGTCCTGCCATCCCTCTCCCTCCTCCTCCCCCCTCTCCTGCCACCCACTCACTAAAGGCCCCCTCTGCTCAGCCCCGCTCCCCACCCCTCTCTCCTACTAACCAAGAACCTCTTTTTGAGCCCCTCACCTCAGCCCCTTTCAGGTCCTAGCCCTCTTCTCTCGGAGTTTCCCTTCTCCTCCCATCCCCAGCCCAGGCTGTGAGCTTCGGTGACCAGCAGGGCTGCAGGCGGCAGCGGGTGTATATGGTGGGGGAAGCAGGCTTAGCTCACAGGGAGCCGAGGGGCCAGCTCCATGAATTTATTCATGTTCTGTTGCTCTTTCCCCACGCTCTGGAATGAAGCTGCCAGCTCACCAGGTCCTTACTGCTTCCTCTGCAGTTGTCAACATTCGGCTGAGAAGGGACCTGGGAAGGGTCAAGGCCAGCTAGTGCTCCTGGGGCCAGAAGCCAAGTGTCTGGGCTCAAGAGGAAATACTGGGGCCCAGGCTGGGGTCTGGGACAATTTACCCAGAGCTCCTTGGGCAGCCAGACTGGGAGGCCCCAGGGAGGTGGTGTGGTTGGGAATGGGATGTAGGCAGGGAGGTGTGCTGCAGGACATAGAATGGGCAGTGGAGGAGGGGAGAGGAGAGGAAGACTTTGAGTTCCCTGGGCTCCCCTATTTAAAATCACAGCCCAGTCTGAACCCTGCCTTACCCTCTGCCCTTGACTCTGCACTAACCCTGACCCTAATCCCAAAGTATACACTTGACTCCTCTCCAATCCTAGAATGAATCCTAACTCCATAACCTGACTCTAAATAGAACCCATCCCCACCTGTCCTGTCCTGGAACCTAGGGGTCTCCCAGGAATTTCCCCCAGGGCTTAGGGCCAGGTGTGTGTCAGAGTTCTGAGGACCAGACTTTAGATTAGCATGTGATTAGCATATGATTTGCATGTGATATGTGCCTTCTACTCTGAGGAAGTTTTCTTGTTAAAATTTTATGAAGTCTAGCGGAAAGGTCCTGGCTCCTTGAAGTTTTTCTCTTTTTGTTCCTTCTCCCACACTCCTTGTCACTGACCCAGACCCCTTCAAGGGAAGAAAGGGAGTGAGGAAATGAGCAGTAGAAAACTCATGGGAGGAAAGATCCTGGAAGTGTGATCTACCCCTGTCACTTGCAGTATAACCTCCACAAGCCTCAGTTTCCTCATCCATAAGAGCAGAGGAACCAGCTGGCTGATGTTACAATAAGATCTAAGGAAATGCACTCCACCGCCCGCCGCACCCCGCACTCTCTCCTTCCTCACCCTTCAGGGCCATCCATAGTGTGGTTCTTCTCCACTTCCCTCCACCCCACCCATACACACACTCTGGCTCTCAGCTCCTACATGTAAGATCACACAGAGCTGGAAGCAACCTGGGTTGCCTGGTACCAGACCCCTGGTATGAAGAGAGAGGAAAAATGCCCACCTGAGAGGACAGGGAATAACATGGATAGGGAAATAACATTATTGAGTGCTTACAGTATTTTAGAGCTTTTACTTGAGAGTTACTGCATCCTTGATGCATCCCTGAGAGGATGTATTGTCTCCATTTTACAGATGAGGAAACTGAGGCCTGGAAATGAGAAATGCCTTGTCCTGTATCACCTTGTAAGTGGCAGCCCTAGAACTGGAGTTCCGCTCTCCTGGCTTCCTTCTCACTGCCCTGGAGAAGAGAAATGACACCCAAGGCAGTGGAAGGGTGAGAGAAGCAGGGCAGGAGTGGGGAGAGAGATTTGAATTAGTCTCAGGGGAGACCTATGTGTGTGAGGCCAACGGGGCAGGGCCTTGGCTCAGGGTGTCCCCCATCCCCCACCCCCAGTGCTGACACACAACAGGTGCTGGGTTGTTAGCTAAAGGATGTCGGCCGAAGTCAGCTGCGGAGAAGAGCTTTTCAGTCCGAAGAGGAGAGGGAAGAGAAAAGGGAGGGAGAAGGAAATGAAGCGAACTGCAGAAAAATGTGCTCAAGAGGCAAAAGGCAGGAAAGCTGGCCAGAGTGCTGAGGACCGCTCTCCACTCACCACCGGTGGGAAAACAGTAGCGGCCCAAGAGCCTGCGCACACTTTGCCCTCTGGCGCAGAGGGTCGACAGGCCCCAGCGAGGGTTGAGAGAGCAAGTATGCCGCCGGGCCTAGGGCTTCTACTCATCCGCCGCACGGATCCCCTGGCACCGCACCTCAGTGCAGCCTTAGGTTCTAAAGGCCGCCGCCAGAGCCCACAGGGCTGAGAACAGGCTCCTGGCTCCACAAGGAGCGGCTAGAGATTGCTTCCAAGGTATCTGTCAGGCCAGCCCTTGACCCCTGGCCAGGTGCGGCTCCCCGCCATAGCCTCTCTCTCCACCTCATTTTGCTCCCCTCTCCCCGCGCCGTCCACCAACTCCAGCCTGCAGTTAATGAAATGTGGCTAGCGGCCGCACAGACAGCTGTCAGACCCCTCATTTCTCCTCCGGGATATTGGATCCCGCCCTGGGAGACCGACAGGTGAGCAGAGGAGAGGTGGTGCGGGGAACCGAGGGCTGCGCTCCAGCTGGTGGGAGTCCGGAGCGCAGGAGGCAGCGCCAAGCTGGAATCTTCGAAGGCCCTGCGAAACGAGGTCGGCCGTAGCATGCTTTCTGCCCGGGGCCCCTACCTCTTTCCTTTTCTCCACCAAGCAGGAGACTTCACACACCCCACAGCCACGGCGCCCTGACCCCCGTCGATGCGGGACTCCTGGTCCCGCACCCTAGAAGGATCTGGCCCCCCTTGTGCGCTGCGCATAGCGGCTCTGACCCGGCTGCCGCGGCCCCGTGCTTCCTCCCACCTCCTTCCATCTCTTCCTTCTTTCTCCCCCTCCTTCCCGAGCTTCCTCCCCGGCGGCCGCGGCCTTTATTAGGGATTCCGCGGCTGTCGGTCCCGCCATCCATCCTGTCCGCCGGCAATTAGGCGGCCAGACAAAGAGCAGCTTCGGATGGATGAGGGTCCCGGCGGATCGGAAATGTGAAGGGTCAGCGCTGCCGCCCGCGGCGCACCCCGCTCCCCCTCCGCATAATCACTGGCCGCCCGTCACTCAGCAGGCCTCCCGGGGAGCTCCGGGGCCGGGGCTGGGGGAGGACGAGGGCGGGACTGCAGCCTAGGCGCCTAGGGCATGGCGAAGGCGGACCTGCAACAGGGGCGCCTCCTGCTGGAGAATGGAGGACTGCGGGAGGCCGGAGGTACCTGGAGGAGAGAGAGGGCAGGACATGGTCCCCCACGATCCCTGAAGGCGGACTTGGGGACTGCTGCCTGGGGGCTTCCTGTACAGAAACGGGGACTTCAGCTGCGGGAGAGAGGAAGATGGTGGCCAACGCGCCCCCTGCTGGGAGGCTGCGGGACGAAGCCCTAGGGCCTCGGGTCTGAAGAAGTGGAACCGAGCCCAGGACGAGCCCCCTTAGGGTCTGTAGCCTGGTGCGCCTCCTATTGGAATAAAATGATACTGCGCTTCTATACCCGGATCTCTTAAGTGAAATCCAACCCATGCACATCAAATCCAGAAAAGCTGCAAGGCTGGGCGAGTCCGAATGGGGCTAGAGGAAGTTCAAGGAGTCCGGTTTTTACTGCGGGTTCTTTGGCGCTAGCTCCCAGCTGACAAATCAACATCTCAATCTGACAATTATTAGTCGAGCTGGGGGGAGACGGGCTTTCGCCGCCTGGGCCGCTTAGCCCTCCCTGCGGGCGGCAGAGAGGTGGGCGGTGCTGGCAGTGATGAACGACTGGTGGGGGGGCCGGGGCCCCGAGCGTGCATTCATTACTCGACTGACAGGCGGGCGGCGGGCCGGGCGGGCCGCGAGTGGACGTGCCGGGAAAGAGGCAGTGGCAGGAAGGAGAATAAGGGAGGCGTATAGCAGCCCCACTGCCTGGTCAGCTCCCGGTTCTTCACCTCGACCCTGGTACTTGACTTCCTTAAGCTCAGCCTTTTACCTGTTGGAGCTGGCCATGGTTGAAGAATTTGGGGAGCGAGGACAGGGACCTAAGCCCTCTGCTTAGGTTAGGCGATTGAAGATCTAAGATGTCAAGACGGTGTAGACAGGCTTTAAGACTAGGCGCTTGTACCTGACCTAGGAGGAACCGTGCATAACTGCGCACGCAGAGGTGGTGTGTTGTGACAGGGATTGATGGGTGTGGGTCGCGTGTGGGGGTCAGTGATTGTGTGTGTCAGTGTTAGGGACGTGTCGGCCTGATTTTGTCAGTGGAGGTGTGTGCTGCGTGTGTCTGAGGATGAGCTACCACCTCTCCCTGCGTGACTGTGCCCCCCCACACACATTTGCTGTCAGCTCTCTGTCTCCAGTTCTGTAGGAAACAGCAGTGTGCACAGTGACAGCTGAGGTGTGCTGCCGGTGGTGGGGGGGATAGACGTTAACTGTGAGGGTGCTGGCTTGGACAACTGCTCCCTTCCACCACCTCCACCCCAACATCATCCCTTTCCCAAGCTTCCTGAAAGTAGTGGATGGTTTTTTCCAAAGTCTGGAGACCCAGTTGCTAAGTCCTGGGGAAGGAAGTGGTTACCACCAGAGTTTCCTACAGTCCACATACATATCCACATATACGCAGTCGCCATCACATATACAGTCTCCAATATAAGATGTGAGTCATAACGCATCTGGCCTCCCCAGGCTGATGGTGGACAGAGAGAAAGAGGTAGATCTCAGGACAGGAAAGGGCAGACCATTAGACCTCTCAAAGAGCCTATCTCTTTGGGGCCTGGGCTATTTTGCTTCTAGGACCCTTACCTTTTGGATTTCAGGTCCAGTTACTAGTGGACACCTTGGGAGGATAATGCTAATTATATTCTAATTCCTTTCCCTAATAACTCTCTTCCTCCACCTGGCTTTGTCTCCACTCTCCTTCCCCACTCTCAAACACACCAAAGGGGGACCTTCCCAGTCCTGAATCTCCTGGGTATATAGGGCAGGGAGTTGAGGTGATTCTGGGTCTCTGGTCTCCTGTTTTGTTCAGTGTGTCTTTGAGCCACCTTCCCTTTGCCTTGCTCTTCTTTAAACATAGGGTATCTCTTGGAGCCTCTATATCTTTGTCTCTGCACCCCTCCTTGTGTCTGTATGTCCCTACGTTTAGAAATCTCTTCCAAATTTGTCTCCCTACATTTAGAGGTCTCTCTTTGTTCCCCTGGGGCTTCTCCCTCTGGGAATACCCCAGCGCAACAGTGAGGCCCATGGGGATGGGGAAGGCCCCGTAGGGCTTCCTTCCTGCCCCCATCCAGAGGGGACTGCAACCTAAGGATGGCTAGGTAATGTCAGGGCCCGGCCACGGCCTGGGCCTGGTAGCTTCTCATTCAGGGCACAGGCACCTGGTCGATGTCCTGCTGTCCGCCCCCCCCACCACACACACACTCCCAAGCCGCCCTCCTCCAAGCCCCCGCCCCCTCCACCCGCCTGGAAAAGGCAAATTTGACATTTTTAAATCCCGAGCCTTAGAGGGATCGATGCGGCCCGGGGGCCCCGCCCGGGGTCGATATTCCTGATTGGGAAGCGGCCGCTGAGCGGAGCCGGAGTGTAAATCACCCGAACTGGGGGAAGGGGCGCGGGAGCCAATAGCTTCCCAGGCTTTCGGAGCTAGGCGAGGTCCCGGCCCGGCCCAACCCCAGGGCAATGGAATGAGGAGACCTATAGACCTTAGAGACCGAGAGACAAGCCCGCCCTTGGGCTCCCCACTCCCCAGCGCAGCTCTAACTCTGCAGGCCGGCTCTGGTCTCGCTTCAGCGGCCGCCACCCTCCGTTGCCCCTGGAGCCGCCGGGGAGGCCGGTGTCGGAGCCAGCCATGCGGCGGCTCCTCTCCGGCCGCTCCCGCGGGGCCTGGGCTTCAGCGGCGGCTGTCACGAAGCTGACAGGCCAGGCCGACCGGGAAGGGGAGGGTGGCGGGGGAGAGGTGGGGGGAAGGCTGGCGCGGATCTGGCTCACAGTGGGCGCGCAACAGATGTTTGCGGAATTGAGGGACAGCAAGGTGGCGTGGGCACCGAGCGGCGCGGAGCCGGGGCTGCAGGCGCGGGCGGGGCGGGGGGCGGCCCAGACCTGTCGGAGCTGAGAGTCTGGCCATCCAGCGGGGATGAGCAGGCACCCGAGGGCGCTCTGGGGAGGCCGAGCTGGATAGACCCCCTCTCCATGTGACCGGGGTAGCAGAGAACAAAAGAGAATGGGGTGAGAAGGCAAGTTCGGGCCCCACCTACAGCCGCCTCCGCCGCTCCTGCCCTCCAAGCCTCTCAGTTCTCTCTTGGGGAAACCGAGGCAACCGAGGCTGAGAAGGGCCAGGAAGGTTAAAAGCGATGTCAGCGACGAGGCTGGGGCAGCAACCAGAATTCCCGCGTGGGTCTCTGGATTCACCTGCCCGCCCCGGGTCCGCCCTGGGTAAATACACCACCACGTCCCCACCGCAGCTCAGACCCTTCCTTCCCGCTTCAGCTTGTCAGATCCTGCGCCCGTTTATAGAACAACAATTTGGGGAAAACAATCCGGACCGAGTGACGGCCCCGTAATTGTGACAAAGTGAGTGCGGGCGGCTGGAGAGAGCGCTAGGGCGGGAGCGCAGCGGGGCGAGGCGGAGGTAGGGGCGCCGCCAGCTCGCTCTGCCGCCCCCTTGTTCTCATTCCGGTCATCTCCCATCCCTCTCCTTGACTCTTCTCCAGTTCTTTTTCTCTCGGCTCCCCTCGCCTTCCTTCGCTTGTTCCTCCATCGCTCTTCCCTTTCCTCTCGGTAACGGCTTTTCTCCCGCCCCCGCCCCGCCGCAGCCCCTCCCCCGGTGCGCTTTTCCCTCTCTCACTTCTCCCTCTCTCCTCCGCCCTTCACTTGTTTCTCCATCCTCTCCTCGTGCTCAGTAGCCCCTGGGGCCCTGGCTCTCACCGCACAATCCGCTTCTCTCCCGCCCCAGTCCCGGCTTCCTGATGTCGAGCCCCGAGCCTCCTCCCCGGTCCTCACTTTCTGGGAGGCTAGCGCAGCCGGGCACACGGGGGTTCCTCCTGCCTCACAGCCAGGGGCGCGCGGCGGCCCGGGGGCCCAGGCGGCCTGCGTTTTCTCTCCCCCTCCCGCCGCTGCCTCTCCCACCCCTCTCCCTGCGCCCGGAGTCAGTTTGTTTGTCCAGCGGCGGCTGCCGCCGCTGGAGCTATTTGTCGAGCTTAGCGCGCTGCTGCGCAGTGCCTGCCCAATTAAGTCTCATTCATTATTCAGCGCCCCCGTCCGCCCCCGCCCCCCAGCTGGCGGCTCCAGTGTCGCTTTGAGGCCCCTCCCAGCCCTGGCCCCTCAGTGAGCCCTAGGGGGCAACATGGGGAGCCTCGTTCCCTCGCCGGGGTTGGGGGGTGGATAAGGACTGAAGGGGCTGGGAATGTAGGAGGGGACAGAAGCATTCGGCCGACTGCGGGGAGGCGACATGGGTGAGGCCCACCGCAACCCCAAGTCAAAGCTGGGGGACCTTGGAGATCCACGCTTTTCCTTTACAGAGGAGGAAACAGGCCCAAAGAAGCGGCAAGACTTGACCAAGGTCACGTAGCAGGGTTGGAGCCCACGACATTAAAATGAAGGCATCTTGCATCCCAGTTCTATTCCAGCATCGAGGCGTGAGGACGCAAACTATCCTCCTCGTGGAGAGGCCCTCACCCCCATCCCTTTTTGCTCCTGGTTCTCCCTCTCACCAAAGTCAGCGACATACAGCTGACTTGGGGTTCCTGGGGGAACGGGAGGCTCCTCAGGTCTCAGGCTCAGATCTAGACGTAGTGCCCCTGACTGGCAGGCCTGGAGGCGGGGCAGTGAGGCAAACTCAGGGGGAGAGCCCCTCTCTGCAGCCTGTCCACTGGTGTCTCTGCCTTAGGGGAATTGGAAGTGGAGCCATCCAAGGCAGCCTTGAACGGCAATGGAACAGGGAGAGAGGACTGCAGCCTGAGGTGAGGGAGGAGTCACCCTCCCATTTGCGGGGGTGGAAAGGGGAGATCAAGGGCTTGTTTTTGCTTTTATAGGGGACCGCCCTGGGCCGCTTTGCCCGGGCATCTGGACAAGGTGAGTCTGGGGACCCGCCCGGCACCTCCTGTCCGCAAGCGGCAGCGCCACCTGGCGGTTGTGGTGTCGCTGTGTAGGCGCTCTCGGCCTGGAGTGGGCCCTGCGCCAGCCGGGGTGAGCCTGGGAAGGCTGAGTACGCCGGGAACACCTTAAACCGAGTTTACCCGAGAGGGCGGGCGAGAGGAGCCCCAGCCTGAAAGGTGATCCCTAAGGGGCCAGGGAGGGTCTTGGGGAGGGGCCTGGCCAGGACGGCCCGACTTCCGTGACACAGCAAACACAGAAAGACAAAGTCCATTTGGATGGAAGTGGGAACGGAAAGAGAGGGGCCATTTTGACTCTGTGGTCAAAGGAGATGACTGATCTGATGGGGTCTGGGAACCGGGGTGCCCAGGTACTGCTGCTCACCCTGGGACTAGCGGGTGCTGGCTGGTGGTCAGGAGGCCCGCTCTGTGTAGAGGGGAGAGACTAGCAGGGGCACTTTACATCTGGTTTGATATTCTGGGCATTCATCGCGCCGCTGTGGAGAGACTTTACAAATTTGCCCTGGAAGGAGGTGGTTGAATTGCAGGGTGCCAGGGTCTAGGTCAAAATGTAGTTTTTCAGAGCTGGAGGGAACTCAGGACTTCTTTCAAGGTTGACTTGTGGGAAGATGTCCTGGTCTGGAGAGATGGGAGGCTGGAGAGGGGCTAAAATTTCCGCCAAGTGTCTGAGGGCAGCCACAGTCGGAGCTGGGGCCGGGTGGAGCGGGCTGTGTGGCAGGGGACTTTAAAAATGTGTAGGAACTTTCGGGGACATTGTATTCACTCCGATTCATTCCGCCTCTCCCCCACACCCCACGAGTCATTCCAGGAGGTCAGTGGTCTGAGGGGAGGCCTGAAATTTAAGCTTCTGCTTTTTTTTTGTCCGTGTTCTGAGTTCTCAGTTACTCAACTGAAAGCATTTCAAACATTCTTCTCCCCTAAATTTGGAGTCACTGTGGTTGTAAAACACAGAGATGAGGTGCTAGACCTAAGGGTATGGGAGAACCACAATTTCAGGGACACTCAGGAAGATCTGGACTTGACTAATATTGGAAGGAGAAATGGTTACTGTGCGGGGACCTGGATATAATCTTACGACTGCTTTTTTCCATGTCTTAGGGTCTAAGGATAACTCTGGGGCCGTGACTGCCATGATTCTCACAGATGATCCCAGATTTTGCAATTCTGAGCAATGGCAGGTGCCACTGGACTTGTTCTGAGACCCTTTTCCTAGAGGATGGCCAAGGGGCTCCTGATGACCTATGCCCTCTGGGCTGTAGGGGGCCTTGCTGGGCTCCATCAGCTGTACCTTGGGTGGGACAGCCACGCACTGCCCTGGATGCCCCTGGGGGGCGGGGGGTGGGGGTGGAGAGGGATGGCCTCGGTTGGCTCTGGGAATTCTGGAAGCTCCCGAGCTTTGTTGCTCAGGCCAACAGACCCCAGCGGCAGAGGCAGAGTTCAGGAGGGGGGACACACCCTTTGAGTACCATTCACTTTGCTGCCCAGATGACAGTGGGCATTTATTTTGGCCTTGTGGCTGTCATTAGCCTCTCCTTCATGGGCAGCTTCTATATTGTGGGCCTCCCACTGGCAGTTGGCTTAGGGGTTTTGCTGATGGCTGCTGTTGGTAACCAGACCTCAGACTTTAAGAACACTCTAGGAGCAGCATTTCGTACTTCCCCTATTTTCTATGGCTGCCCCATAGCCATCCTGCCCATCAGCTTGGCTGCTGGCATCACAGCCCAGAAGCATTGCCTCTACAAAGCTTCAGTTGGGTCAGAGATGCTCAGTGTGAGGCTCTACTGCCTGGGCTTGGCTTACCTTGCTTTCACATGCCCGCTAGCATACAGTGCCCTCTGCAACACGGCTGCCACCCTTAGCTATGTGGCAGAGACCCTCGGCTCCTTCTTCAGTTGGTTCAGCTTCTTCCCCCTCCTTGGGCGCGTGATGGAGTCTGTCCTCCTTTTGCCTTACTGGGTCTAGAAGCTGCTGGTGGGAGAACATGGCTTCAGCAGTGGCCACTTCCAAGAGTGGTAAAAGCTCTATGAGTTTGTTCACAGTTTTCAGGATTAGAAGTGTCAGTTGGCTTACCAGGTAAGTTTTCTTCCCTCTCATTCCTGTCTGGAATGGCTCCGGAAGTTAGGCGAAGCCTTTTTGGAAAAAATAGATTTATTTATTTACTTTTGGCTGCCTTGGGTCTTCGTTGTTGTGCGCGGGCTTTCTTTAGTCGCGGTGAGTGGGGCTACTCTTCATTGCAGTGTGCGGGCTTCTCATTGCAGTGGCTTCTCTTGCTGCGGAGCATGGGCTGTAGGCTCGCAGGCTCAGTAGTTGTGGCTCACGGGCTCTAGAGTACAGACTCAGTAGTTGTGGCGCCCAGGCTTAGTTGCTCCGCGGCATGTGGGATCATCCCAGACCAGGGCTCGAACCCGTGTCCCCTGCATTGGCAGGCGGGTTCTTAACCACTGTGCCACCAGGGAAGCCCTAGGCTAAGCCTTATTGGAGCAGGTACCCGTAATGTGGAAGTACTGTTTTCATGTCTGCTGGGTCAGCCCCCAGAAGAGTGTCCTGGCTTCTTTGGGCTTCTGTGTGCAATGGGTGAAGGTTCAGAGGCTCTGATATGGAGTGGGGAAAGATACATGTATATTATTTACTTTTTATTGAGGTATAACATATATAGAGTACAATAATTTTATATAGATACCTATGTAACCACCACTCCAATGAAGGTATGGAATGTTTCTAGCACTAAGAAGGTTCCCTCATACCCCTTCCCAAGCTATACTCCTTTCCTGGGAAAAAACCTCTATTCTGACTTCTATTACCATAGATTAGTTTTGCCTATTCTTGGGCTTCATATAAATGGAATCACTCAGTGTGTACTCTTGTGTCTGAGTTCTTTCATTCAACATGTTTGTGAGATTTATTCATACTGTTGCATGGGATTATAAACTGTTTGTTTTCATTGTTGTATAGTATCCCATTGTATGAATATATCACAGTTTATCTATCCACTTTTGTCAATGAACATTTGGGTGGTTTCCAGTTTGGGGCTATTCTGAATAAAGCTGTTATAAACATTCTTGTACATGTCTTTGGTGGACATATATGCTTATTTCTCTTGCAAGGAGGGGATCTTGTCAGGGATGCCAAGTTCCAGGTTGGAAAATGAGCATCTGTGATTAAAAGCAAATCCTGGTTCATGCCATGAGATCCAGAGGTTGTCCATGTTTCAAAAGGCTGGAATTCTAATCTGAGGTTCTGTGCCTTTCCCACCAGCAAGTGGAAGCCAATTCCAGCCTGATTTAGGAAGGGAGCAAGGAGAGGCTCAGGAGCCCTGACAACTTATGAGGTTCTAATTTGTTAGCTTGTGTCTCCCTAAGGTTTTGGGTCTCTCAGAGGGGGCAACAAATGAAGAAATACATTGCAGATACCTAGAGCTAGTGAAGACCACAATCGGCACCAGGCGGAGGAAGCTCAGAAGAACTTTCTGGAGATCCAGGCAGCGTATGAAGTCCTGAGTCAGCCCAGGGAGCCAAGGGGATCCTGCAGGTGAGAAGAAACTTCCCTTTGAGGATGGACACTTCCTGGCACAGCTGAGCAGCTTGTCCCAGCCCAGCTTTGCCCACATGAGGCATCCCAGCAGTGTTTAAGAAACTGTCACTTGGGCCTCCCTGGTGGCGCAAGTGGTTGAGAGTCCGCCTGCCGATGCAGGGGATACGGGTTCGTGCCCCGGTCTGGGAGGATCCCATATGCCGCGGAGCGGCTGGGCCCGTGAGCCATGGCCGCTGAGCCTGCGCGTCCGGAGCCTGCGCGTCCGGAGCCTGTGCTCCGCAACGGGGGAGGCCACAACAGTGAGAGGCCCGCATACCGCAAAAAAAAAAAAAAAAAAAAAAAAAAAAAAAAAAAAAAAAAAGAAACTGTCACTTGCAGTGGAGATGAGAAAATCTTAAAGGGGTGAGAAAGCTTTTGTGGTAGAAGAATGTATTTATGTTTTGAATTTCTGAATTCTTGGCTATCGTATTCCTGATTATTTTTTCTTAAAATGAGATAATGCAATGAAAGACATATTATAAAACCAATAAAATATCTTTTAGAGTCTATGCCACATTATTTCACCCCTGGTACATTGATGGATGGTGGAGGAAGTTTACTTAACAATTTTTTTTTAATGTGCAAAGCACTGAGTTAGGTGATTGAAGAAAAATATGAGGGTTCTAATATTTCACAAGGTGTCCTGTGACAAGAGGGATTTGATCTATTCTGTGGGCTACCAAGGGGTAAGACTGGGGTTAAGTTTCAAAATTTCAGAAAAATATTTTAATTCCATTTATAGGAGAACTTTCTAGGAGCTATACTTTCCCCAAGAAGGAACAAGCTGCTGTGGGGTAGGGGGGTAGGGTGTAATCCCCCTATCACAGACTCTTCTGCTTGGTGTATTGTGGAGAGCCCTCAAACTTTACATGGGTGGTTAGACTGGCTGAATTGTCAGGTCTTCCTGAAACTTGGGATTTGATTCTGAGCTACACACCTTGCTCCCTTGTTGTTTATAGTCCAGTGGGGGATGATAACACAGGTACACAGATATCAAAGTCTGCCTCATTCAGTGTTCTGAACTGTGTCCTAAGAGGTGTAAATAGAATGCATTAGAAAATTGCAGAAGGAACAGATGACACTGTTTTATGGGGACTCATGGGAAAATTCATGATTTTATATCTCATATGCCTTTATGGGGACTTTGGGGAAACCCTAGGGAACCAATAACTTGAGCATCTCAAGGGGGCCTTATTTAATTCCCAAGTGTGGAAGGAACAGCCCAGGATGCCTCAGTTTGCAGAGGAAGACTGGAGACCAGGAATGCGATGTTAAAATTATGTACACTTACTCCAGCTTTCTTGCTTTTCTTTATTTGTGTGTACAACACTCAGTCCTTTTCTTTTTTCTGGAAGTTAACTCTGAGTGGTATATGTATTCTTTTTTTAATTTATTTTATTTGTTTATTTATTGGCTGCGTTGGGTCTTCGTCGCTGTGCGTGGGCTTTCTCTAGTTTTGGCGAGCGGGGGCTACTCTTCATTGTGGTGCGCAGGCTTCTCATTGCGGTGGCTTCTCTTGTTCGGGAGCACGCACTCTAGGCGCACAGGCTTCAGTAGTTGTGGCACGCGGCTCAGTAGTTGTGGCTCACAGGTTCTAGAGAGGAGGCTCAGTAGCTGTGGCGCACGGGCTTAGTTGCTCCGCGGCATGTGGGATCTTCCCGGACCAGGGCTTGACCCCGTGTCCCCTACCTTGGCAGGCAGATTCTGAACCACTGTGCCACCAGGGAAGCCCCAGTATATGTATTCTTAAAAAGTAAAATTATTTTGGCTAGTTTTCCCTACTGATTAAAAAAAAAATGGTCAGATCAATTGAGAGGAATGAAATTTGTAGATGTGTTTTTTTTGCATCCATATATAAAAAAGTTTGCCAATGAATTTATATACCATGATTTTAAGACCAAATTAGGGACTTCCCTGGAGGTCCAGTGATTAAGACTCCACGCTCCCGATGCAGGGGGCCCTGGTTTGATCCCTGGTCCGGGAGCTAGATCCTGCATGCTGCAATCCTGGCGCAGCCAAAAAAAAAAAAAAGGACCAAATTAACTTTCACACTTTTTTTTTTACTATTAATTTACTCAAATGTTTCATCATATCAAGTTATTTTTGTTTTTTTGTCAGTATTTTTAAATTGAAGTATAGTTAATTTACAATGTCACACCTTTTTAAAGTTGTCAGAAATTGATATACATTTCCTTTGAAGAACATAATTTGTCAAATTAT
Organism: Mesoplodon densirostris; assembly: GCF_025265405.1. NCBI lineage: Eukaryota > Metazoa > Chordata > Mammalia > Artiodactyla > Ziphiidae > Mesoplodon > Mesoplodon densirostris. The sequence goes on along the minus strand of NC_082671.1, from coordinate 50,174,338 downwards.
CATGTGGCATTTTCATAGGATATTAATTAGTAATTTATTAACATGTTATGTAGTACTACATCTGCAAAATGTAGTACTACAAAATTTTAATGAGACATTTTCATAAGCTATTAATTAATAATTTATTAACATGATATGTAGTACTACATCTGCAAAATGTAAATATATTAAAAATAGTCTAGGGCTTCCCTGGTGGCGCAGTGGTTGAGAGTCCGCCTGCCGATGCAGGGGACCCGGGTTCGTGCCCCGGTCCGCGAAGATCCCACATGCCGCGGAGCGGCTGGGCTCGTGGGCCATGGCTGCTGAGCCTGCTCGTCCGGGGCTTGTGCTCCGCAACGGGAGAGGCCACAACAGTGAGAGGCCCGCATACCACACACACATACACACAAAAAAATAGTCTATAAGGAAAAAGAAACAAAAGAGTGATTGAGGTTTTACTTGATTTGGAAAATTATTTTACTGTTCTTAAATTTTCTTATGAGTTTTTGTTATAAAAATATGTTTTAATTTATTCAAGTGGGAAATATTGATGAGCAGTTTCTATTTTTCCAACATGAGCAATGCTACAATAAATATCTTTAAATATGTGTATTGGTGCTTTTTGTTTTTCTAAGGCTAGATTCCAATAAGTGATAATGCAGGGTCAAACAGAATGTATGCTTTAAATTTTGATTGATACTGTATCAGGTTACTTTTGGAAAAGACTGTAAACAATCTACACTTCCACCAGCAGTACAAGTGGCGCTTTCTTTGTAACCGGTATGGACTGTTATCTTTCTTTTAATTTTTGCCAACATGATGGGTGAGAAATAGTATCTGATGACTTCAGTTTGCCTTTCCCTGACTCCAAATAAAGTTCAGCATCTTTTCAAATGTTTATTGGGCCCTTGCATTTCCTCTTCAGTGAATTGCCTGATAATTTTATCTACCTTTTTTTTTTCTTAATTGTGTTCCTGTTTGTCTCTGTGAAATCTATTTTCTTGATATCCTTGCTTGTTAGGAACCTTAGCACTTCATCGTATGTGTTGGAGATATTTTCCCCCAGTTTATGGATGGTCTTTTGACTTTAAGCTTGGGTTTTAGAGTCAGGAGGATTAGGATTAGGATTTGGATCTGGTTCCATGATTTTTTAGCTCTGTGATCTTGGGTTTCTTTAGCCACTTAGAGCCTTAGTTTCCTCTAAAATTGAGATAATAGTACGTACTTTTTTTTTTTAATAGTACGTACTTTTAAAGAGTTGCTGTAATATAGAAGCTAGCACATGTAGAGTAAGCAAATATAACTAGTAGTTCCCTTTCAAACTCTTTTCAGCCTATGAAAGGAAATAGTGCTTGAGTGTCTAGTGAGTTACAGGTATAGAATGAAGGTTCTACCTGTAAGGATGAATTTTCCTAGAGTGTATTAGTGTATTTTGTATTAAAAAAAGTTCCTCTTGGCTTCCTGTAAATCTGTGTATGAATGCTTGCAAATAATGGTTAGAAAGAAATAAATAGGAATGATGGATTGCATTGTGATGGTAGGGTTACAAATGCTCCCCTCCCCTTCTCTAGACTCTTGTTTTATAATTAAGAAAATTCCAGGACTTCCATGGTGGTCCAGTGGTTAAGACTCTGCGCTTCCACTGTAGGGGGCACGGTTCTATCCTGGTGGGGAGCTAAGATCCCAAATGCCTCACGGTGCAGAAAAAAAAAAAAGAAATTTCCAGTCTTTCTTAGCTGTTTATGGGGAACCAGGGAACTGGTTTGGGTTTGGTCATTCTCGGACTATCATTTTAAAACTGGGCGGAGCTCCTCTGGGCCAGTGATTATAGCAGAAGGCCTCAGAATGCGACAACTCTGAGGGTAAGATGAATTTAATGGGAAGGAGATAGGGAACTGCGTGTAAGATGCCCCCTATTACCTGCAGATTCTCCTTGCAGAATTCTTGTCATCCTTTGACAGATTCATTTCAATTAGGGAGGCTGTTTCCTGACATCTGGAGTCTCAGTCCTTCTATGCAGAAAAGCAGAGGTATTTATAGTTTATGAAATGCTGCAGCATAGGTCTGCTGCCCGACTCTTACCCCCATTGGTCACTTCAGTGTGGATTGGTATGAAGCTTTCCATAGGAGAGAGTTTGTGGGTGTGGGCTGGGTTACTAGGTAAGAAGTGAGAAAGAGGTTAAAGAATGTTTACCTCGGGCTTCCCTGGTGGCGCAGTGGTTGAGAGGCCGCCTGCCGATGCAGGGGACGTGGGTTCGTGCCCCGGTCCGGGAGGATCCCACGTGCCACGGAGCGGCTGGGCCCGTGAGCCATGGCCGCTGAGCCTGTGCATCCGGAGCCTGTGCTCCGCAACGGGAGAGGCCACAACAGTGAGAGGCCCGCATACCGCAAAAAAAAAAAAAAAAAAAAAAAAAAAAGAATGTTTACCTCTTAGTAGGAAAGACTGATTAAACCATCTTTGGATTTCATCTTCCCTCTTGTCCTGGCCTGTGAGCAGGTACTGAAATTGAGTGCTTCCCAGGATCAGGCTACCTACCCACCCCCAGAGGACATCTAGATGTTCATGTATCTAATAGCCAGTGGTGTAGCCCAGCCATTTTTTGAAAACAAAGAAATGGCACAAATCATATGAATTTAGAACTTCTGGAAGGAAATTCTGCTTTGCTACCAACCCTAGAATATTATAATCACTAAGACTTTTCTGGGAATGTGCTTCCTAAAGGACCTGACATAGTGAAAATCAGCTGAAAGCAGAAATTCACTATAAAATAATTATTTTTAAAAAACGAACTAAGATATTAGCAAGTGAGAGGTCTTCCTTATTCTCTACCTGGGTTGCGGTAATGAAATCCAATGTTGCTGTACTCTCCCACTCCCACGAATAAAAAGTGTATAGACCCTTTAAAGAGTTGGAAGGGAACTGAGAAGGCCTCTTCCCCAAGTACCTATCCATAGCAGGATCTTGAGAATAGCTTGCCTCAGAGATGACCAATTCTGGCTTTTGATTTAATTGGAAATCCCCTACCTGTCCCACCTTTTGGACATCCTTAATTGTTGTTCTTTTATTAGACTGAAATTTGCTTCCCTGAAATTTCTTTCTAGATCTGCCATCTCTCTCTCTCTCTTATTGTTATTACTTTGGCTGCATCACGCCGCTTACTGAATCTTAGTTCCCCCACAAGGGATTGAACCAGGGCCCAGGGCAGTGAAAGTGCCGAGTCCTAACCACTGGACCGCCAGGGAGTTCCCTAGATCTGCCACTTCTTGCTGCAAAGAACAAAAACCAACAAAAAAGCCATTCTTGATAAGAATCTGCCCTTCACCTCATACCCTTCTAAAGCTTTCCTTTCTAGATTAAACATTGCCTTGTTTAAGGAAGCACTGTAATTTGGTAGAAAGAGGATGATTGGAGAAGTGACAAGGTGGGGTTTTGCTTCTGCCTCTTGCATGAACAGCCTGCTGACTTCGGATGAGCCACTTTACCACTCTGGGCCTCAGTTTTTTCCTTGTAAGGTGAGGAAATTGGACTTAGATGACCTTTAAGATTGCTTTCCACACTGGATTCTGGGTTTCTAACTGTTCAGCTGAGGCTTGTGAGAAATGGTTTGGTTTTTCATCTCTCTGCCCTCTTGTGGACACTGTCTTGGGAAGAAAATAAAATATTTAATTGCTCAAAGAACAATATAATAGCCACCCCCCTATCAAAAATTCACCTGTATTGAACTGTCAGTTTTCATTTATTCATGATGTCTTTTAGTCCTCATCCATAAATGTACATGTCATATCAGGAATATAATTTTATAGTTTTTTCCCTTCCCTGAATCATAAGCATCATAAGCATTTATATATATTACTAGGAAGACTTCATATATATACATATATATATTTTTTACTGAGACAATTCACATAACATAAAATTTACCCTTTGAAAGTAAAAAGTTAAGTGGTTTTTAGTATATTCATGAGGTTGTACAACCATCAACACAAACTGCAGAACATTTTTACCACCCCAAAAAAGAAACCCCATACCTAATAGCAATCATTCTCCATTCTCTCCTTGCCCCCATCCCCTGGCAACTATGAATCTACTTTCTGTCTCTATAGATTTGTCTATTCTAGACATTTTATATAAATGGAATCATAAATGTCTCCTTTTCTGTCTGGCTTCTTTCACTTAGCATAATATTTTCAGGATTCATCCATGTAGTAGTATGCATTATTATTATATATTTTTAATTTTTTTCAAATAACATAATTATACTGTAATGCTATATAATATTACCTTGGGAGACATTTAAGCTATATATACACACAAATATACACACACACCCACATATATATATATTTGTTGTTATAAAGAATGCTGCATCGATATTTTCATGCTTCTAATTCATCTATTCTCTTGAATTATTTCAGAATAAATTCCCATGCGTGGGATTACTGGGTCAAAGGGTATGAACATTTTTATGACTGTTGTCAATATTGCTTTTAAATCGTGGTGCCCAGAACTAAATGCAATTCTCAGATGTGTTCAGACAGAACAGGGTACCGTGGAGCTATTAAGTTCTCAAGGTCTGGACAATATATCATCCTTTAAATCAAGCAGTCTAAGAATTTCTTAGCTTGTTTTTTGAGGGGGTGGTTTGCTCATGGAGCTTATAGCCAACTAAGGCCCTTAGGTCTTTTCCTAGGCTCTGTGTCTTCAAGCTGTGTTTGCATCTGCTCTAGGACCTAGGAGGCTTTTGAGGACTCTCTGGATGGAATTTATTTATTTATTTCTTTGTTTTCTTTTTTCTTTAACAGTGGGTGGTTCTAACAAGCTAGCAGGTCTAGGTTTACTGCAGTCTTAGCTGAGGACTGCAGATGGCGCCTGAAGGCTGTCACAAGGGTAAAATATGTCCCTTCACTTTTTTTTAGGAACTGGTAGTGGTACCTCCTTAGTTGGTTCATTACCAAAGTTCAGTCCCCTCCTTTTGTTGGGAAGGTGAGAGAAACTGTGAAGTTGTCTTTGGGTGTTATTCAGGTCAAACTCCAAATGGAGTATGTTTTCTAGATGTCATTTGATCTCCTCAGAAACTCTGGTGAAATCTCATGTTAGAGCTTTGCTTGAACACGAATTTCATGCCAGTTCACACCCTGAGAAGCTGCTTTTTTGGTTTCTCTTCATGTTCCTTGCCATCTTTTTCTCTTAGTCATTCCAAGGAATTGAAACTTGTTCAACTAACTGGTTTTGTTTGTTTGTTTTGCTAAGATGGGTTTTGAACAACAAACGCAGAATATTTACATAGGGTTCCAGCTAAATGCGGTTTCATTTCTTTCTTTCTTTGTCTGTGTCGGGTCTTAGTTGCAGCACGTGGGATCTTCATTGCTGCGCACAGGCTTCTCTCTAGTTGTGGTGCACAGGCTTCTCTCTAGTTGTGGCGCGCAGTCTCTAGAGCGTACAGGCTTAGTTGCCCCACGGCATGTGGGATCTTAGTTCCCAGACCAGGGGTAGAATCTGCGTCCCCTGCATTGGTAGGCAGATTCTTAACCACTGGACCACCAGGGAGGTCCCCCCCACTTTTTTTTAAATGACTTTAGTCAAGGTCAATTTTTTTTTGTTAATATTTATTTATTTTATTTATTTATTTTCCTTACTTTTTTGGCTGCACCGGGTCTTAGTTGCAGCACGTGGGATCTTCGTTGAGGCATGCAGGATTTTTCCTTGCGGCACGCAGTCTCTTTGTTGTGGTGCTCAGGCTTCTCTCTAGTTGTGACGTGTGGGTTTTCTCTCTCTAGTTGTGGCACACAGGCTTCAGGGTGCGTGGGCTCTGCAGTTTGTGGCACGCAGGCTCTCTCATTGAGGCACTAGAGCTTAGTTGTCCCGGGGCATGTGCGATCTTAGTTCCCTGACCAGGGATCGAACCCGCGTCCCCTGCATTGGAAGGTGGATTCTTTACCACTGGACCACCAGGGAAGTCCCGAGGTTTCATTTCAATAGTTTGTTGCTCTCTTCCTTTTCCTTTTCCTTTCCTTCCCAGTTCTCTTCTTTCTCTCCACCTCTCATCCATCTGCTTACTTGCAAACTATTAGAACTTTCAGCAAGACCTTGGATTTTCTGGATTTAAACCTCAGTGATAAGTTTCAATAGAATAGAGAAGTGCCCTATGTGGGAAAGTTGGAAGGGAATGATTTTAACCCATTCTGTGCCAGACCTTAGGTCCATTTCTGGGCTAAGAAAGGCTGTGGGGAACATTCTCTGCTGCGCAGTGACTAAATTAGCATGAGAGCCTGGCTTCCAAGCATCACTTAAAGGGGCATTTTCCTTACCATCAGGAGGTCAGGCACCTTTCAAATGATTTAGTATCAGGAAAGGAATGAGAAGGGTTTAGAGGAAATATAGATGTCTTCTATTCATATATTTCCCAATCACAGATCTGAGGGCCAGTGAGGCTCATGTTACTCCCCCACCTCTCCTTCCTACCCATAACCACCAGTTTGGACTTGGCTTCTGTTGCTACTTTCTCTTTTTCATTCCTGGGGTCCACAACAGAGAGTGTAAGTTTACTGCTTTTCTGTGTAGTTTGGGTTGGAAAGCACTTGCTCATTTTATATTAAGTGACTGGGAACTCTGCCTCTTAGCAGGTGATTTTTCTTGTACAGCCAAGAGACTGATCATTTCAGACCCACCTCCCTTCAAACTCCAATTCTTTTCCAGCAGTGTGTTTTTTGTTCTCATGTTTATGTCTTTGCTGATGTCACTCTTCTTTTCTATAATCCTTTTTTCCCTCTGCTAATCCAAATTTTGACACTTCTTTTATGATCCAGCTTAAGGTTTATCCCTAAATGATGCCTTTGCTGATTAAGTCCATCCCCAGTAATCTTTCCTCCTTGAATTCCTTCAGCAATCTTGTCCAGTTTGTACCATTCTATCAAGCATTTTCTTACATGTTGCCATATAATCATTCTCTATCTCACGTTTTTAAGTCTTGTCTCCTTGACTATACCAAAGCCCCTTGACAGCAGGACTGTCTTCTCTCAATGCAAATAACAGGACATTTACTAAATATGGTAAATTGCTACTTAAGGGAGTTCAGGTTTTTTGAGCATGAGCCACCCGTTTCTTTGCTTGGTCTTGCAATAAACCTTTCCTCCAAAAACCAACCAAACAAAAAAACCCCTGCTATTTAACAATTTAGAGCCTCAGTTTCCTCATTTGTTAAATGAGGACAATGATGCTTACATCACAGGGTTGTTGAGACATTCAAATGAGATGTGTTGAGGGCACTTTATAAACCATAAAACATTTTACAGAGGGTGGCATTATCACTTTAAAAAGTGGTGACAGACTGTATAAGTGAAAGAGCATGCTGAAATTCCATGCATGAACTTTCAGTAAAGCAGTACTAGTTATATGTCTCACACACAGAAACAAATTCAATTTCAAGTTTTTAATGAACCTGCAAGGCACTTTCACTGAACTGAGTGTTTCAAATCTGAGTTTTGGTTCTGACATTGCCACTAATTTCATGATTTAACAATTCAACCTTTGACAATTTAAGGCCTTTTGTAGCTCTAAACATCTGATGCACAACTGAATTTGGGTATGTTACCCATGTCTTTGAACCTCAGTTTTGTTATCTATAAAATGGGAAATTACAACCTAATCAAACCCCTTTAATAGAACTTTATAGAGTGGCTGTTCAAAGAAACATTAATCCTGCACAAAAAGTTTCCTTGGGGGAAAGCTGCACACTATATACTACATTCCCTTCAATATTTTTTAAAATTAATTTTTAATTAATTAATTATTATTATTTTTTTTTGCTGCGTTGGGCCTTCGTTGCTGCACGCAGGCTTTCTCTAGTTGCAGCGAGAGGAGCTACTCTTTGTTGCGGTGTGTGGGCTTCTCATTGAGGTGGCTTCTCTTGTTGCAGAGCACGGGCCCTAGGCCCGCAGGCTTCAGTAGTTGCGGCACGCGGGCTTCAGTAGTTGTGGCTCTGGGCTCTAGAGTGCAGGCTCAGTAGTTGTGGCGCACGGGCTTAGGTGCTCTGCGGCATGTGGGATCTTCCCGGACCAGGGATCGAACCTGTGTCCACTGAATTGGCAGGCGGATTCTTTTTTTTTGTATTTTATTTTATTTTATTTTATTTTTTTATTTGTTTCTGCTTTATAACAAAGTGAATCAGTCATACATATACATCTGTTCCCACATCCCTTCCCTCATGCATCTCCCTCCCTCCCACCCTCCCCATTCCACCCCTCCAGGCGGTCACAAAGCACCGAGCTGATCTCCCTGTGCTCTGCGGCTGCTTCCCACTATCTATCTACCTTACGTTTGGTAGTGTATATATGTCCATGCCTCTCTTTCGCTTTGTCACAGCTTACCCTTCCCCCTCCCCATATCCTCAAGTCCATTCTCAAGTAGGTCTGTGTCTTTATTCCCGTTTTACCCCTAGGTTCTTCATGACATTTTTTTTAAATTCCATATATATGTGTTAGCATACGGTATTTGTCTTTCTCTTTCTGACTTACTTCACTCTGTATGACAGACTCTAGGTCTATCCACCTCATTACAAACAGCTCAGTTTCGTTTCTTTTTATGGCTGAGTAATATTCCATTGTATATATGTGCCACATCTTCTTTATCCATTCATCCGATGATGGACACTTAGGTTGTTTTCAGCTCCGGGCTATTGTGAATAGAGCTGCAATGAACATTTTGGTACATGTCTCTTTTTGAATTATGGTTTTCTTAGGGTATATGCCTAGTAGTGGGATTGCTGGGTCATATGGTAATTCTATTTTTAGTTTTTTAAGGAACCTCCATACTGTTCTCCATAGTGGCTGTACCCATTCACATTCCCACCAGCAGTGCAAGAGTGTTCCCTTTTCTCCACACCCTCTCCAGCATTTATTGTTTCTAGATTTCTTGATGATGGCCATTCTGACTGGTGTGAGATGATATCTCATTGTAGTTTTGATTTGCATTTCTCTAATGATTAATGATGTTGAGCATTCTTTCATGTGTTTGTTGGCAGTCTGTATATCTTCTTTGGAGAAATGCCTATTTAAGTCTTCTGCCCATTTTTGGATTGGGTTGTTTGTTTTTTTGCTATTGAGCTGCATGAGCTGTTTATAAATTTTGGAGATTAATCCTTTGTCAGTTGCTTCATTTGCAAATATTTTTTCCCATTCTGAGGGTTGTCTTTTGGTCTTCTTTATGGTTTCCTTTGCTGTGCAAAAGCTTTGAAGTTTCATTAGGTCCCATTTGTTTATCTTTGTTTTTATTTCCATTTCTCTAGGAGGTGGGTCCAAAAGGATCTTGCTGTGATTTATGTCATAGAGTGTTCTGCCTATGTTTTCCTCTAAGAGTTTGATAGATTCTGGCCTTACATTTAGGTCTTTAATCCATTTTGAGCTTATTTTTGTGTTTGGTGTTAGGGAATGATCTAATCTCATACTTTTACATGTCCCTGTCCAGTTTTCCCAGCACCACTTATTGAAGAGGCTGTCCTTTCTCCACTGTACATTCCTGCCTCCTTTATCAAAGATAAGTTGACCATATGTGCGTGGGTTTATCTCTGGGCTTTCTATCCTGTTCCATTGATCTATCTTTCTGTTTTTGTGCCAGTACCACACTGTCTTGATTACTGTAGCTTTGTAGTATAGTCTGAAGTCAGGGAGCCTGATTCCTCCAGCTCTGTTTTTCGTTCTCAAGATTGCTTTGGCTATTCGGGGTCTTTTGTTTCTCCAAACAAATTTTGAATTTTTTTGTTCTAGTTCTGTGAAAAGGCAGGCGGATTCTTAACCACTGTGCCACCAGGGAAGTCCCTCCCTTCAATATTAACAATGCACATTATCATGTTAAATGCTCTGGGAAGTAAACCAATTTATTTTTATTTTATCCGGTATTTCCCAAACTTACTTGGACCTGGAATAGTTTTTTCAGATAACATCTATTCAGCATCCCATGAAACTAAATTTCTAAGACACGCAGTGTGGACTGCCAACATAAATATTCTTAGGTATCAGAGGTAGTCCAAGCAAAGGGAAAAGTACACCCTTATGAGATATTCTCTGCTGGTCTTCATGCTTGTGGTTTGCAGCTTCAGCTTTAGTCAACAGAGACTTTAACTTCAGGTTCTTTTTTTTCCCTAATAAAAACATGGAATCTGACAATCCATCACTTCAGATACAAAATATCAACTCAAAGAAAAGTTTTGATCTCAAGAATCTATTGGAAAATATTTTAAATTAGGTCATGTTAATTTCTGCAGAATATATCTGCCAAGGTGATGATTGTGTCATGACTTATCTTTAGTTCTAATTTTGCCTCAGTCATTAGGTAACCTGGGATAAATCAATGCCCTTAAGCCAAACTAAGACATATGGATGTTATTTCTAAATAGTCTTCTGTTGTAATCCATAGCAGTTACTCTAATCAGTTCAAAAATTTTCTTGTTTTTGTGTTTTCTTCAGAGTAGGTCACAGTATTATATGTTGAATTTATTACAGCATTTCTTTCCCTCCAATATAATTTATAGGCAGATTTAAAACAATTTGCCACTATTTTAAAGCAGGCAATGCTCACTTTGTTTTATTGTGAAGTATAGCATATAAAATGGAAAATGTGTATGTAGTATAAAGAACAATGATAAAAATAATCTTTATAGCTCAGGGTCAAAAAGGTATTTTTGAAACATTTGCTCAATGTCCTTTTAGAGAGGTTGAGTGCTGCACAGAGAAAGGGCAAAGGTGGACCATGACTTGCAGTACCCCTCTTGCAAATTCCATTCAACAAAACATATGCTCTGTGTGACCCACCCTTCTTGGAGGACCACTATTTCTTTTTTTCTTTTTTTTTTTTTTTTTTTTTGCGGTACACAGGCCTCTCACTGTTGTGGCCTCTCCTGTTACGGAGCACAGGCTCCGGACGCGCAGGCCCAGCGGCCATAGTTCACCGGCCCAGCAGCTCCGCGGCATGTGGGATCTTCCCAAACCGGGACACGAACCCATGTCCTCTGCATCGGCAGGCGGACTCTTAACCACTGCGCCACCAGGGAAGCCCGAGGGCCACTATTTCTTGAATAAAGTCCTTGTGAAGAGACTACCCTTACTGTCACCCCAGGGACTTAGCAAACTGTTCCTCTCAACAACACTCAGAACTCTCTTTTAGAGGAGATATGATTCCATCTCATTTGATTTCCAGTGATGTTTTGACAGCTCTTATAGATCCAACCTAGGCATGCTCCTTTATCCACCTCCCTTCTCTTTGAGTGGCATATCCACATACAAAAACTCTCTCCCATTAGATCAGGGACTCTCTTAGGAAAGGTGTCATGTCTTTCCTAATAGACTGTAAGGTTTCCAAAAGTGGGGATTTAACTTTCCTCCCAAAGAAGAAACTATTGGCTTGGCAAGCAGCATCAGGCCCTCTAATGAATGCATTTCCCAAGTGACTTTTGGTAGGTGAAGCCAGTTATGGAATAAGATCTTGGATCCTATTGGTTCAGGCCCCATTCTTTAGTATGAAGTTTCCTATTAACCAGGGTAATATTATCCCATTCCTACACTGTATGGGAAGGAAGGAGAAGTGTGGAATAATTAGTCACTCATTCCTCTTTGTTCCTATACTACTTTGCACTTTTCTGTTTCAGCACTTATCACATGTTATAGTTAATTATTTACTAGCTTTTATCCTCCATTACAACTGGATACTCTCCTTGAGGATAATGATCTAGTTTTGTGTTTTTTTAATTTTTATTTATTTATTTATTTTTGCCTGTATTGGGTCTTTGTTGCTGCACGTGGGCTTTCTCTAGTTGTGGTGAGCGGGGGCTACTCTTCATTGCGGTGCATGGGCTTCTCATTGTGGTGGCTTCTCTTGTTGGGGAGCATGGGCTCTAGGCACAAGGGCTTCAACAGTTGTGGCACACGGGCTTAGTTGCTCTGCAGCATGTGGGATCTTCCCGGACCAGGGCTCGAACCCATGTCCCCTACCTTGGCAGCAGATTCTGAACCACTGCACCACCAGGGAAGACCAATGATCTAGTTTTATTCTTTGCAAGTGACCCACACCTAGAACAATGCCTCCCACTCACGGGGTGGTCAATTTAGTAAATGAAGAGAGAGCAGGTATTTGGATGGTTTGCTTCTATTTGAATCTTTGAAAGAAGATTCAATAGTAAGCAACACATGGTGTAGTGCCTTAACTAGTTGGATGACCTAGTCTTCTGTTTCTTTAGATCTGTAAATGATATATGGTTGTATTAGGTTAGGCATTATTAACTAGGGGCCAGTGGGCTCCAGAGGATTTTTGACCCTTCCACTCCATGCGAGGTTAAAAACCAAAGGACCAGCTGACTCTGTAGAGATCTACTAGTACTGCAACTCCAACAACAAACCTGTGGAAACCAAAACTACATTGTGACTGTGGTGTCTGTACACACTCATATATACTCTCTGGCTTGTTGTTGGTGCCTGTCCAGAGCCCCTTATGCTTTGGCCTCAAAAGATAAGGACATGGGGACAGATTCTGATTAACCTTTTCACTGCTGATTGTCTAAATGCCCAGCCTCTAGCCACTCCCAGCAGATCGCTGACCAGTTGGCAGTGGGGTGAGTGCTTCATACATGGAGGACACTGGCTGGAAAGGCGCGCAAATATTAGAGATGGTTCTGGCCCCGCCCGGGGTGCTTGGGAATCTAACCACGAAGACAGAAGAGTATTTAACAGAAAGATTCGGGCAATGTGACCACAGCCGCGTAGGGGGATGCAGACAACTTAGTATGCCAGAAAACCGACGCAGAAATGGACTTGGGCAGTGTGCCTGGCGGACTAGGCTGAGAACCCTCAAGTTACTCCCGAATTTATCTTGTGCCGGGCCTGGGAGGCGCATCCTCCTGCCACCACTCCGCATCTGCCTCTATGGATTCCCAGGAGGCTGAGCGGCCGCGAAGTCCGGACGTCCGGGCGTTTCCCGCAGCTGGTGGCTCCGAACTGGACTTTTGGAGTAAAACTTGGGTCGGGAAGGAGGCAAAGTGGAAAATGGTGTTAAGTCGTCGGGGCGGAGTCGTAGTGCCGAAATGGACAGCAGCCTGGGAAACAGAATCCCGACGGGGACCTAGTGAGAAAAGGCCCTCGGCAAGGTTCCCCTCCTGGCGTCTGCCTTCGGCAACCTCCGGAGGAGTTTCGGCTCTTTCCGGCAGTTCCAGCTCGGGCCCTCCACTCCCAGCGCGCGCTCTCTCTCCACCCCACGCCGCCCAGCTCCTTCTGGGCACTGGCCATTCTGCACGCGGGCGTGAGCTCGTGTCCCACCCGTCCCCACTTCCATCTAGTTGGTTCCCGACCCACTCTTCCAGCCCCTTCCCTTTGTCGTTCTTCCCAATCCCCGGCGACGTCTGAGCTCCCTGAACTCGGGCGCGCGATCTGGCGGGCGGTGCGAGGTGCGAGGGACCCGGTCACGATAGGAGCGGCAACCCGACGGACTGGAGGCGGACTCTAGCCCCACGCCTGTACGCGCGCAGGTCCCCAGCTCGCGGGCCGCCTCGCGCTCGGGCCTCGCTCGCGCTCCCGTTGGCAGCAACGGTCTCGAGCTCGGCGCGCCGGGGTCGCGCCGGCGCGAGCACGCGCCCTGTGAGCTGGCTGGCTGGTGCGCACGCGCCCGAGTGGGCTGCAGGGCGGGGCGAAGAGCTCGAGCTCCGGCGAGGTCGGTGTGGATCGGCTGGCCCTCCGGGCCTCAGCCGTGGCTACGATTCCCAGCCCGCCGCCCGGCAGAGAAGGGAAGAGAGGAAAGGGGCGGTTGGGGCGGGGCGGCGTCCGGCTCCGGGAGAGCTGGGGGAGGAGCGCGGCGGCTACGGCGGCGGCTGTAGAAGAGGAGGAGGAGGCGGCGGAGGAGCTCCTTTCCTCTTCTCAGACCCGGGAGCGTCCCGGACGCAGAGCCGGAACTGGGGGACGCGGCAACTGCGGGGGCCTGGGGTAGGTGAGGCTGAGGGTGCTGGGTGGAGGGGTTGTTGGGGGATGAAGCGGGGCACAGAGGTGCAGAGAGCGGGCTTGAGGGAAGGCACAGGGGGAGGGGGCAGTTGGTGGGGGTTGGGGTACCGAGAGGAGGGGGACGTGAACCCTTTGGGACCTGGAGTGCCCAGATGGTGAAAGGTTTCTGTGGTCAGTGGGGCGGGCCGAAGCACACGGGTCCGAGTTGGGGGGTTTCCGGAGGCATAGGCCAGGGAAACAATGGAGTGAGGGGGGACTCTGATGTGAGCGTGTGTGGGGTACTGGATTTTAAGAACCAACGAGGGATCGAAAGGAGTGAAAGAATGGATCATTTGGTATGAGAAGTACAATGAACTGGGAATTCAACGGGGATGCGTAAGGTCATCTGCGTGGGTGTCCGACGTATTTAGGATTTGGGGGCAAAGTGGGATTTAAAAATAAGAGATGGGGGGCGTTCTTGGAATGAGGGGGCGGGAAACGGAACGGAAAATAAAGCAAAGTGGGGCAGAGACATAAAATATATGTGGTTTGGGCTTGAATTAAAGCAGAAGGATAAATCCAGTTAGAGAGTATAAGTTAGGTGGACTGGAGTGGCATTTTTCTCCTAATTCATCCAGGATGACTGGGTTCTTTTAAAAGGTGGATCTTTCTCTGGCATGTCCCTCTACCAAAGAGTGCAAGCCGCTCTTTTAATAATTGGTTATCATTTATAGTTCATTTCATTGATAAAGCATGCTTGTAATGTTTATTTTCCCTCTCTATGTAATTTACCTGCGGTTAATGAAGCAGGAGAGGGCAGATCACTAAAAATAGGCATCTTGCTTTGAGTTTGGTCATTGATAATGCAGAGTTTAGGGTGTTTGGTCATTGATAATGCAGAGGTTAGAGTGTTTGGAGGAGAACCAAGAGTTTGTTTTCATTTAGACCAAAAGGTGATGAGCAGCCTTGATAAAATCTAAGTTATTTGTACTTTGTTAGAATTACAGTTTCTCACTGAGAAATGATCGTGTACCATCTGCTACTGGTTTTATGCTTGTGGGAGAGAGTTTGGGTTCTGCCTCAAGAAATTCTTGATGCTGATTTCAAATTATCAGGCTGCCTTGTACCTTCCAGTTTGAATTAAGGTGATTTGAAAATATTGTGGGAAAGTATATTTGGGGTTATGATCTTTGCATTTCCTTGATACTTGGATTTCCAGACCCAATTTTGAATGGTACTTGGTACAAGATTGCTGATTTTGAAATTGTAGTTACCGTTATGTGTTCATAAATAGTCCACATTAAGCTTTTTATTTTGGGGAGCATTAAAGTTTTGCTGACTCATCTAAGATTTCTGCGAAGTTTTCGGTTTACATTTCTCAGCTAGGTCTCGGATAGTGGCATTATACTATTTTATCGAAGTCCAAAAATAATGATCTAAACGTCACTTTTCTTCTATGTTATAAAAACTGAACAAAGCAAGGAGTGAGTGCAGTTTCCTCATTAGTGATAATGAGGCTCTTTATTGACCTCTTACGGTAGGCTAGGCAAGGTGCTAAGATTGTTTTGTGTGTATTATCTCATTTAATTTAATCCTCACTATTATTTCCTATTTTATAAATTAAGAGATTAAATAACTTACTAAGGTGACAAAACTAGTAGTAAATAAAGCTGAATTCAGACCCAGCTCTGTTTGATGCCTCCTTCTTTATATCTTTCCTGTTGTTCTGCCTGCTTTCTCCTCCTGATCTTGGTTGAAGTACAAGCAGCATGAGTTGGTTGAAACCTGGGTCTGATATAGTGATATAGACAAAGATTGGGTTGATGGGCTACATCTGTAGAGTTTATGGAAGGTTTATTGCCCCTGTGATTTAACAAATCTTTGGGGGCCCAGATAATAGGCAAAAACATCTTCTTGCTAAGGTTTGTCCTGTGAGCACACTTAATTTTCTGTTCAGTCTGGTGTACTGCTGAAGTACTGTGCATACGTGGCACTCTTCCTTGTAGAAGTCAAGGCAGCCAGTTGTGGAGCCAAAACCAATTAACTCTGGAAAACAGTCGAAAACTGCTGAGTGCTCAAGTGCCCTCCAAGCACCTGTTGAGTCCACAGTTGGTACTGGCATTATGTCTAAATATAGACAGGATCCTCTTAGAAACCAGGAGTAAAACAACTAGAACCGAGAGAAACAGCTGGAGCCTGAGGGAGGAGCCAGAGCTTAATGGCCAAAACATCAGCATAGCCTGTGGAGGCTGATCCAGGAGCAGCAAAAGCTACAGATACTAGTGAATTGCAGGAGGGGAGGGAATTTTTTTGTTGTTGAGCATTTAGGTATTCTAGAGACTGAACTCACTGTGTTTTATATATATTACTTTATTAGATCTTCAAACAATCCTTATAAGGTAGTTGTAAGCATTTTTCTGATATTTCAGATGAGGCTTAGAAAGGTTAAGTAACTTCATAATGGTGGTGAAAGAAGTTTGTATTTTTATTATTTTTATTATTATTATTATTGTATTGCTGCTTGCAGTTCCATTGTAGAGCCACCATATTAAAACTGGGAACTTAAAGTCACTCTTTAGAATCCACTGTGCTTCTTTGTTAGAAGTAAAACTGATTATTTCAGTCTTGCTGCTTACATTGGAGACTGGAAGGTAAAGCTTATATTTTTCTGACTTAATTGTTGGGAAGGGGAGCCCATTCATTATTTAGCAAACGACCTCCTACAGAATATAATTCACCTTCTAATATATCTTCTCATTTATATATACCAATATATGCTATTGATATACATATCTGTAGCAACATGAAAATGTCATGTCCATCCCTCCTATTCTGAGGTCTTGACATTCAGGCAAGTCATCTAGGCTCTGGAGGATGACAGTGAAGCATGCTTGTTGCAGACTCTTACCACTTTTCTTGATATGTTTTTGCCACAAAGGTTTGACCATCATTCTTGCTTGGCTACTTAAAAAAAAGTTGTGGTAAAATATACATAACATAAAATTTAAACCATTTTTTAAGTCTACACTTCAGTGGCAGTAAGTACATTCATATTGCTGTGTAACCATCACCACCGTCCAATTCCAGAACATTTTTATATTCCCAAACTGAAACTCCTATTAAACAATAACTCCCCATTCCTTTTTTCCCCCAGTTCCTGGCAACCACTATTCCACTTTCCATCTCTAGGAATACTATTATTCTAGGTACCTCACGTAAGTGGAATCATATAGTATTTGTCCATTTGTCTCTGGCTTACTTCACTTAGCACAGTGTCTTCAAGGTTCATCAGTGTTTTAGCCTGTGTCAGAATTTCATTCCTTTTTAGGACTGAGTAATGCTGCATTGTACGCATATACCACATTTTGTTTATCCATTCATCTGTAAATCAACACAGGTTGTTTCCACCTTTTGGCTATTGTGAATAATGCTGCTGTGAACATTGGTGTACAAATATCTGTTTGATATCTGTTCATATGGTAATCCTATGTTTAATTTTTTGTGGAGGTTTGGTGGCTTTTAAACGGTGGTTGTATTGTGTGTTCACCTGAAGGCAGTACTTGACCTTATGTTCGAGGACTGCTGGTTCCTCTACTGTCTTTTTCTGCAGTTTGCAGGACACTTGCACTGGAAATGATTCAAAAGGAAGTGATTTATCCAGTGTTCATGGCTCTCTCTTAGCTTCTGTCTAATTATATTTATGTGTCAAGGCATCTGGCAAGCACATGAAAATACATTTCAACTTAGCAATAAAAGTACTTTTGAAAATTGTGTAGACGGTTCAGTTGATGAAGAAAGTGGGAGTTTCTGTTCTAAAGGATGAAATGTATCCAGTGTGGAAGGAACCATTTGTTATATACAGATCTTTCCAGTCATGCCTATAAATGTGGATGATCATTTTAAGAATGTTATTTGTATGTATATTTGAAAAATGTGTCAGTAGTGTAGAGTATCTTCAGTTCACTTTGCTGCCTTTGATTGAAATTTAGGGTGCTTTGTTCATTTTAAAATGTTTTACATGTATGAGCTGTTGGTTATTGCTTACCTTCTATATCCCTTCTTTATTCATTGAAAAAAGTTTGAGTGCCTACTATATACTTTAAATATTTCAAGAAGGTAGCTGTAATACAAGAAGTTCTGTTTGAGTCCATTTTTTCTCCTTCCCTGTATATGTTTGAGAGAGAGAGAGTTGTCACATAGTACCAGATATAATATATTGAAATATCTGCAGGTTGACAGTGAACTGTCTCTTAGGATGGGTCTAACCTCCAATTTCATTTTTTCTAATTGTCGCAGGAGGTTAATTATGCCTGCATCTTGCTCCTTGAGTTACTGGGTTACAAAGGGACTTCAGGCTCACATGCCATTTTCTGGGAGCCTCATAGGAGTCTTAGTGAGCTCACACTTACCTCGGAGGTGGTCTGTTGGTTCTGAAATATTTCCAAAAGATTTAAAGTTTATATACACTTTAGGTTGCTGATATTAAGGATTGGCCAGAAGCCAGCATTTACTCTCTATGTTCAAATCCACCATAGCGGCTGGTTGTGGTGGGTTCCTGAAATGTACATCCATCTTCTACACAGATTCTGCAGCAGCAGCCCCAGACCCTTAAAATATTCTGTAGGGTCTGAGAACATAACCATCAGCTTAAAGGCAGCTCCTGCAGTCATTGTCCTATGACTAATTTGTGGTTAGGGTTACACAGGGATTCTTACTAGTTCAGACCTTAAATGACAACCTTGGATTGTTGGTAAGGATTTTTATATTACTTAATTAACAAGATGACATGATTACTAGTTGTGGAGTGTGTGTGTGTGTGTGTGTGTGTGTGTGTGTGTGTGTGTCGGTGTTCATTTTTAGAGTTGGCTAAAGGGTGTTGGGACTGAGAAGTAGGTTTGTGGTGAGGCCATTATATGATTATAGATGGGTCATGTTAGATAAGTGAAGATATCTTTTGTACCTGAAGATGCTGCCAGTGATGTTACTTCCTGTTGACGTGTATAGAACTGCAAAGACCTGTTTGTAAAACCTGCAGTCTTTCCTCTCTTGATTACATGTGATCTGTCCAGTAGTAAATGATCTGCTGCTGTTTTAAGGCTACCGTCAGTAGTAGAGCAATACTTTTCTTTAAATTATCTACTTAGTCTCTGATTACAACATGTCAGTGTGGTCAGCCCACTGCTGGCTCTTCCTGGTTATCTTCTACTGTTACATTGATTCAGAATGTACAGTAGTGTGTGGTGGAAGTGACTCTTCTGCTCACTTTGTTTGGTTATCCTCTTATATCTTTATAGTAAATTGCCGTCATAGCCTACCTGCATATGCTGCACAAGTGCTCAGGACAAGGATCTCATCATTAGAAGCTCCCTCACATTTGATGAGAACAGTGAAACTCGTTTATAACTATGATGGAATGACAGGAAATAGGGTGTTGCAGGACCTGAATAGTAGATGGTACAGAACCACCACAGACTAAGGCAGCCATTTAACTCAGATGCAAACTTGATGTTTTGTTACATCTTACTAGTCAGTACACACTAGGTTTCTTGAGCTGGTTATCTAATTCCTTGTTAAGTTGACAGTACTTTAAACAAAGCTTAGTTGGGTAATCTTTTTCACCTCTGTCTCGATTCAAACGTTGTATTTTTTGGCTGTGCTGTGAGGCTTGTGGGATCTTAGTTCCCCGATCAGGGATTGAACTCGGGCCCCAGCAGTGAAAGTGCTGAGTCCTAACCACTGGACCACCAGGGAATTCCCTGGAGGTCTTTTAAAAGTTACTTGAGGGCTTCCCTGGTGGTGCAGTGGTTAAGAATCCGCCTGCCAGTGCAGGGGACACGGGTTCGAGCCCTGGTCTGGGAAGATCCCACATGCCACGGAGCAACTAAGCCCATGCGCCACAACTGCTGAGCCTGCGAGCCTAGGGCCCATGCTCCACAGCAAGAGAAACCACTGCAATGAGAAGCCCGCACACAGCAACAAAGAGTAGCCCCCACTCGCCCCAACTAGAGAAAGCCCACGCGCAGCAACGAAGACCCAGTGCAGCCAAAGATAAATAAAATAAATAAATAAATTTATTTTTTTTTTAAAAGCTATTTGAAATTTGTCATTTGTCTGCCAGCCCATAATGTTATGATGATCCAATAAGTTAGACCACACGGTATTTTGTGATGTTATTCTAATTTGGGAGTACAGGAAACAATACAACAACGATTACTAAATTTGTGTTTGGGCATCTAACCTGTTGAAGTAGAAGAAGCTCCTGAAAAAGGAGGGATATTTGGCACCTTCATCCTGTTACCTGAAATCTTAACATTTAAGTAAGATTCAGTAGAATTACATTTGATTTTGACATGATTACAGTTTTGATTGGGCAGTAAAGCTGAGAACACACGATTCTCTCACACTCTACTGGCTAATCATTTCCACTGCGAAATAGCCCCAAGTATATTATTAAACTTTGGCAGCTGAACTTCTTGATGCCTGAAATGTGGATCTGCTGAGTGGTGTTAGTTATGATCAGGCCAATACCGATAGTATATTTATAATATTTCCATGTTGTAATATTTTCTTCTAATTTATACTTAAAGTAAGGAAGCTGTACAGCATGTTCGTTAAGAGCACAAAAGTGGTAGTAGTATCAGGTAGGAGTTGCTAACAAGTTGGATTATAGATAGATCGGCATAAAATTTTAATTGTTGGGGAGAGGACCTGCAAAGGTCCTACATGCTGTCAACGTTAAGAAAAAAGACCACAAATCTAGCTCTGAATCTCTGCTTCTCTGCAGAGATTCTCTGCAGATCTCTCCTACTCCCTCTGTGGATACGGTGAAGTCATTTAATTTCTCTGAGCCTGTGTTTCTGAACCTGCACAACTGGTGTAGTAGTACCACAGAATTGCCATGACTATTGGATTCTTTTTTTGATGTGAAATTCACATAACATAAAATTAACCCTTTTAAAGTATACAGTTCAGTGGTATTTAGTAAATTCACAGTGTTGTACAGTCATCACTCTATAGTTCCAGGACTGTTACATCAACCCCAAAGGAGACTGGATACCCATTAAGCAGTCTCTCTTCATTCTCCCCTCCCCCCGTCTCTGTTAACCACCAATCTCTGCGAATTTACCTCTTCTGGATATTTCAAGTAAAAGGAATCATATAATGTGACCTTTTATGTCTGGCTTCTTTCACTTAGCATAATGTTTTCGAGGTTCATCCATGTTGTAGCATGTATCAGTACTTCATTCCTTTTAATAGCTGAATACTATCCCACTGTATGAATATATCATATTTTGTTTATTCATTTTTCTGTTGATGGGCAGTTCTTTCATTTTTACCTTTTGGCTGTTGTGGATAATGCTTCTTTGAACATTCATGTACCAGTTTTTGTTTAAATACCCGTTTTCAATTCTTTTGGTTCTATACCTGAGAATAGAATTGCTGGATCATGTAGTACTTCTGTACTTTTTGAGGAACTGCCATACTGTTTTCCACAGTGGCCGTACCATTTTACATTCCCACCAGCAGTGTACGAGGGTTCCAATTTCTCCACATCTTTGCCAACACTTGTTATTTTCCTTTTTTCTTTTTGGATTGTAGCCATCTTTGCAGGTGTGAAGTAGTATTGTGAATTTGATTTGCATTTTCTTACTAGTGACTAGTGATATTGAGCATCTTTCATGCACTTATTGGTCATTTGTGTATCTTTGAAGAAATGTCTATTTAAGTCCTTTGCCCATTTTTAAATTAGATTGTCTTTTTGTTGAGTTATGACCATTGCCTTTTAATGGTTATAAGACACTTAGATCAGTGAGTGCATGTAGTATGCACTTAATAAATATTCGTTATAATTATTTTTGCTACATGTGACCTGAGTTGAAATGAAACATTGCCTGCCTTTCCCAGATAGGAGTGGAGAGGCAACAAAACCTATCATTTATTGTCAATAAGGGTTTGACTGTGTTAGTGTTGATAATTTGCTTTTTTAAAAAATTTTATTTATTTATTTATTTATGGCTGTGTTGGGTCTTCGTTGCTGCACGTAGGCTTTTTCTAGTTGTGGCAAGCGGGGGCTACTCTTCATTGTGGTGTGCAGGCTTCTCATTGTGGTGGCTTGTTGTGGGGCACAGACTCCAGGCACTTGGGCTTCAGTAGTTGTGACACGTGGGCTCAGTAGTTGTGGCTCACAGGGTCTAGAGCGAGGCTCAGTAGTTGTGGCGCACGGGCCTAGTTGCTCCGCAGCATGTGGACTCTTCCCGGACGAGGGCTCGAACCCGTGTCCCCTGCATTGGCAAGCGGATTCTTAACCACTGCGCCACCAGGGAAGCCCTGGATCTTTTCAACTTTTGCTGATGTTATGTGTGTTGTACTATTTTATGTTTGTTTTTTTTTTTAATGGATGAGGGGACTATTTTATTTACTTATTTTGAATTTTTTTTTTTTTTTTTTTTTTTTTTTGCGGTACATGGGCCTCTCACTGTTGAGGCCTCTCCCGTTGCGGAGCACAGGCTCCGGACACGCAGGCTCAGCAGCCATGGCTCACGGGCCCAGCCGCTCCACGGCATGTGGGATCTTCCCGGACCGGGGCACGAACCCGTGTCCCCTGTATCGGCAGGCAGACTCTCAACCACTGCGCCACCAGGGAAGCCCTATTTTGAATTTTTGAATTTTATTTTTTTATACAGCAGGTTCTTATTAGTTATCCATTTTATACATATTAGTGTATACATGTCAATCCCAATCTCCCAATTCATCACACCACCACCCCCGCCACTTTCCCTATTTTATGTTTTAATTTGCATTCTCTCCATTGTTAATGAGTTTGAGCATATTTTAATTTGTTTATTGTGATTTAATTTTTCTCTGTTGTAAATTATTTGTTCATTACTATGGCTTATTTTTCTATTGAGTTGTTTGTTTTTTTAAGTATCTATTTATTTTACTTATTTATTTTCCTTTTTGTCTGCATCAGGTCTTAGTTGTGGCACATGGGGTCTTCGTTGAGGCATGCGGGTTCTTTTGTTACGGCGTGTTGTCTCTTCATTGCGGCGCTCGGGCTTCAATCTCTAGTTGTGGCATGTGGGTTTTCTCTCTGTAGTTGTGGTGAGAGGGCTCCAGGGCGCGTGGGCTCTGTAGTGGAGGCACTCGAGATCAGTAGTTGTGATGCGTGGGCTTAGTTGCCCTGCAGCATGTGGGATTTTAGTTCCCTGGCCAAGGATCGAACCCGCGTCCCCTGCATTGGAAGGTGGATTGTTTACCACTGGACCACCAGGGAAGTCCCGGTTTTGTTTTAAATTGAGTTATAGGTATTAGTAATACGTGTGGATACTAATCCTTTGTCAGTATGCATTGCAGTTATTCTCCTAATCTGTGGCTCTTCCTGCCTTGTTTTTTTAAATAAAACAACTTCATTGAGGTGTAATTGACATAGAATAAACTACATGTGTTTAAAGTGGACAGTTTGATAAGTTTTGACATATACCTGTGAAACTGTCCATTACCCCCCAGAAGTTTCCTTGTTTTCTTTGTCATGCCCTTTCTCCTCTACTTCCCTCTCCCCTCCCCCAGGCAATCATTAGTCTGCTTTCTGTCCCTAGATTGGTTTGCATTTTCTGTTTTATATAAATGGAATCATGCTGCATATACTAATTTTTTGTGTATGGGGGTCTGGCTTCTTTCACTCAGCTTAACTATTTTGAGGTTAACCAATGTTTGTGGATAGTGTGTATCTATTACAATTTTTTTTTTTTTTTTGCCGTACGCAGGCCTCTCACTGTTGTGGCCTCTCCCGTTGCGGAGCACAGGCTCTGGATGCGCAGGCTCCGCGGCCATGGCTCACAGGCTCAGCTGCTCTGCCGCATGTGGGATCCTCCCAGACCGGGGCACGAACCCGTGTCCCCTGCATCGGCAGGCGGACTCTCAACCACTGCGCCACCAGGGAAGCCCTATTACAATTTTTTTTAATGCATTCAGTAACCAGCTGATGGACTTTGGATTGTTAGCAGTTTTTAACCACTACAAATAAAAACTGCTGGTGAACATTTGTGTGCATGTCTTTGTATGGACATTTATTTTCTCTTGGATAAATACCTAGGAGTAGAATGGCTGGGTCGAATACTTTAACTCCTTTAATTTTTTAAGAAATTGTCAAAGTGCTTTCCAAAGTGATTTTGTCATTTTTTACACCCCTATCAGTCTGTGAGAGTTCCAGTTGCTTCACATTTTTGCCAGTACTTGATGCGGTCAGTCTTTTTAATTTTTAAAAACTTTAGTCCTTCTAATAGTTGCATAGTGGTACCTGATTGTTTTAATATGCATTTCCCTAATTACTGAGGAAACTGAACAGCTTTTCATGTGCGTCTTTGGTGAAGTGTTTTAAAATCATAAACCCATTTAAAAAATTGAGTTGTTCATTTGCTAATTGTTGTTTTGAGAGTTCTTTATTCTGGATACAAGTCCTTCATAGATATATGATTTGCAAACATTTTCTATCACTCTGTGCATTATCTTTTCTCATAACAATGTCTTTTCAAAGAACAAAAGTTTTGTGCTTTTGGTGTCATGTCTAAGAAATCTTTGTCCAACCCAAGGTTAAAAAGTTTTTCACTTCTGATTTCTTCTAGAAAACTTAATAGTTTTAGGTTTTACATTTAGATCTGCAATCCATTTTGAATTAATTTTTTTATATAATACCGAACTATGGATGAAAGTTCATTTTTTGCATATGGATATCCAATTTTTCAGTACTGTTTGTTGGAAGACTGAATTGCCTTTTATCTTTGTCAAAAATCAGTTGTCTGTATATGTGTGGGAATGTTTCTGGACCCTCTATTCTGTTCCACTGATCTTTGTGCAAGTACCACATGGTCTTTGATTACTATAACTTTATAATACATCTTGAAATCAGGTAGTGTTCACCCTCCAACTTCTTTTTCAAAGTTGTTTTGGCCATCTAGTACCTCTGCATATTCGTATGGATTTTAGAACTAGTTTGTCAGTTTCTACAAAAATGTCTGCTGGGATCTTGGTTGAAATTGCTTTAGCTCTGTTAAATCAACTTGGAGAGAATTGACATTCTAACAATATCAAGTCTTCCAGCCCAATAACAAATATATGTGTGTATATATATCCATTTATTTAGGTCTTTAATTTCTCTCCACAATGCTGTGTAGTTTTCACTGTATAGATCTTTCACGTCTTTTGTCAGATTTATTCTTTTTTTTAAATTGTTGAGTCTTTTTAAAAAATTTTTGTTGGAGTATAGTTGATTTACAGTG
Organism: Mesoplodon densirostris; assembly: GCF_025265405.1. Classification (NCBI taxonomy): domain Eukaryota; kingdom Metazoa; phylum Chordata; class Mammalia; order Artiodactyla; family Ziphiidae; genus Mesoplodon; species Mesoplodon densirostris. The sequence continues at coordinate 50,149,130 of NC_082671.1, read as the reverse complement.
TTGTGTCAGGTGTACAGCAAAGTGAATCAGTTATATATATACATATATCCACTCTTTTTTAGATTCTTTCTCATATAGGTCATTGCAGAGGATTGAGTATAGTTCCCTGTGCTATAAAGTAGGTCCTTATTAGTTATCTGTTTTATATATAGTAGTGTGTATATGTCAATCCCCATCTCCCAGTTTATCCTCCCCCCCTTCCCCCCCTGGTAACCATAAGTTTTCTACATCTGTGACTCTATTTCTGTTTTGTAAATAAGTTCATTTGTACCATTTTTTTAGATTCTAAGTATAAGCGATATCATATGATACTTGTCTTTGTCTGACTTACTTCACTCAGTATGACAATCTTTAGGTTCATCCATGTTGCTACAAATGGCATTATTTCGTTCTTTTTTATGGCTGAGTAATATTCCATTGTATATATGTACCATATGTTCTTTATCCACTCCTCTGTCGATGGACATGGTTGCTTCCATGTCTTGGCTATTGTAAATAGTGCTGTAATGACAGATTTATTCTTACGGGTATTTTTTTTTATACTATTGTGTTTTGTTTTCTTGGGTTTTTTTTTTTTTTTTTTTTTTGGCTGCACCACAAAATTTGTGGGATCTTCGTTCCCCAACCAGGGATCAAACCCAGGCCCACAGCAGTGAAAACGTGGAGTCCTAACCACCAGACCGCCAGGGAATTTCGTGTATTGTTGTGTTTTTAGCTTCAGTTTCTGATTGTTTATTGCTAGTTTATAGAAATACAATTGATTTTTGTGTACTGATTTTGTATTCTGCAACCTTCCTAAATTCACTTAATCTAGTATGGTTTTTTTGTAGATTTCATCAGACTTTTTCATACAAATAATTATGTCATCTATGAGTAAAGACAGTTTTACTTCTTTCTTTTCAGTCTGGATGCCTTTTAATTCTTTTTCTTGCCTGATTGTGCTAGTTGGAACCTCTAGTACAGTAGAAAAGAGAAGTAGTAAGAATAGATAACCTTGTCTTGTTCCTGATCTTAGGGGGGACCCTATCTTATTTTTAAACCTTCTTTTATTTATTTTTTATTATTATTATTTTTAATTTTTTTATTTTTTGCGGTACGCGGGCCTCTCACTGTTGTGGCCTCTCCCGTTGCGGAGCACAGGCTCCGGACGCGCAGGCTCAGCGGCCATGGCTCACGGGCCCAGTCTCTCCGCGGCATGTGGGATCTTCCCGGACCGGGGCATGAACCCGTGTCCCCTGCATCGGCAGGCGGACTCTCAACCACTGCGCCACCAGGGAAGCCCTAAACCTTCTTTTAAAATGTTTTTTTCAGGTTGTTATATTATTTCTTATTGGGGTGCAGTCTCTGTTGGCTGCATCAGCTGATTTCCTTGTGGGAGGTTTGTTTCTCTGTGTTAGTTTTTTCTTTAAACACTGAACTTGGGAATTCCCTGGTGATCCAGTGGTTGGGGCTCCATGCTTTCACTGCTGGGGGCCCAGGTTTGGTCCTTGGCTGGGGAACTAGGATCCCACAGGCCACATGGAGCAGCCAAAAAACAAAAAAAAACAAAAAAACTGAACTTAAGTCCTGTGTGTCTCAGATCGTGGAAGCGTCTCTACTGTACAGTTTTTCTTTTTTTTTTTTTTTTTTTTTTGCTGTACGCGGGCCTCTCACTGCTGTGGCCTCTCCCGTTGCGGAGCACAGGCTCCGGACACACAGGCTCCGCGGCCATGGCTCGCGGGCCCAGCCGCTCCGCGGCATGTGGGATCTTCCGGGATCGGGGCACGAACCCGTGTCCCCTGCATCGGCAGGCGGACTCTCAACCACTGCGCCACCAGGGAAGCCCTACTGTACAGTTTTTCATTTGCTTCTGTTGTGGTCCTATTTCATTCTTTAGTTTTGAACCTTATTTATGATGAAGTGTCAGATTGAGGTCCTTGTACCATACGTGTAGTGTGAATTTAGACTTCACATCTGTGAATGATGCAGGCCTGGGATCCATTTTCTTCCAGGTAACCTTTTCCATCTCTAGGCGCAGGTGCAGTGCTTGCTGTTCTCTCAGTGAGCTGAGTGTTTCTATTTCCTGTTTCATGGATGGAATAGTCCTTTGTGTTTCTTGAATTTATACCCAGTTCAACTTGTGGGCTTGGCACAGGGACTATGGCCTAGATTCCTTTGCAGTTCGTAGGCATTAAGGCATCTGTCTGGTTTAGATATTCCTGTGTATCATTTGGCTTCAGCTCTGGACTACTGTAATAGCCTTGTTTTTTTTTGGCTGGGCCGCACGACATGTGGAATCTTGTTCCCCGACCAGGGATCGAACCCACGCCCCCTGCATTGGAAGCGCAGTGTCTTAACCACTGGGCTGCCAACGAAGTCCCCTGTAATGGCCTTTTAAATGGGCCCCCCAGATTCCACTCTTATACCCCTAATAATCCATCCCCAACACAGTGATCGTTTATTTCATTTAAATTTTAGTGCCTGTGTTGTCACCTGCCTTGGGCACCATTCCTACTCTCTGGTTACTCTGGCTTTTTATTTTCCCTAATGCCCTGGCCTCCCACTCATGTCAGGGCCTTGTACAAAGGCTGTTCCCTCTGCCTGGAATACTCTTCACCACCACAACTCTTTTCCTTGCCATTGCCTCTTCATCTTTGGTTCTTATCTCAGATATCACTCCTGATTTCAGAAGTCTTTCCTGACCCCTCAGATTGGTTCAGGTTTTCCTGTCCTTGTGTATCTCATAGCTTTATTTATTTATTTATTTTCGGTACGCGGGCCTCTCACTGTTGTGGCCTCTCCCGTTGCGGAGCGCAGGCTCAGCGGCCATGGCTCACGGACCCAGCCGCTCCGCGACATGTGGGATCTTCCCGGACCGGGACATGAACCCGTGTCCCCTGCATCGGCAGGCGGACTCTCAACCACTGCGCCACCAGGGAAACCCCATCATAGCTTTATTTTAATGGCATTGATGACAGTTTCTCTCAGATATAAACTGTCTGAGGGTAAAGACTTTGTCTTGCTCATCATTGTATTTCCAGCACTGACAAGAATGCTTATACAGGTAGATGTACAAAAAAAATTGTTAAGTGGATGAATATATTCACTGAGTAACTTCCTCCATTAGACTGTAAGCTTCGAGAGGGTAGGACATTTTATTTTGGTCACTAGAGTATTTCCCAGTGCCTACAGAATCTGGGATATTATAGGTGCTCAACAAACATTTGGTGACTGACGAATTGAATGAATGAATCAATGAGTGAGAAAACTAGTTTTAAATAAGGATGGAGGCCAGAGTAGGGTCATTTAATAAAGAATTTTATTTGCAATGCTGAGAAGCTTAAATTTTAGACTCCTTGGGGAATTTTAAGCAGGAGAGTGACATGTGCAGGCTTACATTCAATCTAGAAGGATCCCTTCAGCAATTATGTGGAGGATAGTTGGAACATTATAAAGCTCTTGCTGTATTATAGGAAAGAGGTCAAACCCTGATATAAGGTAGTTGGAATAGAGAAGACAAATTCAAGGAAATTTAGAAATTGGATTATGAATATTCTTTTTTTTCCCCCTCACACATACTTAATCCTTTATGTGTAAATATACAAAACCTACCACCCCTTGTTTTTTAAGAAACTGATTTGAATTAAGCAGTTCTTTTACTAGGGACATGTTCCATTTGAGTTTCCTGTGGGATATCCAGGTGGAGATGTACATAGGTAATATGGAGCTCAGTTGAGTAGGTCTGTTTCTGTACTATTCCTTATAATTTCAGTTAAAACAATGTGATGGGCACCAGCACCCATACATAGGCGCGGACCGGCGTGTCCTTGGGCTTAGAGAGCGGGACATTCGGCTTGCGAGAGGGAACCTCTTAGTTGTGTACGGAGAAAGAACGATTTAAAAATGGGTGATGTTGAGAAGGGCAAGAAGATTTTTGTTCAGAAGTGTGCCCAGTGCCATACTCTGGAAAAGGGAGGCAAGCACAAGACTGGGCCAAATCGCCATGGTCTGTTTGGGCGAAAGACAGGTCAGGCTGTCAGATTCTCTTACAATGATGCCAACAAGAACAAAGGCATCACCCGGGGAGAGGAAACGCTGATGGAGTGTTTGGAGAATCCCAAGAAGTACATCCCTGGAACAAAAATGATCTTCGCTGGCATTAAGAAGAAGGGAGAAAGGGCAGACTTGATAGCTTATCTCAGAAAAGCTACTAATGCGTAATCGTTGGCCACTGCCTTATTTATTATGAAACAGATGTCTCATGACTTTTTCTTTTTTTTTTTTTTTTTTTTTGGCGGTACGCGGGCCTCTCACTGTTGTGGCCTCTCCCGTTGCGGAGCACAGGCTCCGGATGCGCAGGCCCAGCGGCCATGGCTCACGGTACCAGCCGCTCCGCGGCATGTGGGATCTTCCCGGACCAGGGCACGAACCCGTGTCCCCTGCATCAGCAGGCGGACTCTCAACCACTGCGCCACCAGGGAAGCCCTCTCATGACTTTTTATGTGTACCATATTTAAATTGATCTCATACACTAGAATTCAGATCATGAATGGCTAATGTAATATTTCTGTCCTGATTTAAATAACATTGGCTTGTGGCTAAACGAATATGGTCAGCTTTTTGAATTTTGATAGTAATTGCAGTTCAACAAGTACTATCACTGTTTTCCCTTTCTAAAGAGATGATTAAACTTGAATAAGGAATGTTAAACTTTTCAGGGATATGGTGAAGCCTTCTCAAACCCTATAGGAGATTGATTTTATATTTAGATTTCTATAACTGATTATATTAATATATTTAAATATTGAAAAGCTCCCTTTACTGTCTCATAGAACAGCAAGAGTCACCTGTGTTTCAAGCTGTGTTCATTTGCCTGTTAAAGCAAGGGCTGAAGATACAATGACAATGTCCACTTTATCTTTTTGGTCTTAACTATGCCAATTTAATTAAAATTCTCTATCTTAAAAAAAAACAAAACAAAACAAAACTGATGATTTTTTTTTTTATAGTTTTTTTTTTTTTGGCCGCAAGGCATGTGGGATCTTAGTTCCCTGACCAGGGATCAGGGATCAAACCTGTGCCCCTTGCAGTGGGGGCACAGAGGCCTAACCACTGGACTGCCAGGAAATTCCCTACTTTTTCTGTCTTAGGCAGTTTTAGCGTGCTTTGTCTCCCGTCTTTGCAAAGCTGTAGTAGAGTTTTCTTCCCTTTATTTTGTCCTTCTTTTTTGGCCCTTGCCAGGTAAACTTAAGGGATTGCTGACTTCTGACCCCTGCATTTTTCTCATGTCCACATACATTTTCCTCTCTCCTCTCTTTTTCTCAAAGATCATTTAATTTTTTTCCTTTTAGGGTTCTTTTCTTTTTTTCTTTTAAATTTATTTATTTATTTATTTATTTATGTCTGCGTTGGGTCTTCGTTGCTGTGTGCAGGCTTTCTCTAGTTGTGGCGAGCGGGGGCTACTCTTCGTTGTGGTGCGTGAGCTTCTCATTGCAGTGGCTTCTCTTGTTGCGGAGCACGGGCTCTAGGCGCACAGGCTTCAGTAGTTGTGGCCCGTGGGCTCAGTAGTTGTGGCTTGCGGGCTCTAGAGCTCAGGCTCAGTAGTTGTGGCGCGGGCTTAGTTGCTCCAGGGCATGTGGCATCTTCCCGGACCAGGGCTCGAACCCGTGTCCCCTGCATTGGCAGGCAGATTCTTAACCACTGTGCCACCATGGAAGCCCTAGGGTTCATTTTTATCAAAGTTACATGTATACATAGTTTTGTGGGATCAATTGCTTGTAAGTTCTGTTGAGGTCAAAGTGTTCTTGGAGTTGGGGTGCTAGAAGGAGCAGTCTGCAAAGATGGGAAGTGGTGATTGGAGAGTGGGGTGCAGATGAAGTGGAGATCATGGAAGGACTGTAGTTATCATAATGACAAGTTCTAGGATATTGACTAAGGGAGTGAGTGGCTAAAGTAGGGTAGAGAACAAGATCATTGCACGTGAGGAGGTCAAGGAACTGAGAGGTCAGAGTGTCACAAGAGTCATCTAGGTGAACATTTGAAATCATCTGGAATTATGACAGACCAGTGAGGTAGGAACCAAAAGCTTTGAGGCTTGAGAAGAAGTGACCCAGCTTATCCAGATAAATGTAGCAGCGGGGTGGGGAGGTGGAGGTATGGTCTGACAGGGGCTTTTTTTAGGAAGGAAGAAAGGGGAATAACCTGGAAGCAGAAAGAAGGTACAAGGTGAGTACCTCCTTCTTCTACCCCCAGGCCCAGTAGTATAACAGGTGTGGGAGAGGAAACAACCACAGACAGGACTGTAGAGAGAGCAGTGGCCTCAGCAGTTAGATTTCAATTGGAGCAAAAAGGTGAAGGGACCATTCAGACAAGAGGTTGAAGATATAGGGGATTTTGCTGATGAGTTCCAGAGGATATGATGGAAGGATTTCAGGAATTGAGGGACGAGTGGGAGAGGGGGCTGGTTCATGAAAGATGATGTACTTAGCCATATGGGGATGAGACTTGGAGGATTTGGAATGACTCCAGAGTCCTGGGATTCTTGTAGTGAGTGATATAAGTAGGGTTAGAGATCGTAATGAGATTAGTCTTGATGTTTCAAGGCAAATTGTAGTATAAGTAGATGCAGGATAGAGGTATGGGAAGAAGCTGCAGAGTAAAAGGGTTCCTTGACTACTGGTGCTGGTGTAGAGGCTGGGGGAATGCAGAGCTGGAGCTCTGTTACTTGCTTTCTACTCCTGGGGCCAAAGTGATCTGCAGTAAAAAGCTGTTAATCCATCTCTTCAGAAACTAGAATTCCCTGTTCTATTTCCTGTTGTTTACCTTCCCTGCTTCTATTTTCTCCCCTTTCTTACTGAAAAGTAGAATATTTGGATGTTTTTAGTACCCTATTCTTAAATATCCTACATATCCTGGAAACTGGTAAATGACACTGTTACTAGCTTGCTGGGGAAATGACAGCACGATTACAGTAAGGAAGTGGGGAGGTGTAGCTTTAGAGTTGGAAAGGGAAGGGAGGGAAGAGGTTTCAGGCAGAATTAGCTTTCAACTCCTTCAATCGGGCCAAGGAAACAGAGGAGTTAGAAGAGGGAAAGAGTTTGGCCTGTGTCCTGGGAGGGGAGAGGAAAGTACTGTTTGGAAGGAGAGAACAGATCCTCTTAGTACCCAAGGATCTGTGTCCTGACAGGTTCTTGAAAGAGCTGTTGCTGAATGGGGGACTCAACTATTACTGGATTCACTCATTTCAGTGGATATTTCCTAGCATACTATGTGCCAGGCACTGAATTAGATGCTTGGGAGATCATGTGGAACAAGTAGACAGGTTCCTCCTTACCTGGATTTACAGTCTAGCAGGAAAGACAGTTAAACAGAGATTACAGTTTAATGTGAAAGCTCTGATAGAAGTAGTGAGGGCTTTTTGGATTGGAAGCCTGTAGAAAAAGCACTGGATCAGTCTCAGATGGGGGTAAGGAGGGGAAGAGTACAGATTCCTGAGTTAGTGACATCTGATCAGAGACCTGAAAGATGAGTGGGAATTAGCCAGGCAAAGAGAATAGGGAGGAAAGTTACATGTCCAGTTACATGTTTGCCTCTGCAACTTCCAAACCTTATCTTAGCCAGGGGAACAGGGCACAGAATAAGCTATTCTGATTACTGTTTTTATCCCCAATATTCCTGTACAACAGGGGTTGGCAGACTGCTGCTCATAGGCTTGGCCTGCTGCCTGTTTTTGAATGGTCGGCCAGCTAAGCATAGTTAGCACCTCAAACTGTAAGCCAAGAATGGTGGCAAAATTCAAACCCAGATGTCTTAATCCCAAGTCTGTTTTCATTCTACTGATCACATTGTATTATAATTAGTTGTTTATGTTTTTATCTCTCAAGAAAGGCTTGAGCTTTAATGATGGCTTGCTTTTTCTTATATCTACCATTTCTAGCACAGGGCGAGTCCCAAGTAATGTTTATTAAATGACTTTCATGTGTGTAATTTTTTTTTTTTTTTTTTTTTTTTTGCGGTATGCGGGCCTCTCACTGTTGTGGCCTCCCCCGTTGCGGAGCACAGGCTCCGGACGCGCAGGCTCAGCGGCCATGGCCCACGGGCCCAGCCGCTTCGCGGCATATGGGATCCTCCCAGACCGGGGCACGAACCCGTATCCCCTGCATCGGCAGGCGGACTCTCAACCACTTGCGCCACCAGGGAGGCCCCATGTGTGTAATTTTATCTGCTCCCTAACAAATCCTGTGAGAATAACACATACATAAAATATTCAAATAAATTATGTTTACTCTTTTACATACCATTTCTTCCATTTTTATTAGCAATATTTTTAAAAATATGTCATTTAAAACATTAATAACATTAAATGTCACTAATGATAATTAGAAATATTTTGTGCTATAACAAACACTTTCAGGAATTGCTGACTTAATGACATATAGGTACAGCTGTTTGTTCTTAGAGTAAATGTACGCGGCCTTCTGTATCTGTGGGTTCTGCATGGATGGATTCAACCAACTGTAGGTTGAAAATATTAAAAAAAAAAAATTCCAGAAAGTTCCAAAAAGCATAACTTGAATTTGCCACGGGCTGGCAACTGTTTACATAGCATTTACACTCTGTTTACAATTAATTTACATAGCATTTTCATTGTATTAGATACTAAAAATAATCTAGAGATGATTTAAAGTATCCAGGAGGATGTGCGTAGGTTATATGCAAATACTGTGACGATTTATATAAGGGACTTGAGTATCCAAGGATTTTGGTATCTGCAGGGGTCCTGGAACCAATCCCCTGAGTGGATACTGAGGGACGACTGTAATCTCGGAATGCTGGATATTTCTAGTTTTTGTCAGCATTTTATAATTTCTATGTATTCCTTTGTCAGCTGTCAGTTTTAGCTGCTGTCTTCCACCCCCTGGCACCACCATTTTAAATTTGCTGCTTCTATCATTTGTGAATTCAGAAACTAAAAATCTAATCTTATTAAAACTGTGTATAAAGTAAGTAAATCGTCTTGGGGATAATACCTGTGAGTAAAGTGAAAACGAGGTTTCACTTTTTAAAAAAATTTATTTGTTTGTTTGTTTATTTATTTATGGCTGCACTGGGTTCTTGTTGCTGCACTCAGGCTTTCACTAGTTGCGGCGAGCAGGGCTACTCTTCGTTGCGGTGCACGGTCTTCTCATTGTGGTGGCTTCTCTTGTTGTGGAGCACGGGCTCTAGGCGCGTGGGCTTCAGTAGTTGTGGCTTGTGGGCTCTAGAGCGCAGGTTCAGTAGTTGTGGCTCACGGGCTTAGTTGCTCTGCAGCATGTGGGATCTTCCTGGACCAAGGGTTGAACCTGTGTCCCCTGAATTGGTAGGCGGATTCTTAACCACTGCGCCACCAGGGAAGTCCAGGGGTTTTATTTTTAAGGATTTTATAACCCAGTTGGAGAGATCAAACGTACTGGGAATAATCATAATGTAAAAGTATATTAACTCCAAACTTGTATATCTCATTGCCCACCTAACATCTCTATGTGGTGTCTGTTACGCATCTCGAACTTAATATGCTTCCCCCAAGATTTTTCCCACAGTCGTCCCCATAACAGGAAATAGACTCTCCTGGTGACTCGAGCCTTAAACCTAGTTGATGCTTTTCTGTCTGTAACATTTCACATCTAATCTAGTTTTACCTTTAGGATACATGCTGAAGCTGATCACCGTTTCTACCACCGAGATTCAAACTGCCGTTCTCTCTTTCCTGGATTATTGCATTAGCCTTCTGACTGATTTCTCTATTTCTGCCCTTATCTCTGTACCGTCTGTTCTCAGCAGACATCCAGAACAATCCCCTAAAAAGTAAGTCAAGTTGGGTTGTCACCCCTTTGCTCAAAGCCTTCCAGGGGCTTTCCATCTCCAACAAGGTTCTGACAGTGGCCTTAAAAGATTGTACAGAACCTGGCCTCAGTTTACCTCTCTGGCCTAATTTCCTATGACTCTTTCCTCCGCTCATGTCCCTGTAGCCACAGTGACATCCTTGCTGTTTTTTTTAAGATGCCAGGTTGTTTCTTCTTCAGAGCCTTTATACTTGCCATTACCTCTCCCTGAAATGCTTTTTCTATGGAGGTAGCATGGCTTTTCCTCTTTCTTTAGGTGTTGAGCTCAGATGTCATCTTATCAGTGAAGTCCTGAGTATCCTTACCGCCTTGATCCTGCTTTACTTTTCTCCATAGCACTTACTAGCATCTGACAGGCTGTGTGTGTGCAGGTGTATTTTAATTAATTAATTAATTTAAAAAATTTAACTTTACTTAAAAAAATTTGTTTCACTGCTGTCTCCCCATAGGCATAGAACAGGGGCTGGCAAGCTAAAAATGGCCTGCTGCCTGTTTTTGTAAGTAAAGTTTAATTAGAACATAGCCATGCACATTCATTATTATGTTGTCTGTGGCTGCTTTCACACTACAACAGCGGAGTTGAGTGTTGCGACAGAGACTATAAGGCCTGTAAAGCCTAAAATATTTGCTGTCTGGCCCTTTACAGAAAAAGATTGCTGACCCCTGGGCTAGAACAGTGTCTGGTACCTAGTGGGTGATTGAATGGACATAATGTAAGTGCTCATTGGCAGGGTACAGACTGTACATTGCTACTGAGGATATAGATTAATATTTCAAAAGTTGTTATTAGACTTTAATAATTGGGGAATATGTCAATCATAATAATGTGTTCTAGCTGAAGCCCTTGAATTTATTATGCTCATTACTACCTGATAGCAGAGATGTGCCAACTTTTTGAAGGCTACACCTAATTTGGAGTGATAGTGTTCCAAAGGCACAGGTCCTTTATTTTTAAAGTTTTAATTTTTTTTTGCCACACCATTCGGCTTGTGGGATCTTATTTCCTCTACCAGGGATTGAACCTGGGCCCTCGGCAGTGAAAGCTGCGAGTCCTAACTACGGGACCTCCAGGGAATTCCCCAAGGTCCTCTTAAATGTAACCTTTTATAATAGTGCTACAGAAAGGACTCTAAATAATGAGTAGATGGTAGTGTTGGTTGCATGCTGTGAAAAACATGAACTTAAATAAATGAATATAGCTCTCATTTATGCTAAAGGATGGGCATATGGAAGAGACAATAATAATAATATTTGACTTTGGAATACGTTTTTGGATTGCAAATGGATTAACCTGATTATTCCAGGTACTTCTAATAGTGTTTTAAGTAGCATAATAAAATCAAACTGGAATAAAACCAATTCAGAAGAATCTGGAAAATTGTATTGTTTCTGGCATCCTGTCTTTGTCCAAATCGTACCTTTCTAAAAGCTGCATCCAGGGGATAAATAATATCAGTCACACAAAGCACCTGTGTGGAGAGGTGGAGAAGATTTTAGAAGTGTTTTGTTTTAAAAGGCCTTTACTGGAACTGATCTCAGTGTAGAGGAGGAGTCTTAAATCTCCTGCTTAGTGGACTATGATACTGTATGCTGAAAAAGCTAAGTTAAAAATGAAGAAGAATTATAGGGTCAGGGCTGGAGGAACCTTTTTTTTTGTTAAAAACAATGAAGAATTATAGGGTCAGGGCTGGAAGAACCTTTTTTGAAAAATATTTATTTATTTGGCTGTGTCAGGTCTTAGTTGAGGCACACAAGCTTCTCTCTAGTTGTGGCGCGTGGGCTCTAGAGCCCGCAGGCTCAGTAGTTGCAGCGCATGGCCTTGGTTTCCCTGAGGCATGTGGGATCCTAGTTCCCTGACCAGGGATCGAACCCGCGTACCCTGCATTGGAAGGCGGATTCTTAACCACTGGACCACCAGAGAAGTCCTAGAGTTGGAAGAAACTTTGTCCAGTAAATATTTGAATGTGCCCTAGCCACTTCGTTAGACACAGATACAGAGGTGAATAAGACAGTCACTGGCCTCATGAGACTTATTATCTAATCCTCATCCCCAGTCCGCACCTCACCTCATTTTATGTTGTGTGATGGAAACTAAAGCTTGAGAGATCCAGGACCTTGCCAAAGGTTTGTAGCTCATTACTGATAGAATGGATCTAGAATGCATATTTCTTATATGGGGAATAAAAGCAAAATATGCATTTATGCAGAGTTTCGAGTGCTTACTAATGTGCTTATCCCTGTACTAGGTGCTGAGGGATCCAGTGGTAAATATAATGGCCCCATCTCTTTGATGTAGAGCTTTAAGGAAATTTTTTGGGGAAACCAGAATTTTCCCCATTATATTGCATTATACTGTTTACAGTCTTTTATCTCATGGAAAGGTTAGGGGCTCTCAAAAATTCATTCTTTAATGTGACTTAGTTGAATGAGTTTAGTGTTTTTCTGACACCTGAAGTCAGTTTTATTGAGGGACTTTTTTTTTTTTTTTTTCTTCAGTACGTGAGCCTCCCACCGCCGTGGCCTCTCCCGTTGCGGAGCACAGGCTCCAGACATGCCGGCCCAGCGGCCATGGCTCACGGGCCCAACCGCTCTGCGGCACGTGGGATCTTCCCGGACCGGGGCACGAACCTGTGTCCCCTGCATCGGCAGGCGGACTCTCAACCACTGCGCCACCAGGGAAGCCCTATTGAGGGACTTTTGAATGAGAAAGGAAGAATTAGGTAGTTGTGGACTCTCTGTGGAAGAATAACCTTTACTTATTCCACAATTTGTATAGAACCTAAACTTCTGCCCTGTGAGCAAGAGAGAATCTTTCTTCTCCCTTTGTATTAGATGACTTTCTGCTATCAGGACCCAGAACCCAGACTGATATTTAAAATCAGCCATATTATGGGTTAAATAGACTTTTGCACACTGGCCTCTTTCCTTTTAGTTACCCGAACTTGGGTATATGTAATGTATATACTGAATATGTATATACTTGGGGGTATATGTATTACTTAGTGTTCAAAGAAACATATCTAAAACAGAACATATATTTTATTCTTTAAAATTTCTTCTCAAAGTGATTATATTTGATTTTTTCTTTATTCTTTAAAATTTCTTCTCAAAGTGATTATATTTGATTTTTTCTTCTCAATGCTTGCTTGCTAAAAAAAGAAAAAAAAAATGTGACAGTCTAGGAAAGAGTGAAAAAAGGTGAATTAAACTGCTGCTAAATAATTTAGGATGTTTTAGTTATTTGTTTTCATAGAGGATTAAGGCTTTTTTCCTTAAAATGTCTAGTTGGAAGTGTTTATACAATGGAGAAAGTAATTACATTTTCAGAGTAAGTTATCTTGACCTCGGGCCTCTTTACTCTTCCTATTCCAGAGTACCTTCTGCCATTCTGCTGGGTCCAATTAGTTCTTGGCTCAGCTGTTTTAGTTTCACTACAGAAGTTGAGCTTAACCATGTTTATAATCTGTGAACATCATATTCCATTGTTTCTTTTAAGAGCTAGAATGTTAAATTCCCTGCCAGTGATCTAAAACATATTGAATTGTATATCTTCAGATGCAAAAGATTTATTTTCTCTGAACTTAGATCATGGCATTTAACAATGAAGAAACCTTAGAAATAGTGGTTATTATATATTAGTGACAATTATTCTAGTTCTGCTGCAGGTTTTTTCTAGTTCTGCTGCACTTTTAAAAACACTACATATTAGTGTTATGTTGCAGAGGAGGTAGTATGACTACCAGTCTCAAATTACTTAGTTATTAAAAAACATTTGTAAAATAAGTGAAATAATATGCTAGGAAGCAGCAAACCATTGTGTGTGTGTGTGTGTGTGTGTGTGTGTAAATGTAGGTGCTTTCAAGTAACGTTTAAAGTTAGACTGACATACAGTTTGAAACATAATACTCGTCACATTGTAGTTGTATACATTTAAATCAGCCATGAAAATATTTTTTACCATGGTCAAATCAAATATTTCTACTGTGGGAAGAAGAAGGAGTTGGGGGGAGCATAAAGATGCTGTTTTATGTTATTTGGTTGGTGATATAGAAAGGCAGGCTAAGTTTCACCTCCTAACATTTCAGGCTAGGGTCTCCAGGCATGTTGTTGCAGTTATCTATTGCTAAGGAACAAAACCACTCCAAATTTGGCATAAAACTCTTATGCTTCCGGGTGTTGACTGGGCTCAGCTAAGTGATTCTTGCATGAGTCCTCTTATGTACTGGTAGTTAGATGGGCCTGGGGTTATTTCGGAGGCTTCCTACCCGACTCACATGCATGGCACTTGAGCAGGGAAGTCCAAATAGGTAGAAGCTGGAATAGTTGGGGATCCTTGATATCGCTCCCTATTTCTGTGTAGTCTTTCCAACATAGGGGCTTCACAGTAGCCAGACTTCTTACCTGGAGGCTTAGGGCTCTAAAAGTACTTGTTCCGAGTAAGAGAGCCAGAAGGGAACTATATTGTCTTTTATGACCTAAATTCAGAATCAGTGTCAATTTCCACTGCATTTTATTCATTAGAAGCAAGTCACTGGGGCTTCCCTGGTGGTGCAGTGGTTGAGAATCCTCCTGCCAATGCAGGGGACATGGGTTCGATCCCTGGTCTGGAAGATCCCACATGCCACCGAGCAACTAAGCTCATGTGCCACAACTACTGAGCCTGTGCTTTAGAGCCCGCGTGCCGCAGCTACTGAAGCCCACGCGCCGCAGCTACTGAAGCCCGCGTGCCACAGCTACTGAAGCCCGTGCACCTAGAGCCCGTGCTCCGCAGGGAGAAGCCACCGCAATGAGAAGCCTGCGCACTGCAATGAAGAGTAGCCCCCGCTCGCTGCAACTAGAGAAAGCCCGTGCGCAGCAGCAGCAGAAGACCCAACACAGCCAAAAATAAATAAATTTAAAAAATAAATTTATAAGAAAAAAAGAAAAAGAAACAAGTCACTAAGGCCAATCCATATTCAAAGGGAAGGGAATTAGACTCCACCTCTTGCTGGGAGGAGTGTCAAGAATATGCAGACTTATTTCAAAGCCACTTTAGTTTCCTCTCTGGCTACAAATTACAGTATTTATCTTCCTCCACATGCAAAACACAAGCACTCCTTCTCAAAGCCTCCAAAGTCTTATCTAGTACAGCATCAGGCTCAGGCTAGAGATCCAGGATCTTGTAATCTAAATCAGATCCAGGTGCAGATAAGGCTATTTGGATATATTAGTTCCTTGGGTATAGCTCCTTGAGTACCCTTGCCTTCACTTTGAAGACCTGTGGACTAAAGAATCACCTTATCTTTCTCCATACCCAGCCCCTCCCAATATGCAATAATGGATGGGCCTAAGATAACAACTGTAGACACTCCTGTTCAAAAATAAAGAAAAAATGTAAAGAACACAATAGTCACGGTTCTGAAATCCAGCCAACATATTGCTAGTTGTGTGATTAGGGTTCAGCCCCTACTGCCTAGGAACCATCCTCTACGGCTCTTGGTTTTGCCCTTTGGATTATCATTCCTTTTCCATAAAATGTATTCTCTGTTTGCAGGTAAGTAATTTTCCCAGCCTGTTTCCTGCCCACAGAGCTTTGGACAGGGTGGGGTGGGGGTCCCAAAAGCCTTTTTTCATTTTGTACTGTCTCTGTCCTTTTTAGTCCAAGATGACGATGTTTCTGAAGGTAAAATTCTCTGTTGCTCTTACTGAAGGGTTTACTCTATTAGACAAAAGCCACATTTGCACATTGATATAACCCCTTCTCTCCGTTAGGCTTTGTAGAGGAGAAAAAAGTTTTCCTTGACCCTCTTAGGGTCCCTGGCTGGGTTTGAAAATTAAACTGGCAAAGACTGATTAAGAGGAGAAAAGTATACAAATTTATCTGATGTAAATTTTATGTGAAATGGGAGATGTAAATGAAGACTCAAAGAAATGTTTGAACCTGAGTATTATTTTTTTTTTTTTTTTTTTTTTTTGCGGTACGCGGGCCTCTCATTGCTGTGGCCTCTCCCGTTGCGGAGCACAGGCTCTGGATGCGCAGGCTCAGCGGCCATGGCTCACAGGTCCAGCCGCTGCGCGGCACGTGGGATCTTCCCAGACCGGGGCACGAACCCGTGTCCTCTGCCTCGGCAGGCGGACTCTCAACCACTGCGCCACCAGGGAAGCCCTGAACCTGAGTATTTTTATGCTAGGTTTAATGAAGAGTGGACAGTGTGGAGAAGTGATAGATCAAAGAGTATGAAGTAAGTGTAGTAATCTGGGGGAAATTTAGTAAGGCCTGTTTGTTAGGATTCCTTTCCTTGTCCCTTTGTCTTTGGAGATACAGATGCTCCCTTCTTCCAGGTATAGGGAGGGTACCTCTTACATGAGGGTTTTATGACTTGCTTCAGGGGAGAAGGTGGGGGGAGACCCCCACAGAGTGACCTTCCTCTTTCTGATCTTTTCTCAAGATTCTTCAGCTTAAAATATTAAATATGCTAGGGTGCCATATTTTGGGGTAGCATGTCCTGAACCCTGTCAGCTTCCTTTAAGTCTTTTGTGGGACAACACCTTTAATATTCTTAGAAGTCCTTATGTTTGAAAGCATCTGTGAGACTCCACCTTAAAATCTCTTTGGAGTCCTAACTAGGGGTAGGCAGACTATGGCCAGTGATCTAAGATTTGTTTTTACTATTTTTTTTTTTTTTTTGGCCACACCGCGCATCTCGCGGGATCTGGTTCCCTGACCAGGGATCGAACACATGCCCCCTGCAGTGAAAGCATGGAGCCCTAACCACTGGACAACCAGGGAATTCTCTGTTTTTAAATTTTTTTTTTTTTAATTTTTATTTATTTCATTTATTTATTTTTGGCTGCGTTGGGTCTTCGCTGCTGTGCGCGGGCTTTCTCCAGTTGCGGTGAGCGGGGGCCACTCTTCACTGCAGCGCACAGGCTTCTCCCTGAGGTGGCTTCTCTTGTAGCAGAGCACAGGCTCCAGGCTGAAGGGCTTCAGTAGTTGCAGCTCGCGGGCTCCAGAGCGCAGGCTCAGCAGTTGTGGCACACAGGCTTAGTTGCTCTGCGGCATGTGGGATCTTCCCGGACCAGGGCTCAAACCCGTGTCCCCTGCATCGGCAGGCAGATTCCCAACCACTGCGCCACCAGGGAAGCCCCTGTTTTTACATTTTTAAAGGGCTATTAAAAAAAAAAGAAGAATGTTCAACAGAGACTGTGTATGGCCCTCAAAGCCTAAAATATTTATCTGGCCCTTTATGGGAAAAGTTTGCCAACCCTTGGCCTAAACAAAAATTTAATCTTTAGGCCATGTTTCCCTGACACTGCCTTGGATTTGATCTTTGCCCAGAGGGCATTTCTTAATTTGAGAAACGTTTGCTATATGGGGAGCCTGGGAATAAGAAACATTTATTTTTGGATCTAGCAAGTCCTGACTCCTTTGTATGTCCTCTATATTCTGCTTGAAAATTATATAATTCCTTCTTTTCTTATCTCTCTCTACCTGTACTTTGTGGCACACAGCTAAAAAAAAAGCAGTTGATACTTTTGACATTCTTCCTGGAAATCTCTACCCAGATCCATCAGTTCATTAGTTATATTTTCTGTTTTTCATATTACTGCAGGTGACAGCTTTGCTAAACCTTCCACCATTATCTAATAAGATTCTCCTTTTCTGTAGCTTCCAATAAGGCTTTCCTCACTTTCTATTTTTTTAATGTTTTTTAAAATTATTATTAAATTTATTTATTTATTTATTTATTTATTTTCGGCTGCCTTGGGTCATTGTTGCTGTGAGCGGGCTTTCTCTAGTTGCGGCGAGCATGGGCTACTCTTCGTTGCAGTGCGCGGGCTTATTGCAGTGGCTTCTCTTGTTGCAGAGCATGGGCTCTAGGTGCGTGGGCTCAGTAGTTGTGGCTCGTGGGCTCTAGAGTGCAGGCTCAGTAGTTGTGGCACATGGGCTTTGTTGCTGCACGGCATATGGGATCTTCCTGGACCTGGGCTCGAACTCGTGTCCCCTGCATTGGCAGGCGGATTTTTAACCACTGCGCCACCAGGGAAGTCCCTCCTCACTTTCTTTTAAGCCGAGGATTAGCAACCTTTTTCTGTCAAGGGCCACGTCATAAATATTTTAGGCTTTTTGGACCTTATGATCTCTGGCACACCTACTCAACTCTGCTGTCATAGTGAGAAAGCAGCCATAGACATAGACAGTATGTAAGCAAATGGGTGTTACTGTGTTCCAATAAAATTTTATTTACAAAAATGGGCAGAAGGTTGAATTTTGCCAGTAGATTGTAGTTTGGTGATCCCTGTTTTAAGTCTTTGTTGACAGCTTCCTACCAGTGTCCTTAAGACCCTTCAGGCTTTCACTGACACTTTCAAGGCCCTTCTTGCTTTCTCCTGCCATCCAGTCCCAAAGCTAAACATTTTAACTTTTTGTTGTGGAAGTAACCTACTCCCTATACCAAAATCTGTTTTGGTTATCTTTTGCTGTGTAACACACCATGCCAAAATTGAGTGATGTAAAACAGCACTCCTTTTATCTTTCATGATTCTGATGTTTGGGCTCAGCTAGGCAGTTCTTTCTCACGGTTTCTCATGAAGATGCAATCAGATGATAGCTGGGGCTGGAATCATCTAAAAGGCTTCCTCACCGAAGTCTGTTACGCAGTTAGAGGCAGATGGTAGCTGAGCCTGGGGTCATCTCCAAGGATTCCTCATTCACAAGTCTGGTGGCAGAGCTCGGAAGACTGAAACAGCTGGCACCCCTCGGACGTCTCTAACCCTCTGAGACCTTGTCCCATGGTTTCTGCAGAATCAGGGATATAGGGTGGCTGGATATCTTATATGGTAATTCCGGACTGCAAACTTGCCTGAACTGGAAAGGTGCCAGGCAGAGATTTTATCACCTTTTATGACCTAATTTCCGAGGTTGCTCAGTGTCACTTCTGCTTCATTCTCTTTGTGGGGAGGAGAACTGGACCCTACCTAATTTTTTTTTTTTTTTTTTTTTTTTGGCTGCGCCATGTGGCTTGTGGGATCTTAGTTCCCCAACCAAGGATCAAAACCAGGCCCCCAGCAGTGGAAGTGTGGAGTCCTAACCACTGGACCGCCAGGGAATTCCCAGACTGTTTTTTTGATGGGAGTAAAATCAAAGAATTTGCAAAGATGTTTTAAAACACAAAATGCCCCACACATACACCTATCAAAAAATTTTGGAAGCTAGCAGGGCAGGCTTTCTCTTTCCTGTTCATGGGGGTGGTGGAAGTAGGAGATCACCTCCCATGATTTAATGTTGAAGAATGGATTTGTCAAGAGCTGTGGAAGGAGACTTCACAGTAACAAATACCTCTTTTCTTCAGTAGAGATAGAACATGGGAACTTTGGACTTGGCATTTTTTTCTCTTTCTCTTCTTTCTTCTGTGTGAGAGTAGGTATAACAGTGCCTCCATCCCAAAAAGAGAAAACAAAAGGAACAAAGAAAGAAAGAAGAAAAACTCTCAACTATTAAAAATTCTGCCACAGAGATTTGTTTGAATTGATGAATAACATTTTTCCAAGGGTTAAAAAGTATGTGTACCTGTTTGTCATTTATACTTTCAGTTGAATTTAGCTAGCTTTCTTAAGAGATACCTTTAAGGGAGATTTTGAAAAGGGGGTAGGTGATAGAAGTAATTTTAAATTTGGGGACTCTAGAGCAGGTGGTAAAGCAGGTTATAAGAAACTTTAAATAGCATTAGGGAATGGTCTTTAGAAGCACTCTACTGCCTGACCCCATCTGAAGAGACTTTGCTCACCTTAGCACAGTGATCTGGCTCCAGAGGTAAAATATTTGGAAACCTTGGGGTATTTTATGATATCTATTTGTAGAGGCTATTGTGTTATTTTTTCCTTTTCTCTCTAGATGAAAAGAAGGTGGCAGTGAATATATTTTGCTTTATTGTTTATGGTCAACCAGGCAATGTGAATACTGCATTTTTGTGTTCTTCCCACTTTGTTTTCTTTTTCTTCCGGTGTTTCTTTTTTTACCTTGCTCTCTGGATTTGTACATCATGAGAAATTTACCCAAATTCTCTGATGATCTGAAAAAAGAAGATGGCTTAGTGAATAGGAAGTTGTTAAAGAAATAGCTGCCTGCCATATTGCTCTTCCTACTCTGGGAAGAAGAAATGCCTGTATTTAATCATCTACCTTTTTTTTTTTCTTGGTATCCAGATCTATACATTGTTGAATTGGGGGTAGAGAGAAAAGCCTATTAACTTTTATCTTAAACGATTCAGTTATTTTCTTTACTTGGTATTTGAACAGTACTCTTACAAAGCTTTAATAGAACACTACAACACATGCTCGAGGTTTAAGAGCCTCAAGAAGAGTCAGAAAAGTTTTGGAATGAGTTACATTCCCAAGGAGGAGGACAATACGTACCTTATTTTGAATTACTGAAAATGGTGAAGACTTCCCACTATAGTTCTTTAACTTCAGTTGCAACTTGGAAGTGGTGACATCTCTTTTGGGGCCTGGCATTTTGTACCTTTTCCAGTTGTTTTGTTTATCTGCATTCTCTTTACTTCTAATTGACACACATTACCATCTGAAATGTTCCTGTTGGTTTGGAAGGAGTAGAGATGGGGAGGGAGAAGGAAGAGTTAACTCTTCATGCGTTTTAATCGGCCAGTATTTACTTAACTAATTTCAACTGGATGAAAACTTATCTTTTAGAATATTTAATGCATGATATGCTACATGCATTACCCATTCATATTAAGAATTATAGTAGGGCTTCCCCGGTGGCGCAGTGGTTGAGAGTCCGCCTGCCGATGCAGGGGACACGGGTTCGTGTACCCCTGGTTCGCAGAGCGGCTGGGCCCGTGAGCCATGGCCGCTGAGCCTGTGCGTCTGGAGCCTGTGCTCCGCAACGGGAGAGGCCACAACAGTGAGAGGCCCGCGTACCGCAAAAAAAAAAACAAAAACAAAAACAAAAAAACTTTTGGATCAGAAAAAGCATTTGTCAAATGTAGATTTTTAGCTTAATGTGAAGATGTACCATCTTTTTTAAAAATTGAATGTGAATTTTATTTATTTTTTTTAAATTAAATTTTTATTCTATATTAGAGTAGAGTTATTTACAATGTTGTGTTAGTTTCAGGTGTACAGCAAAGTGATTCAGTTATACATATATCCATTCTTTTTCATATTCTTTTCCCATACAGGTTATTACAGAATATTGAGTGACCATCTATTTTTTTAAGTGACTGTAATTAACAAAAGTAGTTCAGACAAAAGATTCTAAGCATTTCTGAAATGATGAAGCTCTGTTCTTGAGACAGTGCTTTGTTTATACTATGCATTAGGGGAAAAAAGCAGCTGGAAATATAATTTTCAAATAATTCTTTTGTGAATTATGGGCTCTTTCAAGAATGATCAACAATGACTGTGCTTCTTAGAGTCTTAAAATTTCAGAACTGGGAAGAGACAGGGCCTAAGTTTTGTCTGGCTTTCCTTAAATATGTGTATGAGTGGAAAAGGATGATTCCTTCCCTTGAGCTTTTGCATTAAAGTTTTCATCTTCCATGGTATATACTACATGTTATATAAAATTCATTGTTAAAGGATTAAAAAGTTAGAATAATGATTTTCATATAAATGTAAAATGAACACATGTAAAAGATGTTATTTAACTCATTAATTAATGGGAGAACCTGTAAGATGTTAAAAGTAGTTCAAAGGAGAATTCAAAGTACTGCACGTGTATAGGATCAGGTATGCTGAAATGAATTTACAAATCTATGCAAAACTGTCTTTTTCCATAGGGACATGGGGAAAATCATTCCTCTCTTACTGGACAGAATTTGTTTGTAAGTGTATGGACAAGAATCCTTTGAACTGCTATCATTTAACTATAACTTACAATTATAAAACAGCTCGAAGGTCATGAAGAATGCAGACCTTGTAGAATCAGGTAACTAGGGAAGGTGCACATTACACAGTGCCTAGTTTTCCATTGAAGATGCCAAGTGATCTTGGTTCATTTCAAAGCCTCTCACAGTCTTTCATAAAAGAACAAAATAAATGGGTCTGCATTCTGGTTTTTTTGTTTGTTTGTTTGTTTTTGTTTTTTTTTTTGCAGTACGCAGGCCTCTCACTGTTGTGACCTCTCCCATTGCGGAGCACAGGCTCCGGACGCGCAGGCTCAGCGGCCATGGCTCACGGGCCCAGCCGCTCTGCAGCATGTGGGATCTTCCCGGACCGGGGCACGAACCCGTGTCCCCTGCATCGGCAGGCAGACTCTCAACCACTGCGCCACCAGGGAAGCCCCTGCATTCTGGTTTTTGACAACAATCCTATGTCTGTTAGTCTTAGGGACTTAACTCTCATTCCTTGTAAATAAAGTCAGTTTTCAAAATGAAAGAAAATTAAGTTATTCTTAGATGGACATTTTCTGGTATTTTGATCAACATTAGAACACTTACTCAGGTTAGTGTTGAATTTTGGACCATTGGCAGATACTTAAACTGTAGCTTTGAATGGTTAGGTAGCAAGTTCAATGAGACTACCAAGTGCATAATATTTTGTAGATATTCAGTTAGTAAAGAACAATAGTAATAATTTGAAGGAAAGTGGAAGTCTGCTGCCCAGTTTTAATTCTTAAAAGTGTATATTATTACACCTTTAGCAACTTCCCAATGTTAAATACTTTTTACCTGGGCAGTTGAACCCAGGGGGAGAGGGCACAAAGTTGGCATTACCTACTCCAAATTCATGCTGTCTGCTTCTAACTGGACCTTTGCTGCTTCATGACCTTTTTATTCCTCTCATATTTATTCTCTTGCACTTTCCTGATTTTGAAGCAGCAGTGTGATATCGTAGAAAGAGATAGAATTTGTAGTCTTACAGACCTGGGTTTGAATCACCACCCTACCACTTACCAGCTGTTAGATCTTGGGGAATTCTCACAGTCTCAGGTTCTTCAATTAAATGAGTCATAAATACTAAACAGGATTACATGAAATTTGTATATAAATGATGTAATAGCACATGGTCGGCAGTATTAGTTTTCTTATCTCTTCTTCTCAGCCCTTCAAGCTTCCCTGCTTTCTCTCTTGTTTCTATTACTGAAATAATTGGAGTCATTTGGTATGACCTTCCTCATCTTCCCCTCTTTTTTTTTTTTTTTTTGCGGTACGCGGGCCTCTCTCTGTTGTGGCCTCTCCCGTTGCGGAGCACAGGCTCCGGACGTGCAGGCTCAGCAGCCATGGCTCACGGGCCCAGCCGCTCTGCGGCATGTGGGATCTTCCCAGACCGGGGCATGAAGCTGTGTCCCCTGCATCGGCAGGCGGACTCTCAACCACTGCGCCACCAGGGAAGCCCCTGCAGGCAGATTTTTAACCACTGACCCACCAAGGAAGCCCTTCTTTGTAGTATTAATATGTTTGATTTTTCCTTCTCCTTTTTTTTTTTTTTACATATACATACATCCACTCTTTTAAAAATTCTTTTCCCATAAAAATCATTACACAGTATTGAGAAGAGTTCCCTGTGCTATACAGTAGGTCCTTATTAGTTATCTGTATTATTTATAGTAGTGTGTACATGTCAATCCCAATCTCCCCCCCACTTCCCCCCTGGTAACCATAAGTTTGTTTTCTGCACCTGTGACTCTATTTCTGTTTTGTAAATAAGTTCATTTGTACCTTTTTTTAGATTCCACATATAGGTATAAGTGATATCATATGATATTTGTTTTTCTCTGTCTGACTTACTTCACTCAGTATGACAGTCTCTAGGTCCATCCATGTTGCTGCATATGACATTATTTCATTCTTTTTTATGGCTGAGTAATATTCTATTGTGTGTATGTACCACATCTTCTTTATCCATTCCTCTGTTGATGGACATTTAGGTTGCTTCCATGTCCTGGCTACTGTAAATAGTGCTGCAGTGAACATTGGGGTGCATGTATGTTTTCGAATTATGGTTTTCTCCGGGTATATGCCCAGGAGTGGGATTGCAGGATCATATGGTAGCTCAATTTTTAGTTTTTAAAGGAACCTCCATACTGTTCTCCATGATGGTTGTACCAATTTACATTCCCACCAACAGTGGAGGAGGGTTCCTTCCTTCTCCTCTTTCAAAAAGCATTCCTTTTTAAGAGGTAAACCCTTGAGGGGAAAACCCCTTTTGACTGGCCTTGCTAGAACTCTGGGTAATACTCTATTTCATTCATTCCTTTATTGTCAGACTGCTCAGTTGAATAGGTAAAGGGTTTGGCTGCCACTTTCCCACCACCTGCTCTCATTAAACCCCTGCATTCTGATATACCATAATTTTCCCCTGAATCTGAAACAGCACCCTCCCAATCAGACTCGCACAAGGCTTAGAATGTAGTAGGCATTCAGTGAATATTAGTTGAATAATGAATGAAATGAGAAGCTTTAGAGTACTATCACTGAGGGCTCTCTAATGCTTTCGATCAATGCTTTTAAAGAAATCTGGTAAGAAACCATTATGCCGGAATTCAGTCTAACTGGATGCTAATGTATAACAAGAATTTTTTTTTTCAGAAACCCGTGGTTTGTATCAGATTCCAGAAAGAAATTTTACTAACTGTGTTTGAGAGAAAGTTTAACTCTCAAGGCAAATTTATTAGCAAAAGCATCTTTTCTGTTTTCTTCTATCAAGAGCACTCAGACTGTTGTTTCTCCAGTTCAGTGATACTCAGACCTTGGTCCTTGAGCCCCAGGTAGTCCTTTCAGCAACTGTCTTCTTCTAAGACCTTTATTGTATTAACCAGACTATGCTGAGATAGGGTAACTATGCTGCCATTTTGTTAACAATATAGCTAATATGGCACCAGAGGCATATTCTTTTATTTTTTTTATTTATTTAATTTATTTTTGGCTGTGTTGGGTCTTAGTTGTGGCATGAAGGATCTTTTGTTGTGGCGCGCGGGCTTCTCTCTAGTTGTGGCGTGTGGGTTTTCTCTCTCTAGTTGCGGTGCATGGACTCCAGAGCACGTGGGCTCTGTAGTTTGCGGCACATGGCATGTGGGATCTTAGTTCCCGGACCAGGGATCGAACCCCCGTCCCCTGCATCGGAAGGTGGATTCTTTACCACTGGACCACCAGGGAAGTCCTGGCATATTCTTTTAAATATAGCATCTCAGCTTTGGTGAATTTGATTTCTCTTTTGCCGTTTTAATAAGTAGACTTCTTTACAGTTATTATTATTTTTTTTTTTGGCCATGCGTCTGGTGGCATCTTAGTTCCCCAACTAGGGATGGAACCCATACCCCCTGCAGTGAAAGTGCGGAGTCCTAACCACTGGACCCCCAGGGAATTCCCTACAGTTAAAATTTTAGCTTTATCTATCTAGTAGATAGTATTAGTTTGCCAAAAGTAATTAGAGCAAGCTTTCTTGGATTATAGTAGAAGTCTTCTTATTCAATACCATCCAATCTTATACAGTTTACTATTAACTGAAAAAGTTGGTTAAAGCAAGATATAAAAATGATACATACATATCATAAGCATTTTATTTTTGCTTAAAACAAATAAATGTACATTTGTTCACCAGTCTTTTGATATATTATGTTATGAGTCTGCTGATGAGAGTTCTTCATCTATTTGGCATTAATTGCACCCCGTGATGCATTGCTTACAACTTCCAATTACAGTTTTTCTAAGTGGAGTGAGAACTCTTAAAGACTTGAAGCAATGAGTATAGACTCCTGCTAGATTTCTAATTTTTCCCCAAGGTTATTTATGTCTCACCCACACTTAAGTTGAGGATCGGGTTTTTTTTTTTTTTAATTATTTATTTGGTTTCACAGGGTCTTAGTTGCAGCACATGGGCTCCTTAGTTGTGGCATGCGAACTCTTAGTTGCAGCATGCATGTGGGATCTAGTTCCCTGACCAGGGATCGAACCCGGGCCCCCTGCATTGTGAGCACGGAGTCTTATCCACTGCGCCACCAGGGAAGTCCCGAGGACGGTTTTTCAAATGATTTATATTCAGTCTTCCAGAGCCTTCAGCTTAGTTCTCAAAGAAATAGCAACTTTTCTTACATTCGTAGTTCATTAATGTATTTCGTATTTCATTACAATCATGTAATTGAAATTATGGACACAACTGGAATTAAGTAGGTTTGAGAACAAATACATCAGACTCAGTATAGTATAGGGGGAGCAGAAATGCCCCAATGTCAGTGTTACCTGTTAGCTGCCAGTGTTCAGCCAGGGATATTGGTCAGTGCCTGGCAGAGGGAATGAAGAGTATCAGTTAAATTGCGCCATTAAGAGGCAAAAGGATGTCTTTAGTTTATTTTCTTTTTTGTTAAAGTTTTATGTACTATACATAAAGTAAAATACAAAATGCTTAAGGGTACAACTAGATGAATTTTTTCACAGTGAACAGACCTGTATAATAAGTACTCAGATCATGATAATAGAATAGTACCAGGATCCTAGAAGCCTTCCTGTACCCTGACCCAGTTTCTTTCCCACTACTATTGTGACCTCTATCACTATTTGGCTTATGTATGAACTTCATATAAATGGAATCATACAACATACACTCTTTTGCATCTGACATTTTTCTCTTAGCATTGGTTTTTTTTTAACATCTTTATTGGAGTATAATTGCTTTACAATAGTGTGTTAGTTTCTGCTTTATAACAAAGTGAATCAGCTATACATATACATATATCCCCATATCTCCTCCCTCTTGCGTCTCCTTCCCACCCTCCCTATCTCATCCCTCTAGGTGGTAACAAAGCACCGAGCTGATCTCCCTGTGCTATGCGGCTGCTTCCTACCAGCTATCTATTTTACATATGGTAGTGTATATATGTCCATTAGCATTGGTTTTGAAATTGATGCATGTTATGTCAGTAGCTCGTTCTTTTTCTGTATTGCGGTATATAGTATTCTGTTCTGTAAATATATCACAATTTATTTATTCATTCTGTCATTGATAGATGTCTACGTTTGTTTCTAGTTTTGGACTCTTAAAAATAGTGCTGCTATAAACATTCTTGTACATGTCTCTGGTGCACATATACGTGCATTTTGTTGAGCATATACTTAGGAGTAGGACATCTGGTTGTAGGATATGCTTATGTTCAGCCTTAGTAGATTTTACTAAATAGATTTTTACACTCCCACTCATAGTGTGTGAGAATCAGTTATTCTACATCCCTCGATGGCCCTTTAAAAAAAAACTTTAGCATGTAGGGTTTTTTTTTTTTTTTGCCGTACGCGGGCCTCTCACCTCTGTGGCCTCTCCCGTTGTGGAGCACAGGCTCCGGACGCGCAGGCTCAGCGGCCATGGCTCACGGGCCCAGCCGCTCCGTGGCACGAACCCGCGTCCCCTGGATCGGCAGGCGAACTCTCAACCACTGCGCCACCAGGGAAGCCCACCATGTAGTTATTTTTATCATTTTGTTTATGTCGTGTATTTGGTTTTAAAAAGTATCATATAGAATATTCATGAACTCACCATTTAACCTGAGAAGTTTAATATTGAATACTGACAGTCTTACATGTTCTCCTCTAGCCTTTCAAGGTAAATACTATTCTAATTTTTTTTTTTTTACTCTTTCCATTGCCTTTTCAAAAAATAGTTTTATCAGGTGTATATGTGTGTCTAAATAATATGTTCTCTA
Source organism: Mesoplodon densirostris (assembly GCF_025265405.1). Classification (NCBI taxonomy): domain Eukaryota; kingdom Metazoa; phylum Chordata; class Mammalia; order Artiodactyla; family Ziphiidae; genus Mesoplodon; species Mesoplodon densirostris. The sequence goes on along the minus strand of NC_082671.1, from coordinate 50,121,638 downwards.
GTGTTAGTTGTATTTAGTTTTTTTTTTTAAAGAATATGTGTATGCAGTCTGGGAATTGATTTTCTTTTTCTTTTTTTAATGCTTTACATTATATTGCTAAGATTTATCTATATTGTTGTGTACAGTTGTAATAGTTGACTCATTTTTCTCTGCCATATAATACTTCATTTAGTGGATTCATCACAGTTTATTCATTTCCTGTTGATGACATTTGGGTTGTTTCCATTTCTTACTGTTATGAATTCTACATGTTTTCTGGTGTGCCATGAGCAAGAATTTCTCTTGGTACTTAGGAATGTAATCTCTGGGTCATAGGATTGATAAATGTTCTAGTTTACAAAATAATGCCTATATTCCAAAGAAGTTATACCAGTTTATACTCCTATCATCAATAGATTAGAGATGAGAGCCTTTTCATTATGAGAGAATTTAAAATTATAACCTCAGTTACCTTTAGAGGTAGTTACTATTTACATTTTCTATTTTTTGCCTGTGTTTGGTAACGTGTTTTTTAAGGTTGTCTCTATTTTTGTCTTGTATTTTAATGTCTGTAAGACCTATACTTTCTAAAAAAAATTCCTGATATTGATAATATTGATATTTGTGCTTTCGTGCTTTTTTTTCTTTTTCCCTTCTTCTTTTAGGAGTTTCTTGCTGGGTCAAGCAATCCATTTTTTCTTTCATAATTTTTTTTCTTATTGCATTAAAATTTTAAAAAATCATGGTAAAATACACATAACATAAAATTGACCATTTTAACCATTTTAAAGTGTACAGTTCAGTGATGTTAAGTACATTCACATTGTTGTACAACTATCACTACCGTTCATCTCCAGAACTTTTTCATCTCCCCAAATTGAAACTCTGTACCATTAAACAATAATTCCTCATTCTCCTACCCCACAGCACCTGGCAACTTTGTCTCTATGAATTTGACTACTCTAAGTACCTCATATAAATAGAATCATATATTATTTGTCTTTTTTGTGACTGGCTTATTTCACTAAGCATAATGTCCTCAAGGTTTATCCATATTTTACTATGTGTCAAGTATTGGCACATAGTAATTTATCTTAAATACTTATTAATTAATCAGTTAATAATTTTTTCAAGTTAGAAGGTGTATTAGAAATCACTTTTTCTATATGCATGAAATTTTCCTTTATGGATTAGAATCAGTGAATATAGCTCTTAATTGCCTTATTTTGTTTTTGCCTAATAGCTGCCCCCATTCCCTTGTGCTGTTTGTGCATCTGTGCTTTGGGGAGATGGGAGGAATGGAGTTGACATGTGTGTGGAGGGGGTGAGGATTAAATGATCAGTATTGTTTAAAACCATTATTGAAGAATTTATACTGAGGATAATTTGGCTTGACTGGGCTTGGGTTACAGCCACCTGCATGAGGAGGAGGGTACCGACAACTCACCACGCAGCTGGCGGTGAAATAGGAAAAGACAAGCTTGTATGTATTCCTGCTCTGCTCCTTTTGAGCCCCCTCTACTCCCACACTTAGAGCTGCCACTGATGACTCATGTTAAGCAATTTGGAGGGTCCTGTGTCTTTTAATAGTAGTAAGAGGAGTTGTGCTGTCACATGGTTTCTGATTTTCCACTTAGAATGTATTTTAAATTTCCAGAAATTCTATTTTATTCCAATTTCCAATTCTGTGTTGTTCCAATTCAAGGTTTATATTTATAAAAAGGAGTTTATTGGTTTTTCTACATGAAAATTCCATTTTCCAAATTAAAATTTTTGGTGATCAGACCTTATAATTATGGGAGTTTTGGGGTTAGAATGACATATGGATTGGAAAGTTAGTGCCAGTGAATAAAGACTTTGTTGAGAAAACAGACTTATGGAAGTGTCTCACATTCACCTTTTTGACCTAAGGAAATCATCTCCTTTGTTCCTAATTATTTTTTAGAATATATCATTGCATTACTTTGGGTCTCTCTCCTTTTTCTTTTTTTTCTTCTCCTTTTTCATATTCCTTTATAAAGCTAATGAGAATAATTATTGGCAAACTGATGATATTGTGGAATAAGAACTCTTGGTTACTTTCTCATAACCAAAACCTTTAAAAGTCAGGAAAAATATTTTTATTTTGAACTCCCCCTTTTCTTGTTTTTGGTTATTATTCTGCAGGTCTAGAAGTTAGTGTTTGTAGGTTCTTACTGACACATTTCTTGAACCCGTTGATTGGATTTCTAAGTTGAAACAAATGTTATTTAGGTTAAACTGAGGGTTTTCAGCTTTGGTTTAATTTACTAGGAAGGAATCTTTTTTTAAAAAAGCATTACAATTTTTTTGAATAGATAAGATGCTTGTATGGTTCTAATGCCAAAATAGAAAAAGGCTGATTGAAAAGTCTTTCTTACCCTTGTTTCCTGTTTTTTCAGTTTCCATTCCTCAACAGATCATCACTGTTGCTAGTTTCTTGTTTATCCTTCCAGATATACAATATTTATGTATATATGATAGTATAAATATATTCTCCCCATCATATTCATTTAACAATATATCATATCAATACGTAAAAGAACGTTCTCTTTCCTCAAGACCATTTGCATAGTATCTCATTGTATGAATAAACCATAATTCATTAACCTAGTGTTCCATTGATGGACAACTAAGTTGTTTCCAATCTTTTGCTCTAATAAATATTGTTTCATTTGATAACCTTGAACATACCTTTCCACACATTTGCAGATATGCTTGTAGGGTAAATTCCTAGAAATTATTTTGCTGGGTCAAATAGTATATATATTTAAAAATTTTTTTTTTGGTATTTATTTATTTATTTATTTATTTTTGGCTGTGTTGGGTGTTCACTGCTACGCCCGGGCTTTCTCTAGTTGTGGCGAGCGGGGTCTACGCTTCGTTGTGATGCGCGGGCTTCTCATTGTGGTGGCTTCTCTTGTTGTGGAGCATGGGCTTCAGTAGTTGTGGCTACTTGGGCTCAGTAGTTGTGGCTCGTGGGCTCTAGAGTGCAGGCTCAGCAGTTGTGGCGCACAGGCTTAGTTGTTCCGTGGTATGTGGGATCTTCCCGGACCAGGGATCAAACCCGTGTCCCCTGCATTGGCAGGCAGATTCTCAACCACTGCACCACCAGGGAAGTGCCTGTATTTAAAATTTTGATAACTATTGTCTAGTTGTTTTTCATAGGTATTGTACAAATTTACATTCTCACTTAGATGTGAGGTAGCCTGTTTTCTCCATAGCCTTAATACCAGCGTGTGTAATCATTTTGGACATTTGTCAGGGTAAAAAACAGTGTTTTAGTAGTTTCAGAGTGCATAAAATAGGCTAAGTATTTTTTAATCTAAGTATAAACATACAGTCCTCCCTCAGTATCTGCTGAGGATTGGTTCCAAGACCCCCCACAGATACCAAAATCTGCAGATGCTCAAGGCCCTTTATATAAAATGGCATAGTATTTGCATATAACCTAAACATTTCCTCCTGTATATTTTAAATCATCTCTAGAGTACTTATAATACCCAAAACAATGTAAATGTTATGTAAATAGTTGCTGGCGTGTGGCAAAATCAAGTTTTTCTTTTTGGAACTTTTTGGATTTTTTTTCCCTTGAATATTTTTGATTTCGGTTGGTTGAATCTGAGAATGCAGAAACTGCAGATATGGAGGACTGGACTGTACATGGTATAAGAAGTCAAATAGTGGGCTTCCCTCATGGCGCAGTGGTTAAGAATCCGCCTCTCAATGCAGGGGACATGGGTTGGAGCCCTGGTCCGGGAAGATGCCACATGCCACGGAGCAACTAAGCCTGTGCACCACAACTACTGAGCCTGCGCTCTAGAGCTTGCGAGTCACAACTACTGAGCCCAAGTGCTGCAGCTACTGAAGCCCACACGCCTAGAGCCCATGCTCCACAACTAGAGAAGCCACCGCAATGAGAAGCCCATGCACCACAATGAAGAGTAGCCCCTGCTCACTGAAACTAGAGAAAGCCTGTGCGCAGCAACGAAGACCCAACACAGCCAAAAATAAAAATAAATAGGGGCTTCCCTGGTGGCACAGTGGTTGAGAGTCCGCCTGCCGATGCAGGGGACACGGGTTCGTGCCCCGATCCCGGAAGATCCCACATGCCGCGGAGTGGCTGGGCCCGCGAGCCATGGCCGCGGAGCCTGTGTGTCCGGAGCCTGTGCTCCGCAACGGGAGAGGCCACAGCAGTGAGAGGCCCGCGTACAGCAAAAAAAAAAAAAAAAAAAAAAAAGTCTTCTGCTTTCTCTGCCCTCTCCCCGACGATTCCCTATTCTAGCTGTCCATGGGTAATTACGACCATTTATTCTGGTATTAAATTCCATATTTCTTCATAGCATGGCTGTACTGACTTTTTAATCTTTTTAGGGGCAATCCTATTATGGAAGATGAGCATTTAGTTTTCTTATGTTTCCTCCTTCCTCATCTGTCCTTCCTTTTTCCCTGGTTCTATTCATAGGTACATTTTGTAACAATCTGTATTTTCAATTTAAAATAACTATAAGTACCTTTGTGTACAGCCCAGTTTACCTTTTATTTGCTAGTGTTGTCAGGTCCTTATAATGCATGGCAGTGTGAAAAGTTATATACCCCAAGACTTGAAAATTATACCTGCTATATCTTTAGAGTACTTTGGATCATTCTGATTTCCTAATTGTACATCACCTAAATTTGATGGATTTGCCATTCTAAAGCTCTAACAATACCTGAAATTATGACCTACTGCTAGTAACCCATAGTCTTGGTAAAGTTCCCATTAGTTTTTGTTAAGTAACTTGTATAATCTGTGATTCTTAAAACCTTTTAGTTTTAGGAGACACATCTTTCATTGTAGTTAATATCAGCCAATGTTTATTGGCTGGTTGTCAATAAGTGTCAGGCATTCTTTTAAGTGCTACATCTGTAGGAACTCATTTAAACCATATAACAGTCCTGTGAGGAAGATGCTAGCATTATTTGCATCTTACAGATAAAGAAATGGAGACACAGAGAAGATAAGTAGCTTGCTTGTAGTCATTTAGCTAGGAGACGGTGGAGCTGGGATGGGAACAGCAGGCAGTCTGACTTTTAAGCCCTCACTTATCAACTCGCTATACTGCATCTATACTAAGGCTATATATTCACCCTCAGTGGAGCATGTGCTTTGGCTTGGATTTCCATGAGCAGTGATGGATTTATGCTAATCCATCCACATTTAACATTTTTCATCTCTTTTTCTTTCCAAATCAGTATATTCCTGAAAATTAAGAAAAAATTAAAATATGTAATATAAAATTTACCATCTTAGCCATTTTTTTTTTTTTTTTGCGGTACGCGGGCCTCTCCTGTTGCGGAGCACAGGCTCCAGATGCGCAGGCTCAGCGGCCATGGCTCACGGGCCCAGCCACTCCACGGCATGTGGGATCTTCCCGAACCGGGGCACGAACCCGTGTCCCCTGCGTCGGCAGGCGGACTCTCAACCACTGCGCCACCAGGGAAGCCCCATCTTGGCCATTTTTAAATGTACAGGTCAGTAGTGTTAAGTATATTTACAAAGTTGTTGAACAGATCTCTAGAAATTTTTTGTCTTGTAAAATGGAAAATCTCTGCAGGCATCCCTTCATTTTTTTGCACTTTGCTTTACTGTACTTTGCAGATATTGCATTTTTTAAAAATTGAAGGTTCATGGCAACCCTGCATTAAGCAAATCTCTCAGTGCCATTTTTCCAGCAGCATTGCTCACTTTGTTGTTTCTGTGTCACATTGTGAGAATTCTCCCAATATTTCAAACATTTTCATTTTTACTGTATTTGGTTTTTTTTGTCTCTCCAAATACTTATTTCAAGTAGAACTAGGAAGACAACCAAATGTAAAATAGTTAAGTAAAAAACCTTGATGAGGGCCTCCCTGGTGGCGCAGTGGTTGAGAGTCCGCCTGCCGATGCAGGGGACGCGGGTTCGTGCCCCGATCCCGGAGGATCCCACATGCCGCGGAGCGGCTGGGCCCGCGAGCCATGGCCGCGGAGCCTGTGTGTCCGGAGCCTGTGCTCCGCAACGGGAGAGGCCACAGCAGTGAGAGGCCCGCGTACAGCAAAAAAAAAAAAAAAAAAAAAAAAAAAAAAAAAAAAAACCTTGATGAATACACTCATTTGGTCATCAAAATATGAAAAGCTGAAAATAATATTACATTAGGTACCTTGATTGAAAACAGTGTTATTCTATTCAAATAATAAGCCCAAAGCAGTCCCCACCTAAGAGTTAAAGCTTGTCTCTCTATTCATACACACGGCCCTTAGACAAGAATCATATATGTTTTTATCCAGAATGGTCCCTCCACCCAAATCCTTGTCTTTTTATTTTTGTTACTTTTATGGAAATTATTCAGTGTGTTTGTGTGTTTTTCATAAATTTTTTTTTTCAGAATGCCACTAAGCAACCACATCAACCTTGGACAATATCTGAATCATTTTTACAAAAGTGGAAATAGCCAAATAAAGGGTCTCAGGTTAAGTGAGGGGCATGGGTGAGTTATTAATCGATATGGACTAATTTGTCATTTGATCAGCACAGTGACATTGCTGAACATGCTTTGAAAGTTGGCCCCACCTGATAACAACCCATGTGGACACAAACCTATTGGTCCTAGAATCCTTTCTCAAAGGTATAAATGAGGCACAAAGAATCACTAGTAGAAGGATGAGTAAAAGATGAGTCTTTGCCAGAGTGGGGTGCTGGCCAGAGAAAGTCAAGTCCTTGTATACCCAGTTGAAAGGCAAAGTGTCCTGGCGAGGCTGTCCCCAAGGGCTGTCCCGCAGGGCACATGTGAGATGGATCTGGTGTAGGAGAGACAGACTTATTGGGATGAAGGGCACCCAGCATCCTCCGGAGAGTCAAGGTTGGGGAGCAGACCCTTACCACCAAGGCCACTGCAGACTCCGGGTTGCCGTCCTGGGTTTGTCAGCCGGTCTCTGCCCTTTCCTCCTGGGCTGTCTTCTGCCTCCTGGCACTGAAGGTCAGAGGGCTGGGTTTCTTCTTCCTGCTCCTCATCTGAATCTGACTCATCACTGTAGAGGTGAGTGGTGGCTTGCACAGGGAAACTGGCCAACACCTTCTGCCCGGAATTCTGCAGATACTCTTGATGCTTAGAAAGAGGTAAATAAAGTCTTACAGGATGCTGAAACCCAAAGGCCCCCACTTCGATCCAAAGGTTTGTTGGTCACCTCCAGGCTCAAGCTTAACAGTATTTGATAAGCTCCTCTACCTCTTACTGTTGTCATGATGTCCCAAGCACTGTGAGGGAGCCCAAGATGGAAAGATGAGTCGGACACAGTCCCCCAGTTCATGCATTTTAAATCTCACTTCTAGTTCTGGTGGGCTCAGCATCCTGGAGGGTCAGGATCCAAGGTCTCTATGGTGTTTGGCTCTTGGGCCCTCGAGGTGGCGGTGGTCCCCGGGGACCATCCCCCAGGGCCGTGACAGATGCGTCCCCGCGCCTCCCGGGCTCCGGCGGCCACCTCAGGTCTGATGGTGCCCTTGGAGCCCGCGCCCCTCCAGCGGCGCGCACAACCGGCCGCGCCTTTAACCAGTCTGGCGAGGGCACTCACCCTCCTGTATTTGTTATGGTGATCTGTGATCAGTGATTTTTGATGTTACCACTAATTGTTTTGGAGCACCACAAACCACGCCCATATGGGAGGCAAATTTAATGGATAAATGTTGTGTGTGTTCTGACTGCTCCACCAACTGGCCATTCCCCTGTCTCTCTCCCTCTCCTCAGGCCTCCCTATTCCCTGAGACACAACAGTACTGAAATTATAAGCATATTTTGTTTTATTGTGTTCTACTTTATTACACTTCACAGATAATTGCATATTTTATTTTATTTTTTACAAATTGAAGGTTTGTGGCAATCTTGCATTATCAGATGATGGTTAACATTCTTTTAGCAATAAAGTATTTTTAAATTAAGGTATGTACATTTTTTTTAGACATAATGCTATTGCACACTTAATAGACTACAGTATAGTGTAAACATAACTTTTATATGCACTGGGAAACCAAAAAAATTTCTGTGACTTGCTTTATTGCGATGTTCACTTTATTGCGGTGGTCTGGAACTGAACCTGGAGTATCTCCAAGGTATGCCTGTACCTATGAAATCACAATATCGCATTTCCCTCTCCCTACAGCCCCTGGCATCCACCATTCTACTTTCTGTTTCTATGAATTTCACTACTTTAGATACCTCATGTAAGTGGAATCTTACAATATTTTTCTTTTTTATGACTGAAACTTCATTTAGCATAATGTCCTCAGGGTTCATTTACATCGCGGCATGTATCAAGATTTCCTTCTTTTTAAAGGCCAAATAATATTCCATTGTATGTATATGCCACATATTGTTTATCCAGTCATCCATCAATGGACATTTGGGTTGTTTCCACCTTGTGTCTATTATATTGATAAATAGTGCTACGGTGAACATGGATGTGCAAATATTTCTTCAACATCCTGCTTTCATTTCTTTTGGATATATACCCGGAGGTGGGATTGCTGCATCTTATGGTAGTTCTATTTTTAAATTTTGAGGAAGCTTCATATTATTTTCTATAGTGGCTGCACCATTTTATATTCCCACCAATAGTGCACAAGAGTTCCAATTTCTCCACATCCTCAGCAACACTTATTTTCTGGGTTTTGTGTGTGTGTGTGTGTGTTTGTGTTGTTGTTGGTTTTGGTAGCAGCCATCCTAATGGGTATGAGATGATATCTCATTGTGGTTTTGATTTGTGTTTCTCTAATGATGAGTGATGTTAAGCATCTTTTCATGTGTTTTTTGGCCATTTGCATATCTCCTTTGGAGAATGTCTGTTCAAGTTCTTTGCCCATTTTTAAGTTGGTCATTTATTTTTCTGTTGTTAAGTTGTAGGGGTTCTTTATATCTACTGGATATTAACCTCTTATCAGATAAATGATTTACAAATATTTTCTCCCATTCCATAGATTGCTTTTTCACTCCGTTGATTATTTCTGTTGATGTATAGAAGTTTTAAATTTTCACATGGTCTTGTTTGTCTATTTTTGCTTTTTTAACTGTGCTTTTGGTGTCATATTCAAGAAATCATTGCCAAATTCAATGTCATGAAGCTTTTCCTCTGTGTTTTCTTCTAGGAATTTTAGATCTTATGTTTAGGTCTTTAATCCATTTTGAGTTGGCTTTTGTACATGGTGTAAGTGATGGGTCCAGCTTCATTCTTTTGCATGTAGATATCCAGTTTTCCAAACATCATTTGTTGGAGAGACTATTCTTTCCCCATTGAGTGGTCTTGGTGCCTTTGTTAAAAATTATTTGACCATACATGTGACAGTTTATTTCTGGGCTCTGTATTCTATTCCATTCATCTAAATTCAGTCTTTATGCCAATACCATACTGTTTTTTGTTTTTTTTTTGGCCGCGTTGGATCTTCATTTGCTGCATGTGGGCTTTCTCTAGTTGCGGTGAGTGGGGGCTACTCTTTGTTGCGGCGCCCAGGCTTCTCATTGTGGTGGCTTCTCTTGTTGTGGAGCACGGGCTCTAGGCGCGCGGGCTTCAGTAGTTGTGGCCCACAGGCTTAGTTGCTCTGAGGCATGTGGGATCTTCCCGGACCAGGGGTCGAACCCATGTCCCCTGCATTGTCAGGCGGATTCTTAACCACTGCGCCACCAGGTTAAGTCCCCAAAGTCTACTTTAGATTAGTACTAGTTTAATTCAATAAGATAGCTTGTCTTTCCCCCTCCTTTGTGCAGTTATTGTCATATATATCATCTGTATTTGTTATAAACCCAACAATACAGTGTTGTTATTACTGCTTTATACGATCCTGTCTTTTAAATAATTTAAGAGAATAATTTTTTTATTCTTTTTTTATTGGAGTATAGTTGCTTTACAGTATTGTGTTAGTTTATACTGTACAGAGAAGTGAATCAGCTATACGTGTGTGTATATTTATATATAGGCCCTCTTTTTTGGATTTCCTTCTCATTTAGGTCACCACAGAGCATTGAGTAGAGTTCCCTGTGCTATACAGTATGTTCTCATTACTTATCTATTTTATACATACTATCAATAGTCAGCCTCAATTTCCCAATTCATCCAACCCCCTGCCCCCATTTGCCCCTTGGTATCCATACGTTTGTTCTCTACGTCTGGGTCTCTATTTCTGCTTTGTAATTAAGATCATCTATACCAATTTTTTTCAGATTCCACATATATGCGTTAATATACGATATTTGTTTTTCTCTTTCTGACTTCACTCTGTATGAGAGAATAAAATTTTTAAAATGCATTCTTTTATATTTACCCATATATTTACTTTTTCCAGTGCTCTTCATTTCTTTGTGTAGATTCAAGCTACCAGCTGATGTCAGTGGATTCTCTAAGTTATTGGGGATGTCTTTATTTCACCTTCAGTTTTGAAAGACAGTTTAGCTATCTGGATACAGAATTCTTGCTTGACAATATTTCCTTTCAGCATTTTGAATATGTCATCTCACTGCCTTCTAGCCTCCCTTGTTTCTAATGAGAAGTTAGCCACTAGTTATATCTTTGCTTCCCTGTAAATAATAGGTTGTTTTTTCCTTACTACTCCCAAGATTTTCTGTTTGGGGCTTTCATCAATTTTACTACATGTCTAGGTACAGATTTCTGTGTTTTTGTAGTTGTGGTTCATTGAGCTTCTTTTTTTTTTTTTTTTTTTTTTGCGGTACGTGGGCCTCTCACTGTTGCGGCCTCTCCCGTTGCGGAGCACAGGCTCCGGACGCGCAGGCTCAGCGGCCATGGCTCACAGGCCCAGCCGCTCCGTGGCATGTGGGATCTTCCCGGACCGGGGCACGAACCCGTGTCCCCTGCATCGGCAGGCGGACTCTTAACCACTGTGCCACCAGGGAAGCCCCATTGAGCTTCTTAATGTGTAGATTAATTTTAAAAATCAGTTTGTATTATTTTTGGTCACTTTCTATCCTTTCTCTCCACTTCTTCTGGAACTCCTAATTCGTGTATGTTGGTACAGTTGTTCCACAGGTCTTTAAGGCTCTGTTTGTTTTTCTTTATTCTTTTCTCTCTCTTCAGATTAGATAATTTCTATTGCTCTTTCTTCAGGTTTATTTTTTATTCTGCTCTAGTATTCAACTCTAGAGTTCCATTTGGCTCTTTTTTTATGATTTCTGCTTTTTGTTGAGATTTTCTATCTGTTTAAGGCATTGTTCATATAATTTTCTGTAGTCTTTTAAAGCACTTTGATGTCTGTGTTTGCTAAGTCTGGCATTGAGCCTACACAGGGATGTTTGCAATCACATGGGGTCTTTTTTCCCTTCTCAGTTTGGGTCACAGTTTCTTGCATCTTTACATCTCATAAATTTTTGTTGAAACTGTGGACATTTTACATAATATGTTGTAGCAATTTTGGATTCTGATTTTTTTCCCTTTTGAGGGTTGTTGTTGCTTTGTTATTATTGTTGTTTTTTAAGTAACTTGCCTGGACTCAATCTGTAGAATCTTTCTCCTTGGTGTGTGACTGCTGATATCTGCTCAGTTTTGTTTTTGTTTTTTTAATTTCTGTTTTAATTTTTAAGTTTGGCTTCCTGGAGTGACACCTGTATCTGCATTGCTTAGTGGTCAGTTAATGATTGGTCAAAGATTGTGCTAAACACCTTGAGCCAGTAAGGCTTCCTCTCTCTGCTGATCATTGTGTGTGTTGGGGAAGCTCCTTCAAAGTTCAGACAGTTTGGGCTTCCCTGGTGGCACAGTGGTTGAGAGTCCGCCTGCCGATGCAGGGGACACAGGTTCGTGCCCCGGTCCACGAAGATCCCACATGCCACGGAGCGGCTGGGCCCGTGAGCCATGGCCGCTGAGCCTGCGCGTCCAGAGCCTGTGCTCCACAACGGGAGAGGCCACAACAGTGAGAGGCCTGCGTACCCCCCCCCCAAAAAAAAAAAAAAAAGTTCAGACAGTTTAAAAGTCTGCCCTAACTTTTACTTCCCACTGGGCCCTTTTGTGTCTTTTCTGCCTGTGTATGCAGGCTCCTGGTGGATGGACCCTTTCCAATCTCTCCAGTGCAGATGTGTAGAGCATTTATCAAGGTCCCTTAAGTTTCGTTTCCAGATTTCCTTTTTTAATTTCTATCTAGTCTGCTGGTCCATTGCTTGCACTATGACAGCAACCTCAGGCTAGCTGAGCCCTTGGTCTTGCTTTTTCATTTGCCACCAAGAATGCACACTCTTACTGACAATGCAGTTAGGCGCGGGGTTTTTCTGTGCTTTGCTTTAAATCAAGTCAGTCCTCTCTGTCAGTGAAGCTGCTGGTTTTCATGGCTTTCGCCACCTTGGTAGAACTACCTTTCCCACTGACTTCTGGGGATGGGAGTAGCTTTAGGCAATAATGCCACAGACTCTCTCTGTTCTTACCCCAAGTTCAGTAGTTTCTCATGAATAACCACAGAGAAGGTAACATTTGAGAAAAGACCTGAAGGAGGTGAGGAAGTATTCCATGTAGATATCTAGGGGAAGAACATTCCTGGCATAGGCAACACCTTAAGGGCCTTAAGGTGAGAACATATCTAAGTTATAAAAGGGACAGTAAGGAGGCCAATGTGGCTGGTGTGGAGTACCTAAGAGGAAGAGTAGTAGGACGTGAGGTCAGAGAGATAAAGTGAGGATGGGGACAGGGTGTTAGAGCAGATAAGACCTTTTAGGCCACTCTAAGGACTCTGCCTTTTACCTTGAATGAAATGGGGAACTGCTGGAGGGATTTGAACAGTGGAGTTGGGACATAATGTTTTATAATTTTAAAAGCAGCTATGTGAAATAGAAGCCAGAGAGTGGCAGAATAGAAGGCTCAGGATGCCAGTTAGGAGACTATTGCAGTCTTGATTATAGCAATGCAGGTAAGAAATGATTGTGGCTTAGATAAGGGTGGTAACAAGTGGAGATGGTAAGAAGCGGTCCAGTTCTGGTGTATACAAAAGGTAGAACAGATACGATTTCTTCTGATGGATTGGCAACGGGGAGTGAATGATACTGGTCCCTTATTTTAAGGGAATTTTCCTGTATATTATCTGTGAATGTTTTTTCTGTTCCCTTTATTGAGTCCTATGTTTTTTGAGTTTATTATATTTATTCTAATTATCCTTAGATTGGATCATTTTTATGTTCTAATATTATCTTCTAATTGCTTTAATATGGTTTTATTTTTAATTCTGAAAGCCTTTCTCCACTCCATTCATTCTGTTTTCTCTGTATCTCTTCTGTTTCTTGCTATTTCTGATATCTTATTGAATCTTTAATTGTGGTGTTTTGTTTTTCAGGTTTTCTTCAGCTTTGCAGACATCTTTCTTTTCATTCTATTTATTCTTTTTTTTTTTTGACTTTGCTTTTTTTTTATTTTACAAATTTAATCAGTTATACATATACATATGTTCCCATATCCCCTCCCTTTTGCATCTCCCTCCCACCCTCCCTACCCCACCCCTCCAGGCGGTCACAGAGAACCGAGCTGATCTCCCTGTGCTATGCGGCTGCTTCCCACTAGCTATCTACCTTACGTTTGGTAGTGTATATATGTCCATGCCGCTCTTTCACTTTGTCACAGCTTACCCTTCCCCCTCCGCATATCCTCAAGTCCATGCTCTAGTAGGTCTGTGTCTTTATTCCTGTCTTACCCCTATGTTCTTCATGACATTTTTTTTTCTTAAATTCCATATATATGTGTCAGCATACAGTATTTGTCTTTCTCTTTCTGACTTACTTCACTCTGTATGACAGACTCTAGGTCCATCCACCTCATTACAAATAGCTCAATTTCATTTCTTTTTATGGCTGAGTAATATTCTATTGTATATATGTGCCACATCTTCTTTACCCATTCATCTGATGGTGGACACTTAGGTTGTTTCCATCTCCGGGCTATTGTAAATAGGGCTGCTATGAACATTTTGGTACATGTCTCTTTTTGAATTATGGTTTTCTCAGGGTATATGCCCAGTAGTGGGATTGCTGGGTCATATGGTAGTTCTATTTGTAGTTTTTTAAGGAACCTCCATACCGTTCTCCATAGTGGCTATACCAATTCACATTCCCACCAGCAGTGCAAGAGTGTTCCCTTTTTTCCACACCCTCTCCAGCATTTATTGTTTCTAGATTTTTTGATGATGGCCATTCTGACTGGTGTGAGATGATATCTCATTGTAGTTTTGATTTGCATTTCTCTAATGAGTAAAGATGTTGAGCATCCTTTCATGTGTTTGTTGGCAGTCTGTATATCTTCTGTGGAGAAATGTCTATTTAGGTCTTCTGCCCATTTTTGGATTGGGTTGTTTGTTTTTTTGCTATTGAGCTGCATGAGCTGCTTATAAATTTTGGAGATTAATCCTTTGTCAGTTGCTTCATCTGCAAATATTTTCTCCCATTCTGAGGGTTGTCTTTTCGTCTTGTTTATGGTTTCCTTTGCTGTGCAAAAGCTTTGAAGTTTCATTAGGTCCCATGTGTTTATTTTTGTCTTTATTTCCATGTCTCTAGGAGGTGGGTCAAAAAAGATCTTGCTGTGATTTATGTCATAGAGTGTTCTGCCTATGTTTTCCTCTAGGAGTTTGATAGTGTCTGGCCTTACATTTAGGTCTTTAATCCATTTTGAGCTTATTTTTGTGTATGGTGTTAGGGAGTGATCTAATCTCATACTTTTACATGTCCCTGTCCAGTTTTCCCAGCACCACTTATTGAAGAGACTGTCCTTTCTCCACTGTACATTCCTGCCTCCTTTATCAAAGATAAGGTGACCATATGTCTGTGGGTTTATCTCTGGGCTTTCTATCCTGTTCCATTGATCTATATTTCTGTTTTTGTGCCAGTACCATACTGTCTTGATTACTGTAGCTTTGTAGTATAGTCTGAAGTCAGGGAGCCTGATTCCTCCAGCTCCATTTTTCGTTCTCAAGATTGCTTTGGCTATTCGGGGTCTCTTGTGTTTCCATACAAATTGTGAAATTTTTTGTTCTAGTTCTGTGAAAAATGCCATTGGTAGTTTGATAGGGATTGCATTGAATCTGTAGATTGCTTTGGGCAGTAGAGTCATTTTCACAATGTTGATTCTTCCAATCCAAGAACATGGTACATCTCTCCATCTATTTGTATCATCTTTAATTTCTTTCATCAGTGTCTTATAATTTTCTGCATACAGGTCTTTTGTCTCCTTAGGTAGGTTTATTCCTAGATATTTTATTCTTTTTGTTGCAATGGTAAATGGGAGTGTTTCCTTGATTTCACTTTCAGATTTTTCATCATTAGTATATAGGAATGCCAGAGATTTCTGTGCATTAATTTTGTATCCTGCAACTTTACCAAATTCATTGATTAGCTCTAGTAGTTTTCTGGTAGCATCTTTAGGATTCTCTATGTATAGTATCATGTCATCTGCAAACAGTGACAGCTTTACTTCTTCTTTTCCCATTTGGATTCCTTTTATTTCCTTTTCTTCTCTGATTGCTGTGGCTAAAACTTCCAAAACTATGTTGAATAAGAGTGGTGAGAGTGGGCAACCTTGTCTTGTTCCTGATCTTAGTGGAAATGGTTTCAGTTTTTCACCATTGAGGACGATGCTGGCTGTGGGTTTGTCATATATGGCCTTTATTATGTTGAGGAAAGTTCCCTCTATGCCTACTTTCTGCAGGGTTTTTATCATAAATGGGTGTTGAATTTTGTCAAAAGCTTTCTCTGCATCTATTGAGATGATCATATGGTTTTTCTCCTTCAGTTTGTTAATATGGTGTATCACGTTGATTGATTTGCGTATATTGAAGAATCCTTGCATTCCTGGAATAAACCCCACTTGATCATGGTGTATGATCCTTTTAATGTGCTGTTGGATTCTGTTTGCTAGTATTTTGTTGAGGATTTTTGCATCTATGTTCATCAGTGATATTGGCCTGTAGTTTTCTTTCTTTGTGACATCCTTGTCTGGTTTTGGTATCAAGGTGATGGTGGCCTCATAGAATGAGTTTGGGAGTGTTCCTCCCTCTGCTATATTTTGGAAGAGTTTCAGAAGGATAGGTGTTAGCTCTTCTCTAAATGCTTGATAGAATTCCCCTGTGAAGCCATCTGGTCCTGGGCTTTTGTTTGTCGGAAGATTTTTTATCACAGTTTCAATTTCAGTGCTTGTGATTGGTCTATTCATATTTTCTATTTCTTCCTGATTCAGTCTTGGCAGGTTGTGCATTTCTAAGAATGTGTCCATTTCTTCCAGGTTGTCCATTTTATTGGCATAGAGTTGCTTATAGTAATCTCTCATGATCTTTTGTATTTCTGCAGTGTCAGTTGTTACTTCTCCTTTTTCATTTCTAATTCTATTGATTTGAGTCTTCTCCCTTTTTTTCTTGATGAGTCTGGCTAATGGTTTATCAATTTTGTTTATCTTCTCAAAGAACCAGCTTTTAGTTTTATTGATCTTTGCCATCGTTTCCTTCATTTCTTTTTCATTTATTTCTGATCTGATTTTTATGATTTCTTTCCTTCTGCTAGCTTTGGGATGTTTTTGTTCTTCTTTCTCTAATTGCTTTAGGTGCAAGGTTAGGTTGTTTATTCGAGATGTTTCCTGTTTCTTAAGGTGGGATTGTATTGCCATAAACTTCCCTCTTAGAACTGCTTTTGCTGCATCCCATAGGTTTTGGGTCGTCGTGTCTCCATTGTCATTTGTTTCTAGGTATTTTTTAATTTCCTCTTTGATTTCTTCAGTGATCACTTCGTTATTAAGTAGTGTATTGTTTAGCCTCCATGTGTTTGTATGTTTTACAGCTCTTTTCCTGTAATTGATATCTAGTCTCATAGCACTGTGGTCAGAAAAGATACTTGATACAATTTCAATTTTCTTAAATTTACCAAGCCTTGATTTGTGACCCAAGATATGATCTATCCTGGAGAATGTTCCATGAGCACTTGAGAAAAATGTGTATTCTGTTGTTTTTGGATGGAATGTCCTATAAATATCAATTAAGTCCATCTTGTTTAATGTATCATTTAAAGCTTGTGTTTCCTTATTTATTTTCATTTTGGATGACCTGTCCATTGGTGAAAGTGGGGTGTTAAAGTCCCCTACTATGATTGTGTTACTGTCGATTTCTCCTTTTATGGCTGTTAATATTTCCCTTATGTATTGGGGTGCTCCTATGTTTGGTGCATAAATATTTACAATTGTTATATCTTCTTCTTGGATCGATCCCTTGATCATTATGTAGTGTCCTTCTTTGTCTCTCCTAGTAGTCTTTATTTTAAAGTCTATTTTGTCTGATATGAGAATTGCTACTCCAGCTTTCTTTTGGTTTCCATTTGCATGGAATATCTTTTTCCATCCCCTTACTTTCAGTCTGTATGTGTCTCTAGGTGTGAAGTGGGTCTCTTGTAGACAGCATATATATGGGTCTTGTTTTTGTATCCATTCAGCCAGTCTGTGTCTTTTGGTGGGAGCATTTAGTCCATTTACATTTAAGGTAATTATTGATATGTATGTTCCTATTCCCATTTTCTTATTTGTTTTGGGTTCGTTATTGTAGTTCTTTTCCTTCTGTTGTGTTTCTTGCCTAGAGAAGTTCCTTTAGCATTTGTTGTAAAGCTGGTTTGGTGGTGCTGAATTCTCTCAGCTTTTGCTTGTCTGTAAACGTTTTAATTTCTCCATCAAATCTGAATGAGATCCTTGCTGGGTAGAGTAATCTTGGTTGCAGGTTTTTCTCCTTCATCACTTTAATTATGTCCTGCCACTCCCTTCTGGCTTGTAGAGTTTCTGCTGAGAGATCAGCTGTTATCCTGATGGGGATTCCCTTGTGTGTTATTTGTTGTTTTTGCCTTGCTGCTTTTTTTTTTTTTGCGGTATGCGGGCCTCTCACTGTTGTGGCCTCCCCCGTTGCGGAGCACAGGCTCCGGACGCGCAGGCTCAGCGGCCATGGCTCACGGGCCCAGCCGCTCCGCGGCATATGGGATCCTCCCAGACCGGGGCACGAACCCGTATCCCCTGCATCGGCAGGCGGACTCTCAACCACTTGCGCCACCAGGGAGGCCCCGCCTTGCTGCTTTTAATATGATTTCTTTGTGTTTAATTTTTGACAGTTTGATTAATATGTGTCTTGGTGTATTTCTCCTTGGATTTATTCTGTATGGGACTCTCTGTGCCTCCTGGACTTGATTAACTATTTCCTTTCCCATATTAGGGAAGTTTTCAACTATAATCTCTTCAAAAATTTTCTCAGTCCCTTTCTTTTTCTCTTCTTCTTCTGGAACCCCTATAATTCGAATGTTGGTGCGTTTAATGTTGTCCCAGAGGTCTCTGAGACTGTCCTCTGTTCTTTTCATTCCTTTTTCTTTATTTTGCTCTGCAGCAGTTATTTCCACTATTTTATCTTCCACCTCACTTATCCGTTCTTCTGCCTCAGTTATTCTGCTATTGATCCCATCTAGAGTATTTTTTATTTCATTTATTGTGTTTTTAATCGATGCTTGATTTATCTTTAGTTCCTCTAGGTCCTTGTTAACTGTTTCTTGCATTTTGTCTATTCTATTTCCAAGATTTTGGATCATCTTTACCATCATTATTCTGAATTCTTTTTCAGATAGACTGCCTATTACCTCTTCATTTGTTAGGTCTGGTGGGTTTTTATCTTGCTCCTTCTCCTGCTGTGTGTTTTTCTGTCTTCTCATTTTGCTTATGTTACTGTGTTTGGGGTCTCCTTTTTGCAGGCTGCAGGTTCGTAGTTCCCATTGTTTTTGGTGTCTGTCCCCAGTGGCTAAGGTTGGTTTAGTGGGTTGTGTAGGCTTCTTGGTGGAGGGGACTACTGCCTGTGTTCTGGTGGATGAGGCTGGATCTTGTCTTTCTGGTGGGCAGGTCCACGTCTGGTGGTGTGTTTTGGGGTGTCTGTGGACTTTTTATGATTTTAGGCCACCTCTCTGCTAATGGGTGGCGTTGTGTTCCTGTCTTGCTAGTTGTTTGGCATAGGGTGTCCAGCACTGTAGCTTGCTGGTCGTTGAGTGAAGCTGGGTGCTGGTGTTGAGATGGAGATCTCTGGAAGATTTTCGCCGTTTGATATTATGTGGAGCTGGGAGGTCTCTTGTGGACCAGTGTCCTGAAGTTGGCTCTCCCACCTCAGAGGCATAGCACTGACTCCTGGCTCCTCAATTTGGGATGATTTGTTGTCTATTCATGTATTCCACAGATGCAGGGTACATGAAGTTGATTGTGGAGCTTTAATCCGCTGCTTCTGAGGCTGCTGGGAGAGGTTTCCCTTTCTCTTCTTTGTTCTCACAGCTCCTGGGTCTCAGCTTTGGATTTGGCCCCGCCTCTGCGTGTAGGTCGCCGGAGGGCGTCTGTTCTTCGCTCAGACAGGACAGGGTTAAAGGAGCAGCCTTTTCGGGGGCTCTGGCTCACTCAGGCCCGGCGGGAGGGAGGGGCACGGAGTGCGGGGCGAGCCTGCAGCGGCAGAGGTCGGCGTGACGTTGCACCAGCCCGAGGCGCGCCGTGCGTTCTCTCAGGGAAGCCGCCCCTGGATCCCGGGACCCCGGCAGTGGCAGGCTGCACAGGCTCCCGGAAGGGCGGTGTGGACAGTGACCTGCGCTCGCACACAGGCTTCTTGGTGGCGGCAGCAGCAGCCCCTGCGTCCCACGCCCGTCTCTGGGCTCCGCGTTTTCAGCCGCGACTCGCGCCCGTCTCTGGAGCTCCTTTACGCGGCGCTCTTAATCCCCTCTCCTCGCGCACCAGGAAACCAAGAGGGAAGAAAAAGTCTCCTGCCTCTTCGGCAGCTCCAGAGTTTTCCCGGACTCCCTCCCGGCTAGCTGTGGCACATTAGCCCCCTTCAGGCTGAGTTCTCGCCGCCAGCCCCAGTCCTCTCGCTGCGCTCTGACCGAAGCCCGAGCCTCAGCTCCAGCGCCGCCCGCCCCGGCGGGGGAGCAGACAAGCCTCTCGGGCTGGTGAGTGCCGCTCGGCACCGTTCCTCTGTGCGGGAATCTCTCCGCTTTGCCCTACCCAGGTATGTGGGGAGTTTCTTGCCTTTTGGGAGGTCTGGGGTCTTCTGCCAGCGTTCAGTAGGTGTTCTGTAGGAGTTGTTCTACGTGTAGCTGTATTTTTGGTGTATCTGTGGGGAGGAAGGTGATCTCCGCGTCTTACTCTTCTGCCATCTTACCCGGAAGTGTAACTAATCTCATTCTATTTATTCTTAATCATTCTTTCATTTATTTCCTAGCTCTTATTTTATGGTATCTAAATTCTTTTTTTTAAATTAATTAATTTATTTTTTTTAAAGATTCAGTGGTTTTTTATAAATTTATTTATTTATTTATTTTTGGCTGTGCTGGGTCTTCGCCTCTGTGCAAGGGCTCTCTCTAGTTGTGGCAAGCAGGGGCCACTCTTCATCGCGGTGTGTGTGCGCGGGCCTTTCACTGTCGCGGCCTCTCTTGTTGAGGAGCACAGGCTCCAGACGCGCAGGCTCAGTAGTTGTGGCTCATGGGCCTAGTTGCTCCACGGCATGTGGGATCTTCCCAGACCAGGGCTCGAACCTGTGTCCCCTGCATTAGCAGGCAGATTCTCAACCACTGCGCCACCAGGGAAGCCCTATTTGTTTTATTTATTTGTTTTTTTGGCTGCGTTGGGTCTTCATTGCTGTGCATGGGCTTTCTCTAGCTGCTGTGAGGGGGGACTACTCTTTGTTGTGGTGCGAGGGCTTCTCATTGCGGTGGCTTCTCTTGTTGTGGCACACGGGCTGTAGGCGTGTGGGTTTCAGCAGTTGTGGCGTGAGGACTCAGTAGTTGTGGCTCACAGGCTCTAGAGCTCAGGCTCAGTAGTTGTGGCACATGAACTTAGTTGCTCCGTGGCATGTGGGATCTTCCTGGACCAGGGCTTGAACCCATGTCCCCAGCATTGCCAGGCAGATTCTTAACAACTGCACCACCAGGGAAGCCCTGTATCTAAATTCTTATTTGAAGTATTCAAATAAGTGTTCAAGGGAGAATCTGCTTTTGGTTTTGTGGGATTAGATTGTTTTCCAGGTTGGGTTCTTCATCTGCTGCGTAGTAATTTCTTCTCTCTCATTGTCTTTCTCTTTTGTTATTGGAGATTTGGTAGTTGCTGTGTCATTTTTATTGATCTTCTTTATGTTTTATGTGGAACAGTTCTGTTTATAACCTTTTGTTTGACAGAGATCGTTGAAATATCCTTGGTATGTTTCCCACCTAATTTGAGACCTATCCCCACCCAATCTTGCTTATCAGCTATGGTTAGTGGTTGATTGTTGCTTTCATCCTCTTTTCAAGCTAAGGGCATGAAGATAGAGAAGAGCTTGCCATTGAAGAGTTTAATCATTTTTGGTGATTTGAATTCTGTTCTTTTTCCTAAAATCTCATAAAATGTTTTCTATCAGGCCTACTTTATCCAGTGGTAAATTCCATGTATTAACATAAGCTTTGGCAGGTTCTCCCAATGTGGCTTAATGCCCTGGAAGATGACAAACCCCAGAGGTTCAGCCTCCTTTTCCTGAGATCCCATAGTGGTTTATAGAGTTTTTTTTTCCCCCCACACTGTGCGGCTTGTGGGATCTCAATTCCCCGACCAATAATTGAACCCAGGCCCATGGCAGTGAAAGTGCGGAGTCCTAACAACTGGACCACCAGGGAATTCCCTAAGAGGCTCTTACTCTTGATGGATTTTTTTTTTTAAACTTACCCATGACTACCCCTTTCATTCTCCTCCTTCCACATTGGAAAGTATTTCATATAAGGTCACTCTCATTTCCTTCTTGGGTTGCATTTTTTTAAATGTTTATCCTATCAGGTGTCCAGGTATAAGAGTTCTATGATCCTCCTCATGCTTTCTTTACCCAGAAATCTTGGACATGTATTTTTTTTTTTAATTTCTTTATTATTTAGCTGCGTTGGGTCTTCGTTGCTGCACACAGGCTTTCTCTAGTTGCAGCAAGCGGGGGCTACTCTTGGTTGTGGTGCGTGGGCTTCTCACTGCAGTGGCTTCTCTTGTTGCGGAGCACGGGCTCTAGGCACACGGGCTTCAGTAGTTGTGGCACGTGGGCTCAGTAGTTGTGGTTCGTGGGCTCTAGAGCGCAGGCTCCGTAGTGTGGCGCGTGGACTTAGTTGCTCCGCAGCATGTGGCATCTTCCCAGACCAGGGCTCGAACCCGTGTCCCCTGCATTGGCAGGCGGATTCTTAACCACTGCACCACCAGGGAAGTCCCTGGACATGTTTTTTTTTTTTTTTTCGGTATGTGGGCCTCTCACTGTTGTGGCCTCTCCCGTTGCGGAGCACAGGCTCCGGACGCGCAGGCTCAGCGCCATGGCTCACGGGCCCAGCCGCTCCACGGCATATGGGATCCTCCCAGACCGGGGCACGAACCCGTATCCCCTGCATCGGCAGGCGGACTCTCAACCACTGCGCCACCAGGGAGGCCCTTTTTTTTTTTTTTAATATATTTTTTTAATTTAACAAATTTAATCAGTTATACATATACATATGTTCCCATATCCCCTCCCTTTTGTGTCTCCCTCCCGCCCTCCCTATCCCACCCCTCCAGGCGGTCACAAAACACCGAGCTGATCTCCCTGTGCTATGCGGCTGCTTCCCACTAGCTATCTACCTTACATTTGGTAGTGTATATATGTCCATGCCGCTTTTTCGCTTTGTCACAGCTTACCCTTCCCCCTCCCCATATCCTCAAGTCCATTCTCTAGTAGATCTGTGTCTTTATTCCTATCATACCCCTATGTTCTTCATGACATTTTTTTTCTTAAATTCCATATATATGTGTCAGCATACAGTATTTGTCTTTCTCTTTCTGACTTACTTCACTCTGTATGACAGATTCTAGGTCCATCTACCTGTTACGTTCTTTTTTATGGACACTTAGGTTGGGGATAAGATTTTGAGTTAGATACAAGCTAAGAAGAATAAGAAAACATGCTTTCTGAACTAAGAAGATGGTTTGATTCTAAGATTAAAGTTTCTTAAAGGGCAAAATATTGCTTTTTTTTTAAGGTTTATAGTGATTTCTAATTTTTTGAGAAACTTTTTTTTTTAATGAAGTATAGTTGATTTAAAATGTGTTAATTAAAATATTGCTTTTTATAACTATATTCTTTCTAGAGTACTTTCTTTTAATAACTAGTTTCATTTAGAAAAAGTATAAAATAGGGCTTCCCTGGTGGCGCAGTGGTTGAGAGTCCGCCTGCCGATGCAGGGGACGCGGGTTCGTGCCCCGGTCTGGGAAGATCCCACATGCCGCGGAGTGGCTGGGCCCGTGAGCCATGGCTGCTGAGTCTGCACGTCCGGAGCCTGTGCTCCACAACGGGAGAGGCCACAACAGTGAGAGGCCCGCGTAATGCCAAAAAAAAGAAAAAGTATAAAATAAAGCCTGTGGATATCTCTTAGAAATTTTGTACAACTGTTACTGTTATAGTGAATATGTGTGTGTGTGTGTTTTCCCCCCAGAATCTCCCTGGAAAAAGAGACATGAATGTCTGCAATGAGATTTCCTGACAAGAAGTTGGTACAAGAGAAGAAAAGGAGATCGACAGCTAGTGAACAGAATTTCGAATAACCAGGATTTTTATATTTGTCACCTCCAACTACAGCCTTCTGTTGCCTGTTTTTAAATCAGAGATCACTACAATCAGAACCAAGACGAGGCAAAAGGATACTTTTCTTCTGTATTTTTTGAGATTAAAAAACCCTGAAATGTCTAGGAAACAAAACCAGAAGGGTAAGATTCCATGTGGGCATAAATTGTTAAAAGCATAGTTGTGGAGTATTGTTCACCATTTCTATCTGTACATAGTTTTGAGTGTTTTGAGTGATGTTATGCTTTTCCTCACCTAGTGCAATACTACTGATAGTTATAACTTATCTTTCTGTCATGACTGCAATTAATTTTAGAAGAGTATGGAACACTCACAGCTTTATCTGTTGTGCCTTTAACTACCTAAGGATTTGTGGATATTAGATTATAGCTTTTTGTGTTACTAGTTTGGGAATTAATTCATATAACAATTGCTTTCTACTCTTATAAACTTATTAATATGCTTTTAAGAAAGCCAAATGCATCTTGAAAGTGCACTTTTTGGAGAGTGAACATATGTTATAAGGGGTAGGAGATAACTTACTACAGGATATTCTATATCCTGTGAGTTGATGTTTCTTCGGAGGCAGGAAATGAAGCAAGAGTAAATGCTTCTAGTCATCGATTCCTTCTTTAGCTTTCCTTCTGGGATTATGACTCTAGCTTTTTGTATAAAGTAAAATATAAGTTGCAAAGAGTCAAGAAATATCAAGAGTAGTTATAAGGAGGAAGGGACAACAAAGACTATGAAGTCACTTTTTCAGCTTTCCAAGAATAGCTGCGAAAATGTAAAGGGGCAAATAGCACTAGAACTGTCACACATAACTGGAATATGTTTGTTAAAAGAATGACCATAGCTATCCTGGATTTTTTTCCGCTCACTCAATTTAATTTTCAATTTAAAGTTAATGTTCTTTAATTCAAAACAAAGCTGTAGACCCAGGTCTCACGTTAAATATGAAGGAAATGCTTAAAAAAAATTTTTTTAATTGAGTATAGTTTATTTACAATGTTGTGTTAGTGTCAAGTGTACAGCAGAGTGATTCAGGTATATACAGACACACACACACACACACATGCATACCTACTGTTCTTTTCCATTAGGTTATTATAAGATATTGCGTATAGTTCCCTGTGCTATAATTAGGTCCTGTTGTTTACCTGTTTCATAGGTATAGTAGTGTATATCTGTTAATCCCAAACTCCTAATTTATCTCTCCCCACCACTATCCCCTTTGGTAACCATAAGTTAGTTTTCTACGTATATGAGTCTATTTATGTTTTGTAAATAAGTTCATTGTATCATTTTTTTAGATTCTACATATAAGTGATATCATACGCTATTTGTCTTTCTCTGACTTAACTTCACTTAGTATGATAATCTCTAGGTCCATCCATGTTGCTGCAAATGACATTATTTCATTCTTTTTTTAATGGCTGAGTAGTATTCCATTTGTGTGTGTGTGTGTGTGTGTGTGTGTGTGTGTGTGTGTGT
This sequence comes from Mesoplodon densirostris, assembly GCF_025265405.1. Taxonomy (NCBI): domain Eukaryota; kingdom Metazoa; phylum Chordata; class Mammalia; order Artiodactyla; family Ziphiidae; genus Mesoplodon; species Mesoplodon densirostris. The sequence goes on along the minus strand of NC_082671.1, from coordinate 50,096,541 downwards.
GACATCTTTTTTATCCATTCATCAGTTGATGGACATTTAGGTTGAAGGAAGTGCTTTTAAACTTAATTTTGACTGGCCAAATCAAAAATCTCATTATAAGAAAACAATATACCACAGCTCCTTGTGGTTTTGAAAGCTGTAGTTTCGTTGTATAGAAAACCTGTATAAAGAAAATCTGAGACCTAAGGAATGGTTAGATTACTAAAGAAGCTGAACTCTTCTGTGGAGTGAGATTTATCAACTGAAAAGTTTTTAAAATTTCATCTAAAAAGTTTAACATTTAATTTTTCCTTAAAAAGTTAACTTCAGATTGCTTTGACCTTTTAAAAACTGTAGTCTTTGTTTATTTCATGCCTGTGTTGTTCCAGAGCTATAAAAAAAGTATCATTGCTTTCTATAACTGCTATCCAGTTGCTGTAAAATGAATATAAATTTTAGATCACATCATAGGCATTAAGTGCTAACAAATTTCGATTGAATGTAGCCCAGATTTACACTTAGTTGAAACAAAAGAAAGCTTATATGTTGTTAGGACGTTCTCTGAAACAAATATATACATATATATAACTGATATTTGAACCCCCCAAAATACAAAATATTTATAAAATTCTATCTCATTTAATTCATTTATATATTTAAAATTTCATAGTTTTGGGTTTTATTAGTCCAAATAATTATACTGACTATCAGCTTAGTTAAAATACATTAAAAATATAGATACTATGGTAGTTTCTGTTCTCTAGTGACAACTCATTTACTAAGTGTCATTTTGTAATGAGTTATGTTTTTATTCTACAGTAGACCATGTTTCCATAGTTTCCTATATCAGTAATACTGGTAAATTTCTTATTTAATGAAATATTTAGTGGAGTTAAACTTGTATGCCTTAAATTAAGGTCAATTTCAGCTGCAGCTATTGATTGCTCCAAGCCTTTTAGCCAACACTTAGCAGAAGTCAGATCAGTGCTTCTCAAAGTATGATCTGTGGACTAGAGAAATATTTTAAAATGGAGACTGTTTAGAAACTTTTTTTTATATGGACTATTTTTAAAGTCTTTATTGAATTTATTGCAATATTGCTTCTGTTTTATGTTTTGTTTATTTGGCCGCGAGGCATGTGGGATCTTAGCTCCCCTTCCAGGGATTGAACCAGCACCCCCTGTATTGGAAGGTGAAGTCCCAACCACTGGACCCCCCAGGGAAGTCCCTAGAAACTCTTTTATAGTGATTTGACAGTGCCGTAACATCCAAACCCTTTCAAAACAGTTTTATTGAGGTATAATTTAAATACTATAAAATTCATCAGTTATAAATGGACAATGTTATTATTTTTAGTAAAAAAAAAATTTTGGCCTTGCCATGAGGCTTACAGGATGTTAGTTCCCCAACCAGGGATTGAACCCAGGCCCTCAGCAGTGAAAGCACTGAGTCCTAACCACTGGACTGCCAGGGAATATCCTGTTTTTAGTAAATTTATACAGTTGTGCAACCATCACCACAATACTATTTTAAAACACCTTCCTCACCCCCAAAAGTTTACTCTTACCTGTTTACAATCAATTCCTGCTTTCAACCCTAGGCAAACACTGATCTACTTTCTGTGTCTTTAGCTTTGCCTTTTCTAGAGATTTCATATAAACAGATTAATACAATATGGTTTTGTGTCTGGTTTCTTTCACTCAGTGCAATGTTTTTGAGGTTCCTTAATGTTTTTTAATGTATCAGTAGCTTGCCCCTTTTTACTGCTGAGTAGCGTTAAGGCATAAAAAGGAAAAACCCTGTTTCTTTTTACACTCTGCTACTCATGATGTTTGTGTGACCAGAAGTGTGGATGTTCTTCCCACATTGACCAATTCTCTGATACCAGCTGGGTGTCCCTACAATCCAATTCAATTCTGACACTGTCTACTTGGAGTTAGCGTTAGATCCCACAGGTTAAGGGCTCAGTCCCTCAAGACTGCTCCCACTTCAGACACCAGTCACGAGTAGTGGATTCCCAAGTTATCCACCCCTCTGTCCAACTTGGCTACAAACGGGTGGTTTCCACGACTCCCTCCTCAGGTTCAGTAATTTGCTATAATGCTCACAGAACTCAGGGAAACACTTAGTACTTTTACTGGTTTATATACATAAAAGAGAATGTGATAAAGAATACAGATGAACAGCCAGATGAAGAGGTATATAGGGTGAGGTATGGAAGGGTCCCCAGTGCAGGAGATTCTGTCTCCATGAAGTTGAGGTGTACTACCCTCCTAGCACATGGATGGGTTCACTAACCTGGAAGCTCTCTGAACCCCATACTTCAGAGATTTTTTTCAAGGTTTTATCACATAAATGTGATTGAGTTTTATTAACTCATCTCTAACTCCTCTCTTTTCCCTTACCCAACGGATGGGGGTGGGGTTGAAAGTTCCAAGCCTTAATTATGGCTTGATCTTTCTGGTGACCATGCCCCCATCCTGAAGCTGTCCAGGAACCCACCAAGTTGCTTCATTAGAACTAAAGACACTCCTATCACGCAGGAAATTTCAAGGTATTTATGATCTCTTAGGAACTGGAGTCAAATACCAAATATTAGAACAAAAGATGCTCCTAGCACCTTTATTGCTTAGGGAGTTACAAAGGTTTTAGAAGTACTTAGCCAGGAACTGGGGATGAAGACCAAAATATTTATTTCTTATTATACTACAATATCACAGGTTATATCACATTTTGTTTATCCATTTACCAGTTGATTATTCATTTGGATTATTTCCAGTCTTGACTATTATGAATAATTATAAATTAAGAACATTTGCTTACAAGTCTTTGTGTGGACATGTTTTTGTTTCTCTTGGAGAAATACCTAGGAGCAGAATTGGTTAATTTTCAAAGAAATTGCCATGCCAGACTGTTTTCCAAAGTGGCTGACCATTTTATAATCCCACCAGCAATAGATGTTGGTTTTGGATGCTTCATATCCGTGCCAACACTTGGTATGGTGTCTTTTTTATTATAGCTATTTTACTAGGTGTGTACTGATATTTCATTGTGGTTTTGATTTGTACTTCCTTAATGACTAATAATGTTGACTATTTCTTCATGTGATTATTAGCCATTTGTATATCTTTTTGGATGAAATGTCTATTTAAATTCTTTATTCATTTTTACAAACTGGGTTGTAGGTCTTCTCCCCCACCACAATTTTTTTAATTGAGGTATAGTTGATTTATAATATTATATAAATTTCAGGTGTACAACATAGTGATTCACAATTTTTAAAGGTTATACTCCATTTACAGTTGTAAGAACTTTTTATTCTGAATACAAGTCCATTATCAGGTACATGATTTGCAAATATATTTATATATTTTCCCAGTCTGTGATTTGTTTTTTCATTTTCTTAATGGTGTCTTCCCACCGCTCCCCCCCCCGCCCCCCCGCACCCACACCCGCACCATGCGGCTTGTGGGATCTTAGTTTCCCGACGAGGGATCGAACCCGGTCCCTTGGCAGTGAAAGTGCAGAGTTCTAACTACTGGACTGCCAGGGAATTCCCAATGGTGTCTTTTTAAAAGTGAAAGTTTTTAATTTTGATAAAATCCAGTTTATCTTTTCTTAAAGTATAGTAAAAAAAAAAAAAGTATAGTATAATAAGTAAGGTGTAGAGTAAATCCTCCAACCTTTTTTCCCCCAAAGCTTTATTGGCTATCCTGGTTTCTTTATGTTTCCTTAGACATTTAGAATCAGCTTGTCAATTCACACAAAAATATCTGCTTGGAATCTGATAGAGATTGCATTAATCAATAGATCAATTTGTGGAGAATTGTTATCTTAACAATAGTGAGTCTTTCAATTCATGAATGTAGCATATCTCTACATTTATTTAGATCTACTTTCTGTCCGTAATGGTTTATAGATTTAAGCGAACAGACCTTGCAGTTCCTTTGTTGAGTTTATTCCTAAGTAATTTATTCTTTTTTGTATTTTTTATTTTGGTTGCACCAGGTCTTAGTTGCATCAGGTAGGCTCCTTAGTTGCAGCTCACCAGCTCCTTAGTTGTGGCACGTGAACTCTTAGTTGAGGCATGCATATGGGATCTAGTTCCCTGACCAGGGCTTGAACCCGCATCCCCTGAATTGGAAGTCGGATTCTTAACCACTGTGTCACCAGGGAAGTCCCAGTAATTTATTCTTTTTGATGCTGTTGTGAGGGAGACATTTGATTTTTGTTGTTGTTAAACTCACTTATTAGTTCAAGTAGCTTTTAGTAGATAACTTAGATTTTCAATGTATAATGCTATGTCCTCTGTGAATAAAGTTCGTTTTCCTCCTCTCTTCCATTCTAGATGACTGTAATTTCTTTTTTCTTGCCTTTTGCATGGGCTTGAACTTCCAGTACATTGTTGCAAAGAAGTGTGAGGGCAGGCATCTTTGCCTTGTTCTCACTCTTGAGGGGAAGCATTTAGTCTTTTACCATTAAGTAGGATGTTACCTGTAAGTTTTTCCTAGATGCCCTTTATCCGTTTGAAGATGTTCCTCTCTTCTTATCTTGCACCTTGCTGAGTTTTTACGTGAATGGGTACTGGGATTTTGTCAGATGTTTTTTATGTATCTATTTCAGTGGTTCTCAAACAGGGATGATTTGCCACCTAGGGGATATTTGGCAATGTCTGGAGACATTTTTAGTGGTCACAGCTTGGGGCTAGGGTTCTATTGGCATCTAGTGGATTTAGGTCCAGGATGCTGTAAACATTCTGCACTGCACAGGACATCTCCACACAACAAAGATGTGCTTGGCTTTATTTAAAGTGTCAATACTGCTGAAGTTGAGAAACTCTGATCTATTGTTATGATCATGTGTTTTTGTCCTTTATTTATATAGAGCATTATATTAATTAATTTTCATATGTTAAACCAATTCTGCATTCCTGGTATGAATCCCACTTGGTCATAGTATGTATCTTTTTTTATGTTACTGGTTTCTGTTTGCTAATACTTTGTCATAGATTTCTACACCTGTATTCATGAGAGATATTGGTCTGTAGTTTTCCATTCTTGTGATGTGTTTGTCTAGTATATGATTCATTCTGGAGAATATGCCATGTGTGCTTTAAAAGAATGTGTATTGATTTGTTGTTGGGTGGAGTGTTCTATCTATGTCAGTTAGGTTGGGTGATCATGATGTTCAAGTCATCTATATCCTTACTAATTTTCTGTTTAGTTGTCTGTCATTTACTAAGAGAAAAGTATAGAAGTCTTCAGCTGTAATTGTTGAATTGTGTATTGTTCCTTTCTATTCTGTCAGTTTTTAATTCACATATTTTAGGACTCTATTAAGTGTATATAGATTAATAATTGTTATATTCTGCTGATGTATTGGTTTTCTTATCATTACAAAATGTTCTTTTTTATCTCTAGTAATATCTTTAAACTTTTAGTTTTTCTGCTAGTAATATAGCTGTTCCAGCTCTCTTACAGTTACTGTTTGCAGGGAATATATTTTTCATCCTTTTACTTTCAATCTGTTTGTGTCTTGGAGTCTAAACAGTGTCTCTTGTAGGCACCATATAGTAAGATCTTGCTTTTTATCTTGTCTAACAACTCTACCTTTTGATTATTTAGTCCTTCACATTTAAATTATTTATCAGTATGATTGGGTTTATGCCTGCCATCTGTTGTTTTCTATATGTCTCATTTTTATTCCTTTGTTACTCCTTTATTTCCTTCTTTTGTGTTAAACATATTTTTTAGTGTGTTTTAATTCCTCTGATTTTTTTTGGCTGCGTTGGGTCTTCATTGCTGCACGCAGGCTTTCTCTAGTTGCAGCGAGCAGGGGCTACTCTTTGTTGTGGTGCGCAGGCTCATCATTGCAGAGGCTTCTCTTGTTGCGGAGCATGGGCTGTCAGTGCGTGGGTTTCAGTAGTTGCAGCACACAGGCTCAGTAGTTGTGGCCCTCAAGCTCAATAGTTGTGGCTCACAGGCTCTAGCGCACAGGCTCAGTAGTTGTGGCACACGGGCTTAGTTGCTCTGCGGCATGTGGGTTCTTCCCGGACCAGGGATTGAACCCATGTCCCTTGCGTTGGCAGGCAGATTCTTAACCACTGTACCACCAGGGAAGTCCCTCCTCTGATTTTTTTTAAAGCTATCTTAAAAATAGTTATTTTATTAGTGATTGCTCTAGGTTGCAATATGCACCTTTAACTTACCACAAGCTACTTCAGGCTAATACTGACTTAATTCTGGTAAAATACAGTAACTTTGTTCTAGTATAGCCTCATTGCCTCTCCTGTTTCGTTTTGTTGTTTTATTCTTCTTTTTACAGGGTAATGTTATTTTATTTTGTTTTAAATTTTTATTGGAGTATAGTTGATTTACAATGTTAGTTTCAGGTATACAGCAAAGTGAATCAGTTATACATATACATATACACTCTTTTTTTTTTAAGAGATGTTACTCTTAATCTGAAAATAGTACTTCAAGACCAGTAAGAAGTACACGAATCATCTATTTAAAAAATGGATAATATATTTAAAAAAGCAGTTCTCAGAAGATGAAAAGCAAATCATAAATAAACATATAACAAGCTAGTCAACCTCTTTTATACTCACAATAAGAAACTGCTTAGCCCATGGGCTTTGCAAATGTTAAATGATGTAACCCAGAATTTGAGAGGATGTGAAGAAACAGGCTGTCTTTACTGGCTAGACTGTGAATTGGTTACATCAGAAGAGTAGAAGCTTTCCATGATCCTGAAAAGAGGTTTTTTAAAAAATTAATCCTTCCCTACCAGATGAGGTAGGGGATCCTTCCCTATTCTACTGAATAATATATAAGCCCTAGTTTGTTGTCCAAACATTTGTTTGTTTCTTATTTTTTAAAAAATGCAGTAAAATAAATATGAGTTTCAAACAAGCCTGGGGAACTGGCTTCAAAACACATGCAAAGCCGTGCAAGAATCACAGCAACATTTATAATCAGTTGTTGCAGACATTAAAACAAAAGCTGAGGCAAGACTTATCCTCAGAGGGCTGGAACCCAAGCCAGGCTCGTCACTTGTGACTTCCACCTTGGCCTGAGTGAAGATGTAGACACGTTGAGAATGAACAGAGTATTTTCAGTCAGAAAGACCTGAATTGGGGACCCATTTCCCTCTTAATGGGAAATAATAATAGTTTCTTTTTTAAAAATTAATTAATTAATTAATTTGGTTGCACCGGGTCTTAGTTGCGGCAGGCATGCTCCTTAGTTGTGGTTCCAGGGCTCCTTAGTTGCAGCTCGCTGGCTCCTTTAGTTGCAGCACGTGGGCTCCTTAGTTGCGGCAGGTGTAATAGTTTCTATTTCATAGCAGTGTTTGAAGTTCAAGAGATGACAGTGTACAGAAATAAGATATGCATATGTTATTTGTTTAGATATCATCTCATGAATAATACTATTTAACACAAAATATTTGGAGACACAGTTCTAAGGGTTTATGTATATTACCTTGTTTAATTCCTCACAAAAATACCCTCTAACATAGTTACTTTTCTTATCTCTATTCTACAAATGAGGAAACTGAGGCACAGGGATATTAAATTATTTCCCCAATGCCTCAGAGCTACTAAGGACCAAATCTGGAATTTGGTGCCAGACTGGGATTTGGTATCCTTAAACAGTCTTCTATATTGCTTCACTTGCCAGGCTTACAATAATAGCTTCATAACCAGCTTAGCAAACTGCAGTTTCTCCTTCTGTTTTGTACTATTATTTTCACATATATTATATCTATGTATGATATAACTATATATGATAATTATAACAATATCATGTTATTTATTGTTTTAAACAATTTTATACTTTTGGGAGAAATTTGGAGAAGAAAAGAGAAAAATATATATACATAGTCTCTTTTTTTTTAAATTAATTAATTAATTTATTTATTTATTTTTGCCTGTATTGGGTCTTCATTGCAGCGTGCGGGCTTTCTCTAGTTGCGGCGAGCGGGGGATACTCTTTGTTGCGGTGCGCAGACTTCTCATTGTGGTGGCTTCTCTTGTTGTGGAGCATGGGCTCTAGGCACGGGGGCTTCAGTAGTTGAGGCACACGGGCTCAGTAGTTGTGGCTCGCGGGCTTAGTCTCTCCACGGCATGTGGAATCTTCCCAGACCAGGGCTCGGACCCGTGTCCCCTGCATTGGCAGGTGGATTCTTGACCACTGCACCACCAGGGAAGTCCCCATAGTCTCTTATATTTCCCCAAATATTTACCATTTTGAGTACCCTTAATTCCTTCCTCTGGACTTGAGTTCCTGTCTGGTTTTATTTCCTTTCAGCCTGAAGAATTTCCTCTAGTTTTTCTTGTAGGGCAGATCTGACAGGAATGGATTCTTTTAGCCTTTTAAAAACTCTGGAATGTTTGTATTTTAACCTTCATCTTTGAAGGATAGTTTTGCTGGATATAGACTTCTTTGACATTTTTTTTTCTTTTAGCACTTAGAATATGCCATTCCACTGAATATGTCATATTATTCTTTGTGATGAGTCATTTTTCTACTGTTGCTGTTAAGATTTTCTCCTTGTCTTTAACAGTTTGACTGTGATACAGCTTGGTATGGCCCTTTTGGGAATTTCATCAAATGTTGGCCATAATTTCATCAAAAAAATTTTTTTTCTGCTCCTTTCACTCTCTCCTCTCCTGCTAGGGATCCTGTTATATGTATAGTGGTAAGCTTGGTGTTATCCCACAGGTGATTGAGGCTCTGTTCATTTCTCTTGGTTTTTTTTCTACTTTTCAGATTGTTTAATTTCTGTTGATTTCTTTTTTTTTTTTTTTTTTTTTTGCGGTACACAGGCCTCTCACTGTTGTGGCCTCTCCCATCACAGAGCACAGGCTCCGGACGCGCAGGCCCAGCAGCCATGGCTCACAGGCCCAGCCGCTCTGTGGCATGTGGGATCCTCCCGGACCGGGGCACGAACCCGCGTCCCCTGCATTGGCAGGTGGACTCCCAACCACTGTGCCACCAGGGAAGCCCATCTGTTGATTTCTTTGAAACTTCACTGATTCTTCTGCCATCTCAGATCTGCTATTAGGTCTATGTAGTAAGCTTTTCATTTGGGTATTGTATTTTCAGTTAGACTTTTTAGCTCCTTTTCATAGTTTCTATTTCTCTATTGAGATTCTCTATTTGCTGAGTTGGTATGACCATTTTCCTTTAATTCTTTGAATATATTTATATTAACTGTTTTGAAGTCTTTGTTAAGTGCACCAACTGAACCCTCTCAGAATAAGTTTCTATTGACAGGTGTTTGGGTTTTTTCCTGTATATGAGTGAATCTTTCTTTTCTTAACGCTTTTTTAAAAAGTGGATAGTTTAGATAATATATTGTGTTAACTCTGGATTGGTATTAATTTTCTGAGGGTATTTAAAGAATTAGTCTGGACTTAAAACTGAAGAATCTACCTCCTCCATGTGTACAGCCACTAGTATATCTGCACATTTTTAAATTCTAATTTTTATTTTTTAGCTTTTTTTTTTTAGGGGTTGTCCCTGTGTCTGCAGTGTTTAGTGCTCAGCCATTGATTTGGACCAAGGCTGTGCTCAAACATCTCAAACCTATAGACTCTTATCCTCCGCTGATTGATCTATGTGGGTTGGGGAGCACATTCAAAATTCAGACAGTTCTCAATTTTGACTTTTACTTTCCACTGGTCTCCCCTGTACATGTACAAAGTTTCTCATTTAGTTAGGGATGTGTAGAAAGTTTATCTAGCTTTTCTTTTTTCTGTTTTTTTTTTTTTTTGGCTGCACCATGTGGCTTGCAGGATATCAGGTCCCCAGTCGGGGATGGAACCTGGGCCCTCTGCAGTGAAAGCATGGAATCCTAACCACTGGACCGCCAGGGAATTCCCTATCTAGCTTTTCTATGGCTCTTTCATTTCCAGGATTTCCCTGTTAAATTTCCTATTTGGGGCTTCCCTGGTGGCACAGTGGTTGAGAGTCCGCCTGCCGATGCAGGGGACTCAGGTTCGTGACCCGGTCCGGGAAGATCCCACATGCCACGGAGCGGCTGGGCCCATGAGCCATGGCCGCTGAGCCTGCGCGTCCGGAGCCTGTGCTCCGCAACGGGAGAGGCCACAAAAGTGAGAGGGCCGCGTACCGAAAAAAAAAAAAAAAATTCCTGTTTGTTTACCACTCAGCCAACCAAGACTCCAGCTTCAGAGTAGCAAAGCAGCAAGTTTTTCTATTCATTTCCTACTGAGTTCTTCACTTGAGCTGATGGAGCTATGAGGTTTTGCCCTCCTCTCCAGATCAAAGTAGCTTTCTTTGGCAGTAAAGCTGCTGATTTTCATGGTTTGCCCTGCCCTGATAAAGCTATTGTTCCCCAGGGAGCTGGGAATAGGAGAATGGGAGCAGTCCTAGGCAAAAAGGGTAGACTCCACTGTTTTGACATAAGGCCCTAGCAGGTTCTCAGTAATTCGTTGTGTGCCTTTGGTTGATTTCCATAGCCCTGAAATGGTTGTTTTTGGCAGTTTTGTTCAGTTTAATACTTGCATTTTAAGGAGAGGACTTGCTGAACCCCTCATGCCATCCTAGCCCTTCAGCCCAGTTTTATTGTATTTTATAAAAGCATTGGTCATCAAAGGATTAGAAATTAAAACAACTAGTTCTTTACCATAGATTGTTTGACTAGCACTGAGTTAAGTAGTGGCAACAGAGAGTGGGTCTTTAGACCTTAAATAGTCTACTGGTTCATGTGGCTTACTAGTTAACTAGGTAAAAAATGTTCCTGCCAGAAATCTCCTGTGGGCCTTACCCTTGGTTTATGTATACTGTTTGTTGGACACCTAAATTTCGAAAATCACGAGATAAACAAAAGAACCTGTGAGTAGAACCTAAGGCAAATATTTGAGAACCTATCAGGTTTATAATGTGAATTTATAGTGGAATAGATATACATAACTTTTTACATTTTCTTGACTGATCTCTGAATCCAGCACTGCATTATAGAAAGCCAACTCTAGGGGTAACCCAAGGTTGGGAATATAGGCTTAGTTGTGATTCCCACAGGTTACTAGTGTATCTTATATTATTCCTAATTGGCCTTTAGAGACTAGAGAAGGGTGAGACCAAACGTTGTAATTTTTAAAATATTTTAAGAGTACTGATTTTGTCAGATAATTTTGTCTCTCAAACTTAGCCATGTATCAGAATCATCCTGGATATGGAAAAAAAAATTCTGAATCACTCTTTCTGGGGGTGGTATATTAGACTCTTTTTAACAGTCAGGTTTGCTAATACTGTTCTAGACATAAAAGCTGCTTGCCTATCAGTGTCTAACTATATCAGTTTACACTGATAAGAGCAAATTCATAAGTGTTTTTTTGTCGACATCATCTTGCATTTAAATTTGGTTCTCTCTCTTCCTCTTTTCTCCTTTGTAAAACTATTCAGCTATAAAATACCTCCACATTTGATATTTAAGCCTCCGAAACACTACAACAGCTCACTCAAATTTCGTAGTTGATCATGAATGACCATTTTTTTATCCTGTGGTACCATGCTATCACTTAATTCCTTTGGTACTTTTTGTCTTATACAGAGCTACCTATGTGTTTCTCTCTTCCCCTCCCCTCCTCAACTTTTTTTACCTTGTAAAACTGAAATTCTGTACCCACTGAACTGTAACTCCCTATTCTCCCTTCCCCCAGCCCCTGACAGCCACCATCCTACTTTCTGTCTCTGTGAATTTGACTGCTGTTGATAACTCATATAAGTGGCAGTCCCTTGGGTGAAGCAAAGAGAATAGAGCAGCTGAGAAGCTGAATGCTGACAAATCCTGGAGCCAAGTGGACTGCAGTTGATATAGAAGGCCTTCTGGGGTGTGAGGGGGCACTTGTGACCCCGTTTGCTCTGGGATAAGTTTGAGGTAATGTAGGTGCCTTGGTACAAGTAAACAAATTCTCTCTGGACGAAGGTAACCTCACAAATTACTTTTACCATAAATTTTAAAAATAGAGTGTTTAGTACACAATAAAAAATAATTAGAAACATGAGGCAATGAAATAATAACAATATGGAACAAGAAACAATAGAAATAGAAATGATACACAGGAGACCCAAATATTGGAATTATCCAAAACAGACTTAAAATAACTATTCTTAAAAGGTTCAAGGAAATAAAGACAACTTGGAGAAATTCAACAGAGAACTGGAAATATTGAAAATCCTACAATCTTGCAAGGATCACATGAACTAAGTTCTCAACAGAAACAATAGAAGCCAGAAGACAGTGGAATGATATCTTTAAAGGGCTGAGTAAAAATAGCTGCCAGTCTACAGTTCTATACACATCATCTACAGTAAAAATATCCTTCTGGAATAAAAAGGAAATAAATGGTTTGAACAACAACAGAACACCAAAAATGAACCAAAATAGAAATCATCACTATCAGAACCCCATTGAAAAAAGTGCTAAAGATATTCTGAATACAGAAGAAAGACTACCCAGTTGGAAGGTTGGAGATGCAAGAAGGCGTGAACAGCAATGAAAACCACAAATTTGTGGGCAAATCTAAATGAATATTGATTGTGTAAAACAATAAGAATGTTTTGTTAAGATTTAAAAATATATAAAGAATAATACAAAATTGATGGCCCATAAGTTTGGAGGGGCATAAGCTTTCTTGCTTTGTCAATGAAGACGGTAAAGCTACCAACTAATATTAGAATTTTCAAGTCAATAATAGATGTTATAATCTCCAGGGAAACTATTAAATTGAAAGCATAGTTACTACATGCTACAACACAGATGTACTTTGAAGATATTATGCTAAGTGAAATAAGCCCATCACAAAAATATAAATACTGTCTGATTCCTGTATGAGGTATCTAGATTAGTAAAATTCAGAAAAACAGAAAGAATAATGGTGGTTGCCAGGGACTGGGGGATATGGGGTGTTGTTGAATAGATAACAGAGTTTTAACTTTGCAAGATGAAAAAATTCTGGAGATTGGTTGCACAACAATGTGAATGCACTTAACACTACTGAACCATACATTTAGAAATGGTTAAGATGGTAAATTTTATGTTATGCTTTTTTTTTTTTGCCACAATAAGAAAAAAATAGTGACTAAGCAAAAGAAAACTGTTCTGGATATGGATGTATTAATATCAACCAAAGTAGACTTTAAGGCAGAAAAGCATGATTAGGGATAAAGGAGGAGCAGTTCATAATGATAAAGGATTTAATTTAACAGAAAAATTAATTCTAATAACAGCTTTAAAACAAAAATTGACAGAATTTAAAGAACTATACAAATTCACAGTCATAGTGCATTCTTTTTGAAAAAATAAATTTTCCTCTGAATTTTGCAACTCTATCCTAAAATGACTATTCCTCATATTAGACAATTATAAGGATACATAAAATATTTTTTTAAAAAGTAAAAAAATAAAATAAATTTTCAAAAATTTATTTATTTATTGGCTGCATTGGCTCTTTGTTGCTGAGTGTGGGCTTTTCTCTAGTTGTGGTGAGTGAGGGCTGCTCTTCGTTACGGTGTGCGGGCTTCTCATTGTGGTGGCTTCTCTTGTTGTGGAGCACGGCCTTTAGGTGCACGGGCTTCAGTAGTTGCAGCACACGGGTTCGGTAGTTGTGGCTCGCGGGTTCTAGGGCGCGCGGGCTTCAGTAGTTGTGGTGCGTGGGCTCAGTAGTTGTGGTTCGCCGGCTGTAGAGCACAGGCTCACTAGTTGTGGTGCACGGGCTTAGCTGTTGCACGGCATGTGGGATCTTCCTGGACCAGGGATCAAACCCGTGTCCCCTGTATTGGCAGGCAGATTCTTAACCACTGTGCCACCAGGGAAGTCCCAGTCATAGTACATTCTTAACACAGATCCCTTAGTAACTGATAAAACAAGCAAATGAGGGATTAATAAGGATATAAAAGATTTGAATCATATGATTAGCAAATGTAATTTGCTAATATTTAATTGCCATATTTAGAACAGTACCTCCAACAACTGTTTGTTTATTACTTTCTTTTCCAGTGCATCTAGAACATTTTCAAAAATTAACCATATACTGGGTCATAAAGCAAGCTGCCACCGTTTTTAGATAGTTAAAATAATACAGGTTGTTATGCACACAGTGCATTTAAGCTAGTTATCCAAAAGATAATTAGAAAGTCTCCAAATGTTTGAGTATTAAGAAATATTTCTAAATAACAGTTGGATCAAAAAAAGAAATCAAAATAGAAATTAGTATTTTAAACAGAAAAATAACAAATTTATATATAAAAATTTGTAGGATACAGCTAAAACCATGCTTAGAGAGAATTTTTTTTCAGCTTTAAGTGTCCAGGCATATCTCGTTTTACTGCACTTTGCTTTATTGCATTTCACAGATACTACGTTTTTTATAAATTTAAGGTTTATGTCAACCCTGTATTGTCAGATGATGGTTCATAAAGTATTTTTTAAATTAAGGTATGTACATTGATTTTTTTAGACATAATTAGACATAAATGTGCATAGACTACTGCACACTTAACAGACTACAGCATAGTGTAAACATAACTTTTATATGCAGTGAGAAACCAAAAAATTTGTGTGACTCACTTTATTGCAATATTCACTTTATTGCAGTGATCTGGAACTGAGCCTGCAATATCTCTGAGGTATGCCTGAAAATAGTCTGCAAATCAGTGAGCTAAGTGTCCATCTTAGGAAGTTAGGAAAAGAAAAACAAGTCATCAAAAATGTAGATGAAAGGAAATAAGATGATCCATGAATAATAGAGTTCTAATATTTATGATAGTTCTTTTTCTTGCTTTATTGTAGTTGCTAGGTCTGCCAGTTGACTAGGAGTAGTGAAGCAAGAAAGTTAACTATGTGAGAGGATGCATGTGTTAATTATCTTGATCTTGGTAATCATTCCACAGTGTATAAGCATATCAGATCATCACACTGTACACTTTAAATATATACAGTTATATTTGTCAGTTATTCCTCAGTAAAGTTGGGAAGAATAAAGCAGTAATGAAGCAAGCATCTTGTCTTGTCTTCTGGTCTCAGAGGAAAAGCTCTCTCAGCATTTCACCCTGTGTTGATGTTTGCTGTGGGATTTTTGTAGATACCATACATGGAAAGTCCAAAAGAATCTAAACTACTAGAATTAGTGATTTTAACAATGTTGCTGAATATAAGATCATTTTACAAAAAGCAGTCACACCTATTTATATCAGCAATAAGTAGTTAGAAAATGAAATATAGAAATAGATGCCATTTACAACTGTACCAAAAGTATAAAGTAGAAAGAAATTTAATGAAAAATGTGTAAGAACACTATCAGAAAATGATAAAGCATTATTGAAAGAAATGAAAGGACATTTAGATAGAAGGATATACCATATTCATGGATTGGAAGACTCAACATCTTGAAGAAAACAGTCCTCCAAAATGGATTTATAGATTTAATGCAATTCCCATTAAAAAAAAACACACATTTTTTTCCTGTAGCTTGACAAAGTGATTCTGAATGTATATAACAATGCAGAGTGCCAAGAATAGCCAAAGAATTCTTGATGGTCAGAGAATTTGCTGTGTCAGATATTAAGACACCATAAAGCTACAGTAATTAAGACTATATAGGATAGGGACTTCCATGGTGGTCCAGTGGGTAAAACTCCGTGCTCCCAATGCAGGGGGCCCGGGTTTGATCCCTGGTCGGGGAACTAGATCCCACATGCATGCCACAACTAAGAAGTCCGCATGCTGAAACTAAAGATCCCACATGCCGCAACTAAAGATCCCACATGCCGCAATGAAGACCTGGCACAGCCCAGATAGATAGATAGATAGATAGATAGATAATAAAAAAAGACTATGTGGGATAGCCTTAAGATAGAATTATAGACAAATGAAACATAGAGCCTAGAAACAGATCTATTCATATATGGAGTTTTATTCATTTAAAAGGTAATACTGAAGAGCATTGAGGAAAGGATGATGTTTTTTCTGTTAGTTCTGAGACATTTAGAAATCCATGTGGAAAAAATATATAACTCTTGTTCCTTACTTTACTGCGTACCTATAAATCAATTCCAAGGTTTAGGTTATAGACCCAAATGTGAATGACAAGATAACAAAGCTCATAAATGACAATTTAGAAGAATATCTTTGGGCTTCCCTGGTGGTACAGTGGTTAGGAATCTGCCTGCCAGTGCAGGGGACATGGGTTTGAGACCTGGTCCGGGAGGATCCCACATGCCGTGGAGCACCTAAGCCTGTGCACCACAACTACTGAGCCTGCGCTCTAGAGCCCACGGGCCACAACTACTGAGCCCACGTGCAACAACTACTGAAGCCCATGTGCCTAGAGCCCATGCTCTGCAGCAAGAGAGGCCACCGCAATGAGAAGTCCATGCACTGCAACGAAGAGTAACCCCAACTCGCCACAACTGGAGAAACCCACGTGCGGCAACGAAGACCCAGTGCAACCAAAAACAAACAAACAAACAAATAAATAAACGTATTAAAAAGAAGAATATCTTCAAGACCTAAGAATAAGAAAAACTTTTTTTGTTGTTGTTGTTTTTACTTTTTTCCTTAATAGCATTTTTTAAGTGTTTTAATAGACTATTTTTTAGAGCAGTTGTAGATTTACAGCAAAATTGAGCAGAAGGTACAGAGATTTCTCATATGCCTCCTGCCCCTACACATATATAGCCTCCCCCATTTTCAACATCCTTCACCAGAGTAACACATTTGTTAAAACTGATGAACCTATACCGACACATCATTATCACCGAAATTCCATAGTTTACATTAGTATTCACTCTTGGTGTTACACATTCTTTGGGTTTGGACAAATGTACGATCACATATATCTACTATTATTGTATCATTCAGGGTAGTTTAACTGTCCTAAAAATCTTCTGTGTTCTGCTTATTCATCTTTCATTCCCCTCACCTCTGGCAACCACTTATCTTTTTACTATCTCCATAGTTTTGCCTTATCCAGAGTGTCATATAAGTGGAATCATACAGTATGTAACCTTTTCAGATTGCCTTCTTTCACTTAGTAATATGTGTTTAAGATTCCTCTGTGTCTTTTCGTGGCTTATTAGCTCATTCCTTTTTAGCATTGGCTAATATTCCATTGCCTGAATGTATCACAGTTTATCCATTTACCTACTGAAATACATCTTGGTTGCTTCCAATTTTTGATAGTCATAAGTAAAGCTGCTCTAAACATCCACGTGCAGGTTTTTCTGTAGGAATAAGTTTTCAGCTTCTTTGGGTAAATACTAAGGATTGCAATTGCGGAATCATAGGGTGAGAGGATCCTTAGTTTTGTAAGTGCCAAATTGTCTTCCAAAGATGACTGTACCATTTTGCATTCCCACCAGCGATGAATGAGGGTTCCTATCGCTCCACGTCCTTGCCAGCTTTGGTGTTGTCAGTATTCTGGATTTTGGGCTATTCTAAGAGATGTGTAGTGGTTCTCATTTTAATTTGCATTTCCCTAATGACACATGATGTGGCACATCTTTCTTTTTTTTTTTTTTTTTTTGGGCGGTACGCGGGCCTCTCACCGTTGCGGCCTCTCCCGTTGCAGAGCACAGGCTCCAGAAGCGCAGGCTCAGCGGCCATAGCTCATGGGCCCAGCCGCTCCGCGTCATGTGGGATCTTCCCAGGCCGGGGCACGAACCCGCATCCCCTGCATCGGCAGGAGGACTCTCAACCACTGCGCCACCAGGGAAGCCCTGGCACATCTTTCATATGCTTATTTGCCATCTATATATCTCCTTTGGTGAGGTGTTTATTAAGGTCATTGGCCCATTTTTTAATTGTGTTGTTTCTTATTGTTGAGTTTTAAGAGTTCTTTGTAATTTTGAGTCTTTTGCAAATATTTTCTCCCAGGCTGTGGCTTGTCTTTCATTCTCTTGACAGTGTCTTCTGCAGAGCAGTTTTTAATTTTAATGAAGTCCAGCTTATCAAGTCTTTTTTCATGGATTGTACCTTTGGTGTTATATTTAAAAAGTCATTGCCAAACCCAAGGTCATCTAAATTTTCTCCTAAGTTATTGTCTAGAAGTTTTACAGTTTTGCATTACAGTTGGGTCTGTGATCCATTCTAAGTTAATTTTTGTGAAGGGTATAAAGTCTGTGTCTAGATTCATTTTTTGGCATGTGGATGTCCAGTGGTTCCAGCACCATGTGTTGAAAAGACTGTCTTTGGTCCATTGTATGCCTTTGTTCCTTTGTCAAAGATCAGTGGACTATAATTCATATATATGGGTCTATTTCTGGACTCTCTGTTCTGTTCCATTGATCATTTTGTCTATTTTTTTTCACCAATACTACACTGTCTTGATTGCTGTAGCTTTATAGTGTGTCTTGGAGTTGGTTAGTATCAGTTTTTGAGCATTTTTCTCTTTCATATTATTGTGTAGGCTATTCTGTGTCTTTTGCTTCTCCACAGAAACTTTAGAATCAGTTTGTCAATATTCACAAGATAAATTGCTGGGATTTTGATTGGGTTTGCATTTAATCTGTAGACCTAGACCAAATTGGGAAGAACTGAAATCTTGACAATGTTGAATCTTCCTATCCATGAACATAGAATATCTCTCCATTTATTTAGTTCTTTTATTTCTTTCCTCAGAGGTTTGTAGTGTGTAGTTTTCCTCATATATATCTTATACATACTTTGTTAGATTTATACCTAAATATTTTTTTGGTATGCTAATGTAA
Source organism: Mesoplodon densirostris (assembly GCF_025265405.1). Lineage (NCBI taxonomy): Eukaryota > Metazoa > Chordata > Mammalia > Artiodactyla > Ziphiidae > Mesoplodon > Mesoplodon densirostris. Next base: position 50,077,825 of record NC_082671.1, on the reverse strand, counting down.
ATGGTATTGTATTTTTTATTTCAAATTTCACTTGTTCATTGCAGTTATATATTAACCTTGTATCCTGCAACCTTGCTATAATCACTTATTCCAGTTTTTAATAACATTTCAAAATTTTTATTCTAGAAATTTAAAATTTTTTGTATAAAAGGTAGAGAAAATAGTACAATGAACTCCCATAAACCCATAACTCAGGTCCATAATTAACAACATGTGTCCACCCCCAGTGGATTATTTCTAAGCAAGTTTTTTTTTTTAATTTATTTTTTGTCTGTGTTGGGTCTTCGTTGCTGCACGCACACTTTCTCTAGTTGCAGTGAGTGGGGGCTACTCTTTGTTGCGGTGCGTGGGCTTCTCATTGTGGTGGCTTCTCTTGTTGCAGAGCACGGGCTCCAGGTGCGCAGGCTTCAGTAGTTGCAGCACGCAAGCTCAGTAGTTGTGGCACACGGGCCCTAGAATGCCGGCTCAGTAGTTGTGACACATGGGCTTAGTTGCTCTGAGGCATGTGGGATCTTCCCAGACCAGGGATTGAACCTGTGTCCCCTGCATTGGCAGGCGGATTCTTAACCACTGTGCCACCAGGGAAGTCCCTCGAAGCAAGTTTTTGACATCATCTCAGGGAAGGACTTTTTAAATAGATATAAAAATCACTAACCAAAAGAGAAAAGAATTAATGTCAATGTATTATTACATTAAAATTTAAAACTTCTATTTATCAAAAGGCACAGTCAAGAGAGTAAAAAGGCAAGTCACAGAGAAGAAATTTGCACCATGTTTAAATGATAGAAAACTACTACAGATCAATAAGAAAAAGACAATTTTCCCTCCAAAAACTGGGCAAGAGTAGGCATGTCAGGAAAGAGAGTATTAAAATGGCTAATAACATATATAAAGGCACTGAGTCTCTTTAGAAATGAATGAAATGCAAATTGAAACCAGTAGTAGTGAGATACTACTACTCTTGCACTAGAAAGGCTAAAATTAAAAAGAATAACAGTGCCAAGAGTGTGAGTATGTGGAGCAGTAGAAACTTTTAAAAACTGCTAGTGGAAGATTAAATTTGTGCAGCTACTTTGAAAACCTTTTTGATGTTATGTATTAAAACTGAAGATATGCATACCCTATGACTTAACTTCTGTTCCTGGGTATACTCAAGAGAAATGCATTTCCAGGTACACCAAGAGACTTGTACAAGAATATTCAAAACAGTGTTGATTGTATTGTCCCAAAACTGGAAGCGACCCACTTGTCCATCACTAGCAGAATAGATAAACAGACCATAGCATACTCATACAATGAAATACTTTTAGCAAAGAAAATGAACAAACTACATTTACTTGGAAGAACACGCATGATCTTACAGTGTTGAGCAAAACAAGCCATGCACCAAAAATAAAATATGTACAGAATTATTCCTTTTAAAAGTAAAACTATACCCTAATATTTAGTCAAATGTGCTTAGGGGGTGTCAACTATAAAGAAAAGAAGTTTGGAGCGTGGTTACCTTTGGCAGATGGTAGGAGATAATGATGAAGGGGGTCATAAGGAGGACTTCTGGGGTACTAGCGTTTTGTTTCTTAACTGGGGTAATAGTATTTGGGTGTTTATTTTGTGGTAAATGATCAAGCTGTAATACTTTTATGTGTGTGTGCACTGTAAATGCACATACACATAAAGTATTCCATTCTATAATTGTAATTTCATACATAATAATTCCATATATTTCACAATAAAATTTTTTTTAAAAGACATTTCATTAAGGCAGAATGGGTTTAAAGAAGTGTGCTATTTAGGTAGCATGTTTCTTACATTCACAAGTGTAATGCTTAAAAGCTAGTGTCCACTTTGTGATAATTGTAACAACTATTTAGAAATAGAAATATTTATAATCAAAGTAGATTATTGATCCATAAGTCAGTTTAAGAAAGAAAAGCTGACAGATTTAATTCTTATTTGCATGAAGGTTAATGAATGAAGAGTGACAGATTTTGCAGTGCTGTGTATTATGAGAAAAGTCATCGTTTTGTTGGAGACAGAAGCATGCAATTAGGATTGCCTTGTTCATTTCTGTACTTTGAAGCAAGGGGGATGAGATTGGGCGGAGAGGGAAGACAGTCACTGTTTTACAGTGCTAGAAGGAACATCCAAAACAAAGTCTTTTATAATGACAAACAGAATATCTCTCAGATCTAAACTGAAATTAGTTCTACCACATATGAAATGAAATGCAGTTTAAAAAAAAATTGCTCCTCCTTACTCTCCTTCAGATTCTCAGGAATTCTGCCAACTAGTGTGCACTGATTTAGTATTTGAAGGTTTGTTTTACTTTTAAATATCACAGTTCATAAGTGTTTTAATTTTTTTGACTTATGAAATTGAGTTTCTTTCCTGGATTAGCTGGCAGAATTTTTGAGAATCTGAAAGACGATGAGGAATAGGAAAGAATTTAAAAAACAAAAATAAAAACCTATGCATTCAACTCACCCAGTGCACGAAATAAGCCCAGAACTATGGTATACATTGTAAGGACATCCAAGAGTAATGATCCCATAAAATAGAAGATCCATTAAACAGAGAAATATTAGTGAAACCTAAAAAGAAGGTTTGACTTGTAAGAGACTGAATATAGGCCCTTAGCAGTGGAAAGTATGTTTTTCTTCAGACTTAATGTTTTTCTTCAGACTCAGCTCACACAGAGGCATATTAGAAGACTTGATTTATTCACAGACTGACTTTCTGCTTTTTAGATTATCTAGTTTCCTTGATTCTCCCCCTGCCACCCCCGTTTTTACTGGCTGTTCATCTTTTAGCCACATCACAATTTATTTCTTCCTTTCACAAAAGACTGGGAGAGATTAACAAGTAGAAAGGTAAAACTCAGTCAGTCCTTCTCACTGCTTGGAAATAAAGAAGGACTTAACTAGATATTTTACTTTTTATTCTATTTTAGTGCTACATTCCTTAAAAAAAGCCTGAAAGTTGGTTGTAAACAGATATCAAAATAATCATCATAATTGATGTGGCTTCATAATTTTCTAAGTAACTATTTGAATTCATGTAATCCCTGGAACTACATACAAAGTTTTGCATATAAAACATTAACTCAGAGATAATCTAGAATCAGCAGATAACATGTACTGATCTTAGTAATTAAGGATTTGAGTTCTTTATTTTAAAAAAAATCACAGTTTTTAAGTGCTTTAAATTTTTTTGACTTATGAAATTGAGTTTCTTTTTTGAAACAGCTGGCAGAATTCTGAGAATTTGAAGGATAATATGGAGTAGGAAATAATTTTTTTTAATTATGCATTTTATTTCACATGTGGGAGAACTAATTTCAGACTAATGAGAGATGGCATTGAGACAGAAGTTTGGCATTAAAATCAATATCATTGTCTCCTGGCTATTCTCTAGAACACATTACTAAGAAAGTTTTGAAACGTGGACTGAATTTCCTATCTACCATTCAACCATCGAACCTTTTAAATAATGAGACACTCAAGAACTTTTGGAACTTAAAAAATAGAAGCTTATTCTGTTGCATCTGCTTGAAACCTGGGAAAATCTATTGGTGAGAGTAAAGTAGGATTTAATTGCTTGCATAATAAAAACCGTGACTTCCCATCAAGCTCTGCCTTGAAAAATCAGAACTTATTCTAGATGTTAGGAAATTTCCCAGTGTAAGCGCTTTGTCTATAAAAAGAGGCACAACATACTTCAGAATGTAGCTGAGGAGCAAAGGAGCAAAGTAAAGAAAAAATTTAATCAGCTCTTAAGACTAGATGACAAGGGAATTCCCTGGTGGTCCAGTGGTTAGGACTCTGCGCTTTCACTGTCGAGGGCACAGATTCAGTCCCTGGTTGGGGAACTAAGATCCCACAAGCTGCACAGTGCGACCAGAAAAAGAAAAAAGACTAGATGACAAGTGAAAGCAGAAGTAACAGGAAGATAAAAGGCTGCTTTCTTTCATTGAAGACCCACTTAGCAGATTGACTGGTAGTTGAAGTGTGGATTTTTCTGGACACTGAAGCCACATTAGTCATCCGAAATGGCTAGGAAGACCAATCGATGAGACTCCTTACAACCTACTAAGAGGATTGGCAACTAGGATGGAGGTTTCTTAAATAACTTTTAAACAACTAAACATATAAAAGTGCTAGCATTTCAGAAAGCTACAATAGTATACTATAGTAGAATTACTTAAAGCAAACTAGAAATCTTACAAAATGGCATTTTGACATAGTTGCCTTTCTAAATTTCTCATCTCTGATTTGCTTCCCTTTTAAGCCTGATTCCCCTTTATTTACACATATCCCCCCCTTTTTAAATAAGTATCTTATTTCTTACCAAAACAGTCATAATTCTTCTAAGCTTAGAAAGTAAATTGACAGAAGAGAGAATTACCACCTAGGAAACTGAAGTTGGTGGCATCTTCAGTTTTGAAGTTGTAAATACACTCTAGGCTTTAGCTAGTAGTGCCTGTGACAATAACTTTCTTTTCCTTGCACTCACATTTGTGCAACATAACACCTGTCCCTATGTTTGCCATTAGTGCACATGAAGAAACTGAACTCCACTTGTAATTTTAAGGGTGATTTATATGTGGGTTATTCTCAAAATTGGCATGAGAAAAAGCAATTGCAAGAGACTAGTTATCTTCTTTTAGGTGGTTGAGTACTGGCTGTGTTCAGTCTAAAGGAGAACTTCAGATTGTTTAATTGTTCATGAGATACTACTTCTGGCACTTAGCCTCTGCTTTTGAGTTTGCTTTTTTTTAATTTTTAAAAGGAAGTTGATACAGTTTGAGAAAATATGACAAGTGATCATCACACTTGTTAGGTTATCTGTATGTCTAGGGTTCTTCACCTCTGGGCTTACCTGCATTTAATTGGCTCTTAACTGTATGGCCTGTCTTTGGCCATGGTGAAATGTGAATAATTTTGTTATCCAACTTGTTTCATGTATGTATGAGGAAGATCAGTGAGTAATAACAAAAATCTGAGATCCTTAGAAGAAAGGTGATATACCACCTTTTTGTTAAAATAATGGCAACTTGAGAACTAGTATATTTGACGAGTTATGGCACTTTGTGTATAGCATAAAACTTGGACTCTGTCCTCGATTCTGCAGTAGGTTTCTTACTGTATAAGTTTGGGTAAAGAATAGTACCATGACTGACTTTTCTCATCATTGTAAAGTGAAGAGAAGGTATTCTGGAAGGGATTATATTTCCACCTTTCTCCTCACTTGTCAGATTGGATAATATAATAATTTGCCATCATGTCAATTAAAAAAAATACATAAACAGTCTAAAACCATAAGTTTTTAGTTGTTAAATTCAAAGACACAAATGCATTAGCCCCTGTAAGAATCCTTAGACTTACTCCATGTCTGGGTTGAGCCCCCTCTATGCTTCTCTCTACTGTAAGCAGCCTGGAATTTGGGGGAACAGACTTTTCCATGAAGGAAACAATCTTCTCATTGATAATCAGATTGAATTCACTTTAGTACTTTCAAAGAGCCTTACTGTGCCTTAATAATATTAGCTCTGCTAAATATTTTTAGGTAGGACCCTAAATAGTAAAGCTTTCAACAATCTCCACCTTGGGCTTCCCTGGTGGCTCAGTGGTTAAGAATCTGCCTGCCATTGCAGGGGACAGGGGTTCGAGCCCTGGTCTGGGAAAGTCCCACATGCTGTGGAGCAGCTAAGCCTGTGGGCCACAACTACTGAGCCTGCGCTCTAGAACCCGCGAGCCAAAACTACTGAGCCCACGTGCCACAACTACTGAAGCCCGTGTGCCTAGAGCCTGTGCTCCGCAACAAGAGAAGCTACCGCGATGAGAAGCCCATGCAGCGCAACAAAGAGTAGCCCCGCTCACCACAACTAGAGAAAGCCCACACGCAGCAATGAAGACACAATGCAGCCAAAAAAAAAAAAAATCTCTACCTCAAAATAGTGTTATGGTGGGCATCTAGTATATGTATTTAGTACTGTGCAATTTAATAAGCTATGCATAGTTGCTATCATTATTAGAGAGATTGTTTATTTTTACTGGTCTCTTGCACTAGACTATAAAACTCAGAGCAGGAACCATAGACGTCTTGTTTGCTAATGTATCCTCAATGCCTAGCTTGGCTCATGGTAGGTGCTTACCAAATATTTTTTGCAGAGATTAATTTGGAATCTCAGTAAGGGATCCTTACATTTAAAATTTTACATTAGAAAACAATGCTATTTTCTTTTCTTAACATTCTCTATAATTAGAACTGAAATTTTTTAAAATTGTGATAAAATTTACATGACATAAAATTTACTATTTTAACCATATTTAAGTGTGCAGTTCAGTGGCGTATTTTCACACTGCCATGCAACCATCACCACTGTCCATCTCCACACTTTTCCAACTTGCAAAACTGAAACTCTGTTATCTATTCAACAAGATCTTGCTTTCCCCCTTCCTCCCCAGCCCATAGCAACCACCATTCTACTTTCCCTTCTTTTAATTTCACTCTCTAGTCACCTCATATGAGTGGAATCATATAGTATTTGTCCTTTTGTAACTGGCTTAATTCACTTAGCATAGTATCTTCAATATCTTTTTGAAGCTTCATCCATGTTGTAGCATGTGTAAGAATTTCGTTCCTTTTTAATGCTGAATAATATTCCATTGTGTATATATATACACACCACATTTTCTTTATCCATTCATCTGATGATGGACACTTTGTTTCTTCTACCTTTTGGCTATGGTGAATAATGCTGGTATGAACATGGGTATACAAATATTGGATTGGCCAAAAAGTTCGTTCGGTTTTAAGTAAAACTAAAAGACACATTTTTCATCTTCACCAAGAATTTTATTGAACAATGTATTCACTAGCCGCATGAACTTTTTGGCCAACCCAATATTTGTTCAAGTTGCTGCTTTCAGTTTTTTGTGTGTATACCCAGACGTGGAATTGCTGTATCATATGATAATTCTACCTTTAATTATTGTATTTAAGGAGCCACCATGTAGCTTTCCACAGCAGCTATACCATTTTACATTCTGTACATGAAAAGGTGCTTAACATCACTAATCAGGAAAATGCACTCAAAACCATAATGCGATATCACCTCACACCTGTTAGAATGGTTATTATCAAAAAGACAAGAAACAACAAGTGTTGGCCAGGATGTGGAAAAAAGGGAACTCTGTACACTGTTGGTGGGAATGTAAATTGGTGCAGCCACTATGGAAAACGTATGGAGGTTCCTCAAAATATTAAATATAGAACTACCATATGATCCAGCAATACCACTTCTGGACATTTATCCAAAGAAAGCAAAAACATTAACTCGAAAAGACACATGTACCCCCATGTTCATTGTGGCATGATTTACAATAGTCAAGATATGGAAACAACCTAAGTGTCTATTGATGGATGAGTGGATAAAGAAAATGTGGTGTATATATACAATGGAATATTATTCAGCCATAAAAAAGAAAATCTTGCCATTTGTGACAACATGGATGGACCTTGAGGACATTATGCTAAGTGAAATAAGTCAGTGAAAGACAAACCATATGATCTCACATACATGTGGGATCTAAAATTTGAAAATAAAAGAGCTCATAGATACAGGGAACAGATTGGTGGTTACCAAAGATGGGGGGTGGGGGGAGGACCAAATGGGTAAAGGGGGTCAAAGGGTACAAACTTCCAGTTATAAAATAAATAAGTCCTGGGAATGTAATGTACAGCATGGTGACTATAGTTAATAATACCGTATTGCTTGTTTGAAAGTTGCTGAGAGAGTGTATCTTAAAAGTTCTTATAAGAAAAAAATTCTAACTATGTATGGTGATGGATGTTAACTAGACTTACTGTGGTGATCATTTCACAATATATACAAATATCAAATCCTTATGCTATATACCTGAAACTACATAATATAAAGTTACATATATGTCAATTACACCTCAATTTAAAAAGAAATTTGCTCAAGTCTGGTTTGATATATGTGATAGATATTTCTATGTTATTCTCATTGAAATAACTTTTGCCTGATTTTTGAAGCCAGTGAAAAGAATAACAAAGTCTGCAATATTTACAGATATGTCAGTGATCCTGTAAATAGCATACTTTTTCCAAAATGTTCCTAAATCTGTGCTATTTGAAATAATTCCAAGAAACCTGTGAGATGGTTCCTGATAGAATGAAATAAATGATAATAAGAAAGCTCAGTGTCAAGGCTTCCTCATATCCTTTATGAATCTTGCCTGAGTATAGTATTTAACTTCATTTTTTTTTCTTTAAAAATTTATTTCTGATAGAGTATACATGACCTTCTATCATAGAGTAGTTATAAAAGGATGAGATCCTGCCTTATTTCCTACCAATGGAATTAAGTAAATCTTAGGCTTTCTTTGCACGAAAAAATAAGAGAATTGTTAAATCACTAAATGTTGTTGGTGGGAATTAAAAATGACTTTCCCTATCATGTTGAGAGACACTTAAGCTCCAGTTCATCGAAGCAGGGTTTTGAATCTACTTGAGCTGTTGGTTTAAGTAAAAAGAGGCAATATTAGCTGGTGAGTAGACAAGTTAAGATGTTAAATTATTGCTGCCCTTTTTGGCAAACTCATGATTTAGAATATAAATACAAAATGGGCATTTGTGCCCTGGGAGGCTGACTTGTACAGACTACAGGTCAGACTACAGGTTTCTTGCCCTTGGGCTTCTGGTTGAGTTTGGCTATTGGGCAGCATAGACAGGAGACCAGAGGCAAGGAGGAGAGTGAGGTAGGAGTATCTGTTCCCCCACTCTTTCCCTGAAGGGTCACTGTGGGCTTACTGTGTCCTTTGACTAAAGGACTATTATCCTATGGCTGTCTCCACACCAGATGAAACAAAGATGAAAGAGCCTGCTCTCGCTGGGTTCCAGTAATTGCTCCCTCCTTACCTTCTTTAAAACCTCCAGTAGCAATATACGTTGCTATTATTAGCCAAGGAGTACTGTGCTCTGTCTTGTGGTTTCCCTACTCCCTACCAGCACCTTCGAAAATAGTCCCTTCATTAAACTCTCTTCAGATTTCCCAGTCTAAGTGTGCTGTTTGTTTCCTGCTGGGATCCTGACTGAAATAACTGCTTTATGTATTTTTTTAACATCTTTAATTGGAGTATCATTGCTTTACAATGGTGTGTTAGTTTCTGCTTTATAACAAAGTGAATCAGCTATACATATACATATATCCCCATATCTCCTCCCTCTTGCGTCTCCCTCCCACCCTCCCTATCCTACCCCTCTAGGTGGTCACTAAGCACTGAGCTGATCTCCCTGTGCTATGTGGCTGCTTCCCACTAGCTATCTGTTTTACATTTGGTCACATATATATGTCCATGCCACTTTCTCACTTCGTCCCAGCTTACCCTTCCCCCTCCCCATGTCCTCAAGTCCATTCTCTACATCTGCATCTTTATTCCTGTCCTGCCCCTAGGTTCTTATGCTTTATGTATTTTTAATCATTATCCCAACTGGTATGCCAAATAAACCCTAATAATACTTATGCTAATTTGAGGGGGCAGTAACTGAAGGTGTTTGCAGAACTACCCTTTGTTTTCCTTGCACTTGGTTTCATCTAGCATGTTGTTAAAGGAAAAAAAATAAAAAGTGTTAGATGATGTAGAAATTAGAAATACCAATAGTTCATTTAAATATAGATTCCAAAATGCTGTTTTACCTTAAGTATCCCCTCTTTTCCCTAAAAGAGATGGCTGGTTTGATTCCTTGATAAGATTACTGATGTCCTTTGTTTCATCTCAGTGCTCATTAATGTGTCTTTGGGAGAGAGTACAGTTGACCCTTGAACAACATGGGGGTTAGGGGTGCTGACCCATGAGTGCAGTGGAAAATCCTTACAATTGGGCCTCAGTGTCCACAGTTCTGCATCTATGGATCCAACCAACCGCAGATTGTGTAGTACTGTAGTATTTACTGTTGAAAAAAATCTGTGTATAAGTAGCCCCAGGCAGTTCAAACCCATGTTGTTCAAGGGTCATCTGTACTTAAAACTGTCAGGTTATATCATCTGGATAACCTAAAGCAATTCTGAGAAGGTTGCTGGGTAGTATTTTGTCTATATAAGATTTTTATCCGTACTGTGTCTCTTTTCAATTAATAAAGATAATTGGGAGTTAACCATATTATGTCGTCATCTGGAAAACTCAGGCTTTGAATACTGAGTTTGTGTAAATGTGACCTGATTTTTCATTCGGGGAACCATCATGATACTGCCAATATTACAGAGGTTAAATCTAACTTAATTCACAGTTCAATGGTAATTGGCAAACATAGTTTCTCTTTGAATGACATAGGCTCTATTCATATCCTCTTTTCCACTCTTAGTACCAAAATATTGTTATCATTCTAACTTATAAATTATCAGTCTTCCACAGCAACTAGGAGGTATTTTAAAACACAGGATAACAACTGAGCTGTAAAAGAGGCTTTAATTAACTGGGACAAAGTGAGAGAGTGGCATGTACATATGTACACTACCAAATGTAAAACTGATAGCTAGTGGGAAGCAGCCCCATAGCACAGGGAGATCAGCTCGGTGCTTTCTGAACACCTAGAGAGGTGGGATAGGGAGGGAGGGAGGGAGACACAAGAGGGAAGGGATATGGGGATATATGTATATGTATAGATGATTTGCTTTGTTATAAAGCAGAAACTAACACACCATTGTAAAGCAGTTATACTCTAATAAAGATGTTAAAAATATTAAAAATTAAAAAAAACCATCTGAAATAATAGTAAAAGAATTTGGAAAGTGCACTAGAATATTACTGTATTTTTTATACCCCCATCTTATTCCGTTCAGACTGCTGTAACAAAATACCACAGACTGGGTAGCTTATAAACAACAGAAATTTACTTCTCACAGTTCTAGAGGCTGGAAATCTGAGATCAGAGTGCCACCATGGTCTGATGAGGGCCTTCTTCTGGGTTTCAGACTTCCCATTGTGTCCTCACTTGGTGGCAGGGGCTAGAGAGCTCTGTAGAATCTTTTTTATAAGAGGACTTATCCTGGGACTTCCCTGGTGGTCCAGTGGTTAAGAATCCGCTTTCCAATGCAGGGGACGTGGGTTCAAACCCTGGTCGGAGAACTAAGATCCCACGTGCCGTGGGGCAGCTAAGCCCACGCGCCACAACTACTGAACCCTCACACTCTGGAGCCCGTACTCCGCAAGGAAGAGCCCACTGCAGCCACATAAGTAAATAAAATTAAAAAAAAAAAAAGAGCACTAATCCCATTCATGAGGACTCCACTCTCCAAGGGCCTCACCTACTAATACCATCACTGTAGGATTTCATATATGAATTTGGAGGGGAGAACACAAACATTCAGACCACAGCAACCCCTCTTCTCAAAATTTCCCCTTTTACTTGCTTTGTTGAAATTCTAACCCCCAAGCTACTCCCAAATATGGTGCATGGATCTGCAATGTTGATACCGCTTGGGAGTAAAAACCTTGGGCCACACGCCAGACTCCTGAATCAGAACCTGCATTTTAACTGGAGATTTCCCCAAATGTTAAGTATACACATCAGAATTTGAGAAGCACTCTAACCATGTCCTAGGATCGCATCTCATTAGATTAAACAAAGTTGTCAAGTGTTAAAGCTGAGGTAATTTGTTGATCATATAGTCACTGGTAAAGAAACTGATTAAATTCATAGATAGCCTTTTCTTTATAAGTGCAGGGAAGCCAAACTCTTTTCTGTAATTACTTACATTGAGCTAAGTTTTCCCATTTGTGCTGGTAATGTAAACTCAGGTACATTGCTTTATCAAGTATTATATTGGGAACACAAACAAATGTGTTCACGGAGTTCATAGTCTAAGAACATGGTGTGTGTGTGTTGCAGTCTGGAAGATGGAAGGTACTTTTATGTGTTGTTATTATTAATGCCACAGAAGCTCTCATTCTCACATTTTCATATTTGTTAGTATTAAATTTTACCTTGAGGGACTATTTACTTACAACATTTTTAGAGGGTCTTCTAAATTAAGATAGGATAGTTAACAAAGATACCAAGGATTACTGGACAGTCTAATATAGGTGATGTACTTAGTGTTTTTCTCAAGCTGTGACAGTTTCTATTAAAATCAAATTAACTTTATAATTTTAATGCAAATGTAGTTACCAGTTATCTCTATAATAGAATTTGCAAAATAACAACTAACTTCTTGTTAGCTGTTTATGGGAGAAAAGCAGCTAGTATTGGCCCTTCCATTTTACGGGATGGATTATATGTTAGCTTTGGACCATGTTGAATATATTTTTTCCTTCTCATTGTTTCAGATTCATCAGGATTCATTTTTGATTTGCAGTCCAATACTGTACTGGCCCAGGGAGGAGTTTTTGAGAACATGAAAGAGAAGGTATGACTAGTTACTGTGGATAAGAAACTTGAATGTTTTGTTAAAATTTTGTTACTATAAAATCAATGGCTATACAAACTCATTAAGAAAGTGAAATTTTAAGAACAAAACTGTATGAATGCCACTGTATATCAGAGAGTAACCACCATGAAGGCTTTGAGGAATCAGAGCCTATACGTGCAATTTGCTTTGCATGTATACATATACATATATTTATTCTAAATTCTCTTGAAGACATCTTAATATTAATTAATTAATATTATAACAATATTTATATGGCTAAGTGTGTATCTCATTTAGCAACATTCTTTAAAGAACAATCTGAATAGGATCTTCCCTTTTTTTTTTTTTTAAGACAACCCAATTTTTATTTTTTTATTTTTATTTATTTATTTGGCCATGCCGGGTCTTAGTTGCAGCACGTGGGATCTTTGTTGCGGCACATGGGGTCTTTTAGTTGCAGCATGCGGACTCTTAGTTGCGGCATGCAGACTCTTAGTTGCAGCATGCATGTGGGATCTAGTTCCCTGCCCAGGGATCAAACCCAGGCCCCCTGCACTGGGAGCGTGGTGTCTTAACCACTGGACCACCAGGGAAGTCCCAGTATCTACCCTTTCACTTGAAGAGGATTTTCAAGTCCAGGAGACTTTAGAGCAAGAAGAGAAATAAATTTGCTAAGTAATATACCTTTGGAAGAAAAGGTTGTTTTTAGTAATATAACCCTTAATGAGCTATACTGAGAAAAACATTAAAAAAAAGCTTTATGTGTGTTCTCAGTCTTATTTTAAAAGTATATTGTTGATTATGGAGTCATAGATATATATTGGTTCAGTAATATAAACACTTTCACATTTTAAGTTATCAGAATTTTACCTTTATCATTGAATCTGTTATTTTTGCCTGAAGCCCATTTTCTAGTGATCAGTGCTAAGTTTTTTGCTCATTTCAAAAATGTATATTACAAATTTACCCTCTTTGTATTATAGATTATATACCTTCCCATTTGTGTGGTTTTAAACCTTATCATTTTTCAATTAAGCCTGAAACAAAAAAAGTATAGAATGGTATGAAAACAAGTGTACTAAGACTTAGGTTCTAATACAGATTCTGCTAATTACTTGAACAAGATACTTTACTTCTCTTCGTCTATAAAAGGACTTCCTTTTCAAGCAGTATGGCTGACTAGATACCCTGAAAACATTTCTAATATACAATGCTTACACATACAGAATGAAAAATAACATACATAATTTTAAATGCATAGCTGGGGAATTCCCTGGCGGTCCAGTGGTTAGGACTCTGCGCTTTCATTGCAGAGGGCCTGGGTTTGATCCCTGGTCAGGGAACTAAGATCCTGCAAGCCACATGGCACACAAAAAAAACAAAAATAAACCAAACCTTTTAATACTATATTTGAACTTTTATTATTATATATGAACTTATGTTGTAAGAAACAAAATTTCCTAGCTCTAGCCACTGAAAGGACCTAGAAATAATGACTCCCTGGTAGCAATAAACACACCTAGCTCTTAGATCTTGGTTTCTAACTACCACTTTCTACCAAAAAGAATCAGGTCTTCTTGAAAAAATAACCAGTTTCACATTGTGCAGTAAGACAAGAAATGAAAATTATAAGGATTAGAAAAGAAGAAAAAAAACTGCCGTTATTTATAGACAATACTGTTGTCTACATAGAAAAACCAAGAAAGCAACAAATTATTAGGAATAATGAAGTCATCAAAATAGCTGGATATAAAATCAATATACAAAAATGAAAACAGAATATGCAATTATTATAAAGTATTTTTAATCTCAAAAGATATAAAATACCTTAGGAATAACTGACAAAATTGGAATTCCCTGTTTTAAGGGGAAATTTGGCATTTCTAATGAAATTATAGATGCCCTACTGTTCAGGTATTCTACTAGTGGTTATATACAATAGAGGCATCCTCTCACTGTTCACAGAAGACCCTTTTGTTTTTTGTGTTTTTTTTGTTTTTTTTAACAATTTGCTAAACATTGTCATAGGCACTGAGTATTCAGCAAGTAAGCATAATAAGCATAGGAATATTTATTATAACATTTTTCATAGTAGCCAAACATTGGAAAGAACGTAAATGTCCATCAACAGGAGAATGAATAAATTGGCTATATTCATACAATGGAAATGCTATGTAGCAGTTAAATGAATAAGATGCATTTATCAACATGAAAAATAAATCTAAAAAAAATGTTACATGAAAAAACAAATTGAAGGGGGCCTCCCTGGTGGCGCAAGTGGTTGAGAGTCCGCCTGCCGATGCAGGGGATACGGGTTCGTGCCCCGGTCTGGGAGGATCCCATGTGCCGCGGGGCGGCTGGGCCCATGGGCCATGGCCGCTGGGCCTGCGCGTCCGGAGCCTGTGCTCCGCAACGGGGGAGGCCACAGCGGTGAGAGGCCCGCATACCGAAAAAAAAAAAAACAAAAAACAAATTGAATATAGACATGTACGATATGATACTATTTATGTAATGTAAAACAGTAATATGTATTACCTGTGGATACATACATACATCATAAAAGTACAAAAACATGTATCAAAATAACACCAAATTCAAGGTAGAGATCTCTGTGGAGAGGAGGGAAATGGGATTTAGGAGAGACTTCGTGGGCACTTCAGTTGCATATATTTTATTTTATTAAACTGGCTGTAATATAGTGAGTGTTCATTATGTTTTATATGCCTGAAATAGTTTATAATAATTTAAATTATCTTTAAGCATTATTATACAATTAAATGATATGAAGTAAATGTTTTGAAAAATGTTATACAAAAATCTGTTATTGTTGGGCTTCCCTGGTAGCACAGTGGTTGAGAGTCCGCCTGCCAATGCAGGGGACACGGGTTTGTGCCCCGGTCCGGGAAGATCCCACATGCCGCAGAGCAGCTAGGCCCGTGAGCCATGGCCACTGAGGCTGCGCGTCCGGAGCCTGTGCTCCGCAACGGGAGAGGCCACAACAGCGAGAGGCCCGCGTACCGCAAAAAAAAAAAAAAAAAAAAAAAAAAAAAATCTGTTATTGTTGGTGGTTCGTTAAACTTCCCACCTTTCTCTGTAGTTTGCTAAAAATGAGGAAATGTTGATGCTAAATTAATACCTGATACCTAAATTAAACCACCCTTTCTTGAAATAAAATCTGGCACAAATCTTCTTTTTTAATTAATTAATTAGGTTGCACTGGGTCTTAGTTGTGGCATGCGGTCTCCTTAGTTGTGACATGCGAACTCTTAGTTGCAGCAAGCATGTGGGATCTAGTTCCCTGACCAGGGATCGAACCTGGGCCCCCTGCATTGGGAGCGTGGTATCTTAACCACTGTGCCACCAGTGAAATCCCCTGGCACAAATCTGTTTCTAGAAATGTTCTGCTTTTCTAAGTTTTTGGGGGGTTTTTTGTTTGTTTGTTTGTTTTGTTTTGTTTTGTTACGCGGGCCTCTCACTGTTGTGGCCTCTCCCCTTGCGGAGCACAGGCTCCGGACGCACAGGCTCAACGGCCATGGCTCACGGGCCCAGCCGCTCCGCAGCATGTGGGATCTTCCCAGACCGGGGCACAAACCCGTGTCCCCTGCATCGGCAGGCGGACTCTCAACCACTGTGCCACCAGGGAAGCCCTGCTTTTCTAAGTTTTGAAATTAATTTTTATGTACTGTTATCACTCATCTATTAATCATTCCCAGTGAGTTGGTTGTATGTACTCACACTGACACTAAAGAGTGATATAGCTTGTTAAAAATGAAATGGTACCCTTTCTGTTATTCTCTTTATTCGGTCTCAGTTTCCAACTGACCTATTGATATTAGAATTAAATGAACTTGTCTTCTTTTCCAGATAAATGCAGTACGTGCAATAGTTCCCAATAAGAGTAACAATGAAATTATCCTGGTTTTGCAGCACTTTGATAATTGTGTGGACAAAACAGTACAAGCATTCATGGAAGGTAATCCTAGCTCAATATTTTTATAAGTTTGTATTTGTTCAAATAGAAGTTGCTTCAGCATTCTATAACGTTCATTTGGCAATCTGGTGTTTCATAGATGATATAGCAGACGCCATGATAACATAACATACCATGCCATTTTTAAAGATATCTCTTAAAGCTCCCTATTTCAGCCCTAGAAGTAATTCGTTCATAAGCTATATAATACCTGGAATAAGAGACAAGCTGAGAAGACTCCATCATTTTATTCAGAATGTTCTCTAATGGTAGTTAAGAAGAAATTAGGTGGCCATTGGTATAAGGGACTTGATTGGAGTTGGGTTTAATAAGAATTTAAGAAACAATGACAAAGTAGTGGTCCAGTAGCTCAGCCACAGATGGCAGATTCAGGGACTCAACATTCTTTTTCAGGCTCCAGTACCATTTAGTTTGGCTCTGGCAAGTGATTCAAATATATGGGTTTGAGTGTCCTTATCTACCATACAAAAAATGATAGGCTTAGCCAAACCTTCTGATTTATAGAGTTGAGGAGTGTTTTACAAACTTCTTTCCACATAACTTGTTTGGGAAAAACTGCCTAAAGCTATCGCATCATTGAACAGTGACAGCGACATCAGAATAGGTCTCCCTGTTTCTATTTTCCTGAATTTACCAGTATAGAATAAACATGTCCAAATACTGTAAGGTTTTTCTTCGTCTTCATCTGTTTTCTTTATAATGTTAGTATTTGGGTCTAGGGTAGTATACAGTTCTCTCTGAAACAGTGTAGCTAAGGTGGTGTGTAATCTTCTGGAGGAGGGAGGATACCATACTTGGGCTGAAACCAGTCATCTTTGTATGCAGTCAAAGATATATAAATAAAAGAATCTTTGAAATGGTCAGGCTACATTAGTCTCTTCTTGGAAGAACTCACTGAGGAAATTGAATGGAGACGGGGGATCCTAATGGGCAGGTATTCTAAAAGGTAAGCATGATATGATTATCTCATTACATTAGCTTAGAGACTTGAACCTTAACTTTTCCTATTGGGAACTTTGGAGATTTTCCAGCAGTTACAAAATTCAGGGACACTAATTCCTGCTTGAGCACGCATGTGGTAGGAGAAAAATATGTAATTGGTTTCTCTTACAGGTAGTGCCAGTGAAGTACTCAAAGAATGGACAGTAACAGGCAAGAAAAAGGTAAAAATGAATTAAATTTAGAAGTGTGATATCAATATTTGTATTATAAAAAAATTTAAGCTCTGCAAAAATATTTGAAAGATTTACATATGCATCTTCAGTTTACCTGGTTAAGAAAAGTTTTCTTCTATGACACTGAAACACAGCTATGTACATAGAATACCACACAGTCTCCTCCATGTGATTTTAGGCAGGAAGCAGAATGACTCTGCCATGGTGCCATTGTGGAAGGTATTAATATTATTAATATTAATATTAGGCAGGGATGAAACTAGAGAGCATGTCAAGGAAAGCAGAGGTCCTCTAGAGAAAGTGATCTAGTCCAGCAGTTTTCAACATAATTCATATCATAAGTCAGTTAAAATAGTTCAGATTTTTAGGTCAGACCACTTGTGTTGTAATCTCTGATACTAATGAGCTTTGGCTTAAAGCCTAAAGAGGGGCTTTGCTACTATTAGCTATGCAGAGGGGTCTGAAGGCACTTGGGCTGTGGAGTCAGTCAGAACTGGATTTATATCCTTTTTCACTACCTACTGGCTTTATTTCCTGGGAATATTGTTTAACCTTAGTGTGCCTTAGTTTGCTTATCTCTAAAATAGGAAAATAATATTAACAAATGCAAGTACTTAATACAGTGTCTAACATATTAGTTCTCCGTATCCACTTAAAACCAAAGTGCTTTCCCCAAAGGATACTAGCTGGCCTCAGAATGCTTCCCATAGCTCTTTACTCTAAATCTGGTTCCTTTAGAAAGTGCTTGAAGTGTGAATTTCAATCATGTATCTCTATGAAATCTCTTTAGGGTCTATATTAGGTTAGTGCTAGAGTTCTGGAATACTTTCTTGATGACTCCACATCACGTCATTAGGAGTTCTGTTAAGTATTGATTAAACCAGGCTTGACCCCAATGACCCTTGAGAATTTTTTCTAAGAAGAACTTAATACTACTACAGATTCCCCTGAAGCTCTCGATACCTGTAGCTTTGAATATTTGCTTAACTTCTTCCCATTGCTTTCACCTAACGTGAGTGTGTGTTCTGGAGAACAGCAGCTTATTAATTTATTGGCTCAGGAGAATAGGTTATTAGTGATGTGAGATATGCATGAAGCTGGAAAAGTATGTGTTGGAGACATAAATTTCTTAAAACTTGGAGAAAGAAAAATGGCTTCAGTTTGGCAGTCCCAAACGCCCAAATCTAGTTCAGTTAACTGCTGGGATTAGTTCAATAGGATGTGACCATGAATAGTTACGGGGACAGGTATTATATACATAGGACAGTGATATGAAAACTTAGCCAGTTCACAGGGGAGAAAGAATTTAAGAGAAAGAGATATGAGAGCTGTGGAGAGGAAAAAATTATATCTAGCATTACAGTAGTATTCCTGTTAGGGCCATGAAAGGGGTTTAGGGTAAAATTAATTCAGTCATGTCAGTCTAGCCTTAGAAATAGAATTAAGTATTTCTAGTAGAGCTGTGGTTTGACAAAATAAAAGGTAAAGGATTTTTGTTTTAACTTTAGTATTTGCATAGGTAATATATTCATGTGGCTCAAAATTCAAAGCTATAAAAGTAAATATACTGAAATATCTTTATCCCTGGGGATAGTTCCCAGCCATTTGGTTCCACACACCAGAGGCAAACTGTATTATCAATTTCTTATGTATCTTATGGGATATTTTATACATATATGTAAGCAAATATGAATATATATTCTTCTTTTTGCTTGCTCCTTTTTCATGTAATATATCTTGGAGCTTATTCCATGTCAACATATAAAGAGCTTTCGTGGTTTTTTTATGAATGTATACTCATCCTACTGTTTAGATGTACCTTAACTTACTTAACCGTTCCCTTATTGATCAACATTTGGGTTGTTTGCAATCCTTTGCTATTATTAACAATACTTCAGTGAATAACATTGTACATATATCATTTTGCATGTGTTAGTATCACCTAGGATAAACTCCTAGAAGTGGAATTGCTGGGTCAAAGTGTATATGTATTTGTAATTTTGATAAGTATTACCAGATTGCTATAGAGAGAGTACCACTTTGCACTCCCACAAGTGATATATGAAAATGCCTGTTTCTTTATACCCTCAACCCTACAGTGTTATGAAACATTTTGAACTTTGCTAATCCAATAGCTGAAAAAATGATATTATAGTGCAGTTTTTTTCCAAATGTTTTTTTACTGTGGTAAATACACATAAAATTTACCATCTTAACCATTCCAGATCTCTCTCTCTCCTTTTCTTTTCTGTTTTTGTTTTTGGCTTTTATTCTGAGTCAATATCTGGACTAATATGCCAACGAATGGTTTATATTTTACTTCTTTTTTTTAAAAAATTGAGGTAACATACCGGATTGACATATACACACTACTATATATAAAATAGATAACTGGGCTTCCCTGGTGGCGCAGTGGTTGAGAGTCCGCCTGCCGATGCAGGGGACATGGGTTCGTGCCCCGGTCCGGGAAGATCCCACATGCTGCGGAGCGGCTAGGCCCGTGAGCCATGGCCGCTGAGCCTGCGCGTCCAGAGCCTGTGCTCCGCAAGGGGAGAGGCCACAACAGTGAGAGGCCCGCGTACCACAAAAAAAAAAAATAATAATAATAATAACTAATAAGAACCTACTGTATAGCACAGGGAACTCTACTCAATACTCTGTAATGACCTATATGGCAATAGAATCTAAAAAAAATAGATATATGTATATGTATAACTGGTTAACTTTGCTGTACAGCAGAAACGAACACAACTTTGTAAATCAACTATACTCCAATAAAAATTAATTTTAAAAAATTGAGGGGGTTTCCCTGGTGGCGCAGTGGTTGAGAGTCCGCCTGCCAATGCAGGGGACACGGGTCCGTGCCCTGGTCCGGGAAGATCCCACATGCTGTGGCGCGGCTAGGCCCGTGAGCCATGGCCACTGAGCCTGCGCGTCTGGAGCCTGTGCTCCGCAACGGGAGAGGCCACAACAGTGAGAGGACCGCGTACTACAAAAAAAAAAAATTGAGGTATAATTGACACATAACATTATATTAGTTTGAGGTGTACAATATAATGATTCACTATTTATATGTATTGTGAAATGATCACCACAATAAGTCTAGTTAACATTCAGCACCATAATGGTATCAAAAATATTTTTTTGTCATGATAAAAACTCTTAAGATCTACTCTTAGCATCTTTCAAATATACATCTCCAGAATTCCTTTCATTTTATAAAACTGAAACTCTATACTTATTAAAAAGTAACTCTCATTCCCACCTCCCTTCTGCCCCTGGCAACCACCACTCTACTTTCTGTCTCTATAATTTTGACTACTTTAGGTAACTCATATAAGTGAAATCATACAGTAATTGTCTTTTTGTGACTAGCTTATTCAATTAGCATAATGTTCTCAAGTTTCACCCATGTTGTAGCATATTAGAGAATTTCCTTCCTTTTAAAGGCTGAATAATATTCCATTGTATGTATGTATCATATTTTGTTTATCCATTCAACCATCAGTGGACACTTGGGTTGCCTCCATGTTTTAGCTGTTGTGAATAAATGGATGTACAAATATGTCTTGAGACCCTGTTTTCAGGTCTTTTGGGTATATAGCCCAAAACGGAATTGTTGGATCATATGATAATTCTAATTTTTTGAGGAACCACAGCAGCTGTACCATTTTATATACCTACCAACAGCACACAAGAGTCCCAGTTTATCAACAGCCTAACACTTGTTTTCTGTTTTTTCTGATAATAGCCATTCTAATGAGTATGAGGTGATATCTCATTGTAGTTTTGATTTTCATTTCCCTTATGATTAGTGACATTGAGCATTTTCATAAGTTTGACCATTTGTATATCTTCTTTGGAGAAATGTCTATTCAAGTCCTTTGCCTATTTTTTAATCAGGTGGTTTTTGTTGTTGTTGTTGAGTTTTAAGAGTTCTCTGTATTATCTGGATATTAATCCCTTAGATATATGATTTGCAAATATTTTCTCACATTCTGTATGTTGCCTTTTTTCTCATGAAGTCCAATTTGTCTGTTTTTTTCTTTTGTTAACTGTGCCTTTGATGTCATATCCAAGAAATCATTGCCAAATCCAGTATTGTGAAGCTTTTGTCCTACATCATTTTCTTCTAACAGTTTTATTGTTTTAGGTCTTACATTTAAATGTTTGATCCATTTTGAGTTAATTTTTGTATAATGTTTTAGGTAAAGGTCCAACTTTATTCTTTTACACGTGGACATTCCAGTTTTCCCAGCATTATTTGTTGAAAAGACTGTCATTTTCCCATTGAGTGGTTTTGGCACCCTTGTCAAAAATCATTTAAGCAGGGCTTCCCTGGTGGCGCAGTGGTTGAGAGTCGGCCTGCCGATGCAGGGGAGAGGGGTTCGTGCCCCGGTCTGGGAAGATCCCACATGCCGCGGAGCGGCTGGGCCCGTGAGCTATGGCCACTGAGCCTGCGCGTCTGGAGCTTGTGCTCCACAATGGGAGAGGCCACAACAGTGAGAGGCCCACGTACCGCCAAAAAAAAAAAAAAAATCAGTTAGGCACATATGTGAGAGTTTATTTCTGGGCTCTCTATTCTATTCCATTGGTCTATATGTTTGTCTTTTTTTTTTTCTTTTCTTAAGTTTTTTGGCCACGCTGTGCAGCATGTGGCATCTTAGTTCTCTGATCAGGGATCGAACTCGCTCCCCCTACAGTGAAAGGGCAGAGTCTTAACCACTGGACCTCCAGGGAAGTCCCTATATGTCTGTCTTTATGTCAGTACTACACTGTTTTGATTATTGCAGCTTTGTAGTAAGTTTTGAAATCAAGTTGTGTAAGTCTTCCTGTCTTGTTCCTCTTTTTCTTTCCTTAAAAAATTTTTTTTGAAATGTAGTTGATTTACAGTGTTGTGTTAATTTCAGGCATATAGCAAAGTGATTCAGTTATACACACACACATATACTTTTTTAGATTCTTTTCAATTGTAAGTTATTACAAGATATTGACTATAGTTCCCTGTCCTTATTGGTTATCTATTTTATATATAGTCATGTATATATTTTAAGCCCAAACTTCTGATTTATCCCTCCCTGCTCCCCACACCTTTCCCCTTTGGTGACCATAAGTTTGTTTTCTATGTCTGTGAGTCTGTTTCTGTTTTGTAAATAAGTTCATTTGTATCATTTTTTTAGATTCCACATAAAAGAGATATCATATGATATTTGTCCTTCTCTGTCTGACTTCACTTAGTAGATAATCTCTAGGTCCTCTTTTTCAAGATTGTTTTGGTCCCTTGAGATTCCATATGAATTTTAAGATGGGTTTTTCTATTTCTGCAAAAAATATCATTGGGGTTTTGATATGGATTGCACTGAATCTGTAGATCACTTTGGGTAGTATTGACATTTTAATATTAAGTCTTCTAGTTCATGAACATGTAATGTGTTTCCATTTCCATTTATTTATGTCTTCTTTAATTTCTGTCCACAGTGTTTTATAGTTTTCATTGTACAAGTCTTTCACTTCCTTGGGTTAAGTTAATTCCTAAGTATTTTATTCATTTTGTTGCTATTGTAAATTGATTTATTTTGTAATTTACTTTTCAGATTGTTAGTTCATGTATAGATGTACAACTGATTTTTTTTTATTCTTTGGTCCCGCCCCCACTTTTTATTTTTTTATTTTGAAAATGTTTTTATTTTTAAATATTTATTTATTCATTTATTTATTAGGCTGCATTGGGTCTTAGTTGTGGCATGCAGGATCTTCGTTGCAGCACATGGGATCTTTCATTGAGGCACACAGGCTCTTCATTGTGGTGTGCGGGCTTCTCTCTAGTTGTGGTGCGTGGGCTCCAGAGCGTGTGGGCTCAGTAGTTGCAGTGCACAGGCTTAGTTGCCTCACAGCATGTAGGATCTTAGTTTCTTGACCAGGGGTTGAACCCTCATCCCCTGCATTGAAAGGTAGATTCTTAACCACTGGACCACGAGGGAAGTCCCCAGAAGTACAACTGATTTTTGTGTGTTGACTTTGTATCCTGCTGCTTTGCTGAATTTATCTATTTGTTCTAACTGTGTGTGTGTGTGTAATCTTTAGCGTTTTCTGCATATAAGATCATATCATCTGCAAACATATTTTACTTTTTCCTTTCCCTCTTAGATGTCTTTTATTTCTTTTTCTTTCCTAATTGCCCTGGCTATAACTTTCAGTACTCTGTGGAATAGAAGTGGCAAAAGTGGGCATTCTTACCTTGTTCCTGATCTTTGAGGAAAAGCTCTAGTCTTTGACCATTGTTCACTGTGGGTTTTCATATATGGCTTTTATTATGTTGAAGTAGTTTTCTTCTAATCCCCATTTTTTAGTGTTTTTATCATGAGAAGGTATTGAATTTTGTCACATATTTTTTCTGTATCAATTAAGATGATCGTGTGGGTTTTTTTCCCCTTTATTCTGTTAATATGGTGTATTACATTGATTGATTTCCTTAAGTTGAACCATTCTTGTGTTCAAGGAATAAATCCTACTTGGTCATGGTGTATAATCCGTTTAGTATGCTGCTGAATTTGGTTTGGTACTGTTTTGTTGAGAATTTTTGCATCAATGTTCATAAGGGATATTGCTTTTTTTTTTCTTTTTGCTGTACGCGGGCCTCTCACTGTTGTGGCCTCTCCCGTTGCGGAGCACAGGCTCCAGACGCACAGGCTCAGCGGCCATGACTCACGGGCCCAGCCTCTCTGCGGCATGTGGGATCTTCCCGGACCGGGACACGAACCCCCGTCCCCTGCATCGGCAGGCGGACTCTCAACCACTGCGCCACCAGGGAAGCCCGAGATCTTAGTCTTTTTGTTTGTTTGTTTTGTTTTTTGGGGTTTTTTTTTTTGCGGTATGCGGGCCTCTCACTGTTGTGGCCTCTCCCGTTGCGGAGCACAGGCTCCGGACGTGCAGGCTCAGCAGCCATGGCTTATGGGCCCAGCCGCTCTGCGGCATGTGGGATCTTCCCAGACCCGGGCACGAACCCACGTGCCCTGCATCGGCAGGCGGACTCCCAACCACTGCGCCACCAGGGAAGCCCCAAGAGATCTTAGTTTTTAATGTAAGCATTTGTAAATTTCTTCCTTAGCACCGCTTGTAAGTTTTGGTATATTGTATTTTCATTTTCATTTATCTCTAAGTATTTTCTAATTGCCCTTGTTATTTCTTCTTTGATCCAGTCATTATTTTAAAATGTGTTGTTTAATTTTCATAATATCGTAGATTTTCAAGTTTTCCTTCTGTTATTGATTTCTAACTTTATCCCATTGTGGTCAGAGAAGACACTTTGTATGATACCTATCTTTTAAAATCTATTGAGACTTCTTTTGTTCCCCAGCATATCATCTATCCTGGAAAATGTCACATGTGAACTTGCGAAGAATATGTATTCTATTGTTGTTAGGTAGAGTGTTCTGTATACTTCTGTTAGATTTAGTGGGTCTGTTGCATTCTTTAAATCCTTTATTTCTTTACTTATCTTCTGTCTAGTTATTCTGTCCATTACTGTGAGTAGGGTATTGAAGTCTCCAACTATTATTGTAGAACTGTCTGTTTCTTCCTTCAATTCTGTCAGTTCTTGCTCCATATATATAATTTTTTTAAGATTTATTATTTATTTATTTACTTACTTATTTTTGGCTGCATCAGGTCTTAGTTGCAGCACGTGGGATCTTTGTTGAGGCATGCAGGATCTTTCATTGTGGTGCGCAGGCTTCTCTCTAGTTGTGGTGTGCGGGTTTTCTCTTCTCTAGTTGTGGCATGCAGGCTGGGTGGGTGGGCTCTGTAGTTGTGGCATGCGGGTTCCAGAGTGCATGGGTTCTGTAGTTTGCAGCACGCAGGCTCTCTAGTTGAGACACACAAGCTCAGTAGTTGTGGCTCATGGGCTTAGTGGCCCTGCAGCATGTGGGATCTTAGTTCTCTGACCAGGGATTGAACCCGCGTCCCCTGCATTGCAAGGCAGATTCTTTACCACTGGACTACCAGGGAAGTCCCTGCACCATATATTTTGATGGTCTGGGTCTGTCAGGTGCATAAATGTTTCTAATTGTTAAATCTTCTTTCTGTATTGAACTTTTTATTAATGTGTAATGTCCTTCTTTGTCTCTTGTAAGCTTTTTTTATTTAAAGTCTGTTTTTGTCTGATACTAGTCCAGCCATCCCTGCTCTCTTTTGGCTGCTATTTGCATGGAATATATTTTTCCATTCTTTCACTTTCAATCTATTTGTGATTTTGAATATAAAGTGAGTCTCTTGTAGACAGCTTATAGTTAGATAGTGTGTATTTATCCATTCTGCCATTCTCAGTCTTTCAGTAGAGTTTAATCCATTTGCATTTAAAGTAATGACTGATAAGGAGGGACTTCTTTCATTATGCTATTTGTTTTCAATGATTTTAGATTTTTTGTCCCTCATTTTCTACATTACTGTATTTTTGTGTGTTTAATCAATTTTTTGTAATGAAATGGTTAAATTCCTGTCTCGTTTCCTTTTGTGTATAAGCTGTAGCTATTTTCTTTATGGTTACCATGAGGACTCAATTTAATATCCTAGAGTTATAACACTCTAATTGAATTTATACCAACTTAACTTCAATAACATACAAAATTTTTGCTCCTTTACAGCTCCATCCCCACCCTTTTTGGCTGTTGATGTCACAAAATTACATCTTTATACATTGTGTGCCCAAAAATATAAACTAATAATTCTTTTAAATGCATTCGTCTCTTAAATTATGTAGAGAACAAGATCTGGAGTTACAAACCAAAGTTGCAGTAATATTAGGTTTTAGACTGATAGTTGGTTTTTTTTTTAATGTATTAAACTTTTAAATCATGTAGAAAACAAAAAGTACAGTTACAAAACATTGTTACAATAATACTAGCTTTTGTAATTGCTCACGTATTTTACCTTTATCAAGTTCTTTATTTCTCCATATGCCTTCAAATTACCATCTAGTGTTCTTTCATTTCATATTACAGGACTCCCTTGAGCATTTCCGGCAGGGCAGGTCTGGTGGTTATGAGCTCCCTCAGCTTTTGTTTATCTGGAAATGTCTTAATTTACCTCTCAGTTTTGAAAGACAGTTTTACCACATATAGGATTCTTGTTGACAGGTGTTTTTTTTTTTTTTTAGCACTTTGATTATATCTGCCTTCTGGCCTCCAAAGTTTCTGATGAGAAATCTGCTCATAATCTCACTGATGATCTCTTATGTGTGACAAGTAGCTTCTCTATTGCTTTCAAGATTCTCTCTTTGTCTTTTGAAAGTTTGATTACAGTGTGTCTCACTGTCTCTTGGAGTTCATTAAGCTTCTTGGATGTTTATAGTCATGTCTTTCACCAGATTTGGGAAGTTTTCAGCCATTATTTCTTCAAACATTCTTCCCTTTCCCTCCTCCCCTTCACCAGTTTACACGCTATGTTGGTTTGTTTGATGGAGCCCCACAAGTCCCTTAGGCTCTGTTCACTTTTCTTCAGTCTTTTCTTTCTCTTCCTCAGACTCAATAATTTCAATTGTGCTATCTTCAAGTTCCCTGATTCTTTCTTCTGCCTTTGAATCCCTTTAGTGATTTTTTTTAAATTTAAGTTACCATACTCTTCAGCTCCAGAATTTCTTTTTTGATTTCTTTTTAGGTTTTCTAATATTTCCATTTTGTTCATACTTTGTTTTCTTGACTTTTCCCACATCCTCCTTTATTTCTTTGAGCATCTTTAAGACTGTTGTTTTAAAGTCTTTAAATTAAAAACAAAAACAAAACAAAAAAATGCACTAGGCATTTGAGGAAAAAAATTCTCCTTACAGAAACTGCTAGCTTAGGAACATATTACGAATCCAAGTTTACATAATTAAAGTGAATCTTTGGATGAAAAAATAAATAAATTCTTTAATATATCTCCCAACAGGTCTTTTTTAGGGAAAGTTTCTGTTGATTTATTTTTTTCCTTTGTATTGGCCACACTTTCTTGTTTCTTTGTGTGCCTTGTGAGTTTTTTGTTGAAAACTAGACATTTGAATCTAATAATTTGATCACTCTGTAAGTCACATTCTCCCCCTTTCTCCAGATTTGCTGGTTTTTGTTATTATTATATTTTTAAATTGTTGTAAGCTGTCTCTGAACCAAGGGTCAGCCTAAGGTGTAAACTTAAGGTCTTCTCAGGTCTTTTCTAAGCTTTTCCCTGGGCATGCATTGGTTACTTTGAAATTTTTTCTATATATGCAGTGTTTTTTGTTTTTTGTTTTTTGGGTTTTTTTTTTTTGTGGTACGCGGGCCTCTCACTGTTGTGGCCTCTCCCGTTGCGGAGCACAGGCTAGCCGGACGCACAGGCCTAGTGGCCACGGCTCACGAGCCCAGCCGCTCCACGGCATGTGGGATCCTCCCTGACCGGGGCACGAACCCGTGTCCCCTGCATCGGCAGGCGGACTCTCAACCACTGTGCCACCAGGGAAGCCCTATGCAGTTGTTTTTGAACGTCCTAGTCTTTGATGTCCGGCTCCCAAAAGGGAATAAAGAAAAATGAAGTGGGGAGGAAGGGGACCACCCATTTAATTCCCCTGAAGGTCACTTCAGCCAGAGGGGGAGCGGCTTGCAACAGTGGGAGGAGGTACAACAGTGGTTGCCTTCCTCTTTGTCTCTACCTTTGTAATCAAAAGCAGCAGTCAGTAATCACAACACAGATCCCAGATATTTGAAGGACAGGTTCCTTTTTGACTACCCTCGCTTCAGCAAGCTATGTGCCAGCTGTTCCAAGAACAGGTGCACAGCTGCCTGTTCCCTAGCTGGGGGTGGGGGGTGAGTATCTGCTACTGAGCTCAGAACTGAAATTGCCTGAAATTAACCACAATTTATCATCCAAGTCTTCTCCTGGAAATTATAAGCCTTCAATAGACTCCAGAGTTCCAAAATAGTTAGACAGATTCTGCCAGTGTAATTGTTGTCTAGGTGGGGAGACAGATTTCTGATGCAGCATCCTCTGCAGTGCAGATTTAATTTGTCTTTATTAGACTCAAGTTTCACTTCATTCCATATGTTTATATCCTACACCACTTTTTCTGTTGGGTTATTGTTTTGTTTGTTTTTTGTTAGAGCTCTCTCTTTATATTTAGCTCTTTGTATATATTACATATTTTTTCCACATTTTTTAATTTATCTTTTGATCTTTCTTATATTGGGTTTTGCCATGCTTTAATATTTTATTTTTATGTGTTTGAGTTTATCCAAAGTATCTTACATAGTTATGTTAGTCAGTACTTGAACATATACAAAAATGTGTTCAGTTTCTGGAAGAGCAAATGAGAAGTTGGTAACATTGGTTGCCTTTGGGTAGCTGGAGTTACCTCTCTGGATTGTGGGGGATGTTCTTTTTCTTTTCTTTTTTTCAAATCTTTAATAACCATTAGAACAAAAAGAAGAAAAGCAAACCAAAACCTGCAGCAGAACCAAGTAACAGTATCCCAGATTCCAGTAAACTGGTTTCCATTCAAGAGGAACAGTCTGCGCCTTCCTCAGAGAAAGGTGGTATTAATGGTTACCATGTCAACGGTGCCATCAATGATACTGAGTCTGTGGACTCACTCGGTGAAGGTATGGAGGCACTTTCAGTAGATGCCAGAGAACTGGAGGATCCTGAGTCTGCCACACAAGATATGCTGGATAGAACAGGTGAGTATATTAACAACAGGTCTTTGAAAAGTTCCATTCTATTGAAAAATACAGGGGCTTCCTGGTTGAGAAACCAATCAATAAATTAAATCTAGTTAGTCTTTTACTTTTTAGTTTTGTTACCTCTTATGTGAAAGAGTCACATTTTGTAATTATCAAAGGCCTAGAAAAATATAATTCTTGTTCCATTGTCTCATATTTTAATTTTAGTCTAAATCAGCCTTATGGAAATCTTCTAATTCAATAGTCCCGTAGTACTTAGAGATTACAGAACATGATCTTAAGATGTTTTTTTAATTTCACACTTATTAAGGAAAATGATGATGATGAGTTGATGTTGATATTATTATTCTAATACCCAACAATGAGGAATATATAAGCATAACTCTAATCCCATGGCTTTCATTAGAAGTAGACTGTTGGTTTTTTTAGTCCCACATTTGTTTTTTAGTAAAGAATTAAGGTTAGTTTTATTTGTAAATTCAGGTATCTTGTACATTTTGTTTCATTAACCATTTTGATGAGTGCTGGGAAGATACTGGAAATATATTTTTTAAGATAGGCTTTTAAATTACTTGTTTGTTAATCCAGTTCCCCTTGCTCTGTTGCTGCTGGCTTTATAAATGTAATGCCAATTTTAAAATTATGCTGTACTTTTCAGATGTTCTTTTATTGATTAGTTCACACGCACACCCACACAAAGACTTAGAGAAAAACATAGCACCTCAAACAAACCAAAGATAGTCAATGGCTTTCATTTTTTTCTGAACTAGCTTTCCTCTCATTTCCTAACTCTTTGCCCTTTCTATTCCCTAAAGCTTTTAAAACTCTTCTTTCCCTGGGACACTGTAAAAATCTTTTCCTCGACATAACTTACAGAAGCTTGTCAGAAGGTGGTGATATTGACTCTCTTCACTTCCTTGTGCCCAGAACTACAAGGAAGTTACCAAGGTACAGGGAATGAGCTAGCCTATCTGGAGATGGGTTAACAAAGAATCCTCCTCTTCAATTAGGATGCCTTTTAGGGCTAAGCCAGATGATACTCATAGCCTCACTGACTCTGCTCTTTGTTCTATTTTGTCAGTTGATTCTGTTCACAACCTTTAAAGAGGCATCGTTTTGGCACATTTTTACCTTTTTTCTTTGTGTATATTTAAGACTGCTTGATTTACCCCTAACTTGTGCTCTAATATACTGGCCGCTTCCTTTGACAGGATCCATGCTGGAGAATGGTGCCTCTGATTTTGAGTCCAGGTCTTTGACTGTGCACTCTGCTCAGAATTCTCAACAGAACAGAAATGCTGCCAAATCTCACTCAAGACCTACCATAGGACCTCAGCTTTCAAATCTAGGAATGGAAGATGTTCCACTCTCTTCCACCAACAAAAAGCTAGGTAAATCAGAGGGCTTCCTTTGAGAGAAAACAATAAAATCTGTGTTTTTAGCTAAAGAGGGCAAATTATCTTTGTTCTCATAGGTAAGGTTTCAGGATGGGCAGCAGGTAATACTTTTTCTGTTTTCCAGGCAGTGTCTATCCACCCTTTCCCCATTTTGTGTACACAGTTGGAGTCTGATAGTAGTTTAGATGCTCTACAGTCTTGCTACAATAATGGGGATCCTTTTTGTGAGCGAAAGTCAAGGATGCCAGGATGACTTTTCTGCTAACATTAACCTGTTTGTTTTATTTGCTTTACTGCAACATTTCTGTGCTATTTCCTTCACTTTTATCCCCTGGTTGACTCAACAGTAAAAAGCTCTGCCATCTCTGAAATGACACTTTGAAGAAATATTTTAATGTCTCTTCCCAACTTCATGCTCTTACTGATACCTGTAAGACTATAGCTTTAAACAAGGTCATTTTCTCTTAAGCATTTACTTAGCATTGACTGATGGTAGCCATTTGCTTTTCTTTTAAACTATAATAGTTATTTAAATAATCAGCCAATAATTAAACAGATTGAGATAATAGCCCTTCTGCCATACATCTAAGCATGGCAGTCCACTCACCTGAACATTGTAACCTGTAGCTCTTTATTGAATTATTTATTCCACATGGGCCAAATTTAATTAGCGAAGCTCTCCTTTTTCATCTTTCTAATATAGTCCTCAACTTGGTGCAGAAAGGCAAGTCTGAGACTATTTAGTCAAGCAAAAATAAAGGCACAGGGCTTGAAAGCTTTTAGGTAGATTTTAAAGAAATCAAGTTGAGATGAGGAAGGATTTAAATAAAAAATTGAAAATCTGTATCTTGGCACATTATAAATTCGTTAGATCAGTTATTCCAACTACCAGTTGTAATAATTTTGACATTGGTGAATATAAAAAGGTTAATAGAACTCTCAGAAACTGGTTAAAATGTGTTGGGTAGGTAAATATATTTCATCTTTATCTACAGTGTTGGCTTACCCACATATAATGCTTCAAACTGTACTACTGAGAGAGAACTTTATCAATTTTGTAATGTCTACATGGTGAATTATATTCTACTAAATCCTGTTATTTAGAGAGTTTTGAAAATTTGGTACCTACTGACATAGGTTTTCTTTTAGTCTTTTTCTCTCTGTGTTTCATTTCGTTTTGGATAGTTTCTAAAATTGACGTCTTCAAATTTATTAATCTTTTTTTCTTTAATAGTTTTTAATCTGCTGTTAATCCAATCCAGTGTATTTTTCATCTCAGACATTGTGTGTGTTTTTTTTTCATCTCTAGAGGTTCAGTTGGGGTCTTTTTAAATATCTTCCATGTCTCTCCTTAACATGCTTATGCTTTTCCTCTACCTTCTTGAACATATGGTATCTGATTATATTAGCTGTTTTGATGTCCTTACCTACTTGATTCTACATGTGTCATTTCTGCACCTGTTTCTATTCATTGATTTTTCTCTTCATTATGGATCAGTCATATTTTTCTGCCTCTAGTAATTTTTTATTGGATGCCAGACATTGTGAATTTCTCTTTGTTGATTGCTAGATATTTTTGTATTTCTTTAAGTATTCTTGTGATTTATTCTGGGACTGTTATTTGGAGACAATCTGAAGCTTGCTTTTTTAAGCTTTGTTAGATGGAAATAGAGCAGCCTTTAGTCTAGAGCTAATTACTGAGGCAGTACCCTTCTAAGTACTCTACCTGGTGCCCCACTCTGGCTGGTATGAACATGAACTATTCCTGGTCTGGGTAAGCTCTGAGGATTATTCCCCCTGCTGCTTTCCAGTGGTTCTTTTCCCTGTTTCGGGTAGTTTCTGCGCACCCATGCACTCAGAATCCTCTGTAGATCTTTGTACAATTTTTTTCATTTTTGTGTAGCTTTCTCCTCTCCAGTGTTCTGCCCTGAGAATTCTAGCCACCTTGGCCTCATTGAATTCTCAACTCTGTCCCCTCAATTCAGGAAGACTTCCAGGCTCAGTTTAGGATTTCTCCTCCTTGCATTGCAGCCTGGAAGCTCTCTTACAGCAGTAAGTTGGGGCAGTCATAGTCCTCACTTCTTTTGTGTCTGTTTTCTTTGCAGGGGGTTGGGGGGTAGTGGGTGAGAAGTACTGCCTATTGTTCATTGTCTGAAAACCATTGTTTCATATATTTTGTGTGTGTCTGAAGTTTTTTAAACTTCAGGAGGGTAAATCCAATTCCTATTACTCCATCTTGGCCACAATACTTATTTTTTTTAAAAAATCTATGAAAACATTAGTTTTTTGTTGAGGAGTGTGACTATTTAGGAAGTATTCTTAGTCCACGTGACATTTGTTACGTTACATGCTTAGGTGTTCAGATCCAGCTTTCAAGTCACCTGTGCTCCTTTTTATATTGGGGTTTTTTCAAGGTTCTAATATTGAAAAATCTGTGAAAGACCTCCAGCGCTGCACAGTGTCTCTTGCACGATATCGAGTTGTAGTTAAAGAAGAGATGGATGCTTCCATTAAGAAAATGAAACAAGCTTTTGCTGAATTGCAGAGCTGGTAAGTTAAGTTGCTTTTGATATCAGTAGCACAAAAATGATCGTTTATAAAAGATGGTTAATCATTCACCAAATTCTTTAATTCCTAACTCTTAACTACTCTACATAGTGGAGAAAGACTTAAAAATCCTATGCTATATTTAGCTTTCTGCTTCATTCTACTTGTGGTCACAGTGTGGGAATGAGTGGTAGAGAGAACTCATAATGCTTTAGGGATGGGCCTAAATTAATATTAACATTGTTCGGAAAGGGACAGATAATTAAAGAGTAGGTTGTGCATCCTTACGTTAGGGTCTGTCTTTTAAACCAGGAATCTGTAACCAATGACATGATGTTTTTGAACAAAGTTATAAAGTAGAAAAGATGTCTTTGTTTTCCTAATGCACCCCACCCTAATGGTCTCTTTTGTGCCCTATTTTTTTTTTTTTTTCTTTTTGCGGTATGCGGGCCTCTCACTGTTGTGGCCTCTCCCGTTGCGGAGCACAGGCTCCGGATGCGCAGGCCCAGCGGCCATGGCTCACGGGCCCAGCCGCTCCGCGGCATATGGGATCCTCCCAGACCGGGGCACGAACCCGTATCCCCTGCATCGGCAGGCGGACTCTTAACCACTGCGCCACCAGGGAGGCTCTTGTGCCCTATTATTAATCATTGATTTATTTTAATTTTGTGTTTCTTTTAAATTCTATCTTTTTTTTTTTTTTTTTTTTTTTAGTTTCTGCTTTATAACAAAGTGAATCAGTCATACATATACATCTGTTCCCATATCCCTTCCCTCTTGCGTTTCCCTCCCTCCCACCCTCCCTATCCCACCCCTCCAGGTGGTCACAAAGCACCGAGCTGATCTCCCTGTGCTATGCGGCTGCTTCCCACTATCTATCTACCTTACGTTTGGTACTGTATATATGTCCATGCCTCTCTCTCTCACTTTGTCACAGCTAACCCTTCCCCCTCCCCATATCCTCAAGTCCATTCTCAAGTAGGTCTGTGTCTTTATTCCTGTTTTACCCCTAGGTTCTTCATCACATTTTTTTTCCTTAAATTCCATATATGTGTTAGCATATGGTATTTGTCTTTTTCTTTCTGACTTACTTCACTCTGTATGACAGACTCTAGGTCTGTCCACCTCATTACAAATAGCTCAATTTCGTTTCTTTTTATGGCTGAGTAATATTCCATTGTATATATGTGCCACATCTTCTTTATCCATTCATCCAATGATGGACACTTAGGTTGTTTCCATGTCCTGGCTATTGTGAATAGAGCTGCAATGAACATTTTGGTACATGTCTCTTTTTGAATTATGGTTTTCTCAGGTTATATGCCTAGTAGTGGGATTGCTGGGTCATATGGTAGTTCTATTTGTAGTTTTTTAAGGAACCTCCATACCGTTCTCCATAGTGGCTGTACCAATTCACATTCCCACCAGCAGTGCAAGAGTGTTCCCTTTTCTCCACACCCTCTCCAGTATTTATTGTTTCTAGATTTTTTGATGATAGCCATTCTGACTGGTGTGAGATGATATCTCATTGTAGTTTTGATTTGCATTTCTCTAATGATTAATGATGTTGAGCATTCTTTCATGTGTTTGTTGGCAGTCTGTATATCTTCTTTGGAGAAATGTCTATTTAGGTCTTCTGCCCATTTTTGGATTGGGTTGTTTGTTTTTTTGCTATTGAGCTGCATGAGCTGCTTATAAATTTTGGAGATTAATCCTTTGTCAGTTGCTTCATTTGCAAATATTTTCTCCCATTCTGAAAATTCTATCTTAAATTATATGTGTTCTGTAGGGGAAATAGGGTTTAGTAGTTAAAGAGGTTTGAAAATACTTAAATTTTTTTTTACTACTGGGCTTCTTAATGCCTTTTCAGTGCTAATCTGCATTGTGAATTTACAAGAGGGAGCTATTTATCGAATATATTTGATTATAGATTATAGAATTGTTGGGAGGAGAAATATATTCTAATTTTTTTATGTAACACTGAAGCTGTTTTAACTATTAGATAGTAAAGTGATAACTAATTTTTAAGCCATAACTCCTTTTGGGGGGGTATTTGCATTTTATAAGGGACTTTTTTGAAAATGGAAAAGCCCTAAGGACCAAATTAAGTAAAATGATAGGAAGACAAGCAGCTAGGCTGATATTTGGGGATTTAAGACTGTCCATTCTGCTTACTTGTAAGACTTGCATGGATCTGAAATGTGAGAGGAAGTTTTCAGGAATAGGAAGGACCTACACCACTCTTCCTCCCACCCATCCATCCGTTTTCTTGCCTGTCTATGGGCTGTTTCCTGAGGTCGTATTCAGCCATGTCTCTGTTCACAAACTTAGTCTGGTCACTTCATGCCACAGCAGACAAAAGATAGAGGGAGTGTGGGTAGCCTCAGTCCTCCTGTTTTGTGGAATTGAAGAAGGGAGTGAATTAACGAAGATGTAGAATAAAGCCTCCAAAAAGTTGCTGACCACTGCTTTTATCATTTGCAAAGTGTAGAGTGGTCCATGAACCAAAAAGTACTTTTAGGATAGATAATTCATCTGCTAGTCTACCCATGCTTTGTCCTAAATCCCAAGCTTCCCCTTTCAGGTTTTATAGCTAGAAATTCAATGTCATATCTTCTGTTTTTCTTCTGTACAGTTTTGCTCTAGCCAGATTACTCGTCTCAAAACTTAACGTACACATTTCCTCTTCCATATACTAGTTAAGGCCACTTTTCCAGCCTAATAATGCTCTCCTATATTTTCTGCTTATCTAAATCCAACCAATTCTCCAAAATTCACCTTTAATAAAGTCTAACTTCCCCTGGAAATTTTTCTAGGTAACTGATTTCTCCTCTTTCTGACCCTCTGGGAGAAAGCCCCATGCCCTTTGCTCTGGATTATTATCATATCAGATATTGTTGGCTCAAGAAAAGAATAAAGAGCTAAGAGTAGAGCATCACAACTTTGCCTTGACAAACCTCCGGTCTCCATGATTATTTAGTTTACTGATTACTTAGCCACAGGATCTGATTCCATTCAGAACCAGCCTGAACCAGGAAATACGGTTCCGGGAGAGAGATTTGTGAGTCCTTGTTGACTTGGAACCCAGTCAGGGGGAGCCTCCTTTAATAAATGACAAATGAAATGGTTTCCTGCCTAGAAACTGTGTATTTAGGATTGATTAGCAGGTGTAGAAACCAGGTCAATTTAACTTGAGGAAAGACATTACCTGCCCTTTCCTGCTGGTGTAAAGCCTTCTCTCTGGATGATTGGGTTTTTAAACTGGCTTATTTCAATGCCCCTGTAGTTTCTACTTCAAGATATAATTCGCAGGTGAGCTAACTCCCTTTGGCACTGAACCAGAGCTTGGAGTTAATGTCACTTAGGAAGCCATTTTTTGTGTTGGTTACAGTATGAAAGAAAAGAAAAGCGTTCTAACAAATATGCAACAGTAAGATTACATTACATCTGACGGGGCACTAGGGGAATTATGCTGATAACTGCTTTCACATCGATGCCAAATGAAAGCTGACATTTACCTGTGGGAAGGTAAAAGCAGAGGCTTCCCAGGATGTAAAACGTCAAATCTGTTCTTATTGGTGATCCAGTAATAATCATCTCTAGACCCAGGTTTACTTTTCTTGTTAATTAATAAAATTTGTCTGACACATTGTTGGAGCTCCTAGCTGACAAGTTTAAGGCTGTTAAGGAGTAGGGTATGAAGTAGAACATGAAGCTGGAGTGTGTAAACTACTTCAGACAGTTGTCATAATATGTGTCGGTGAAAAGTGCCAACAAAATACACACTCAGCCTGCCTTTTAAATAAAATTTCTGTTTTATTGAAAGTCAAAAGGTACTTACTAAAAGGAGAAAATGGGTAATAAATTTGGGATTCTACAGCACATAAAGTCAATGTACGCCTGTGCTTAAGACTGAAGTTTTTCCTGGCTGATTCCTCATTCACCTTAGAAAAGTAATCTCCTTTTATTTGAGCTTCTCTTTTCTTCTTATAATAAACTTAACAAAGGCTTTTAGATCCTTAAATTTAAAGCCCATCTATAGAGATGCTGAAAATTTAAAAAATAATTTTATGAATGAAAGCACTTTCAAAAATGTCTAAAAACCATAGAAATAAAGGAATGGGCTACTGTTATAATGTGTTATCAGAAAGGTACCTAGCACTCTTTAGTTTTAAATTATTCTTCAGTTTTCGCATGTTTAGTACATTGATATCTTATTTCTAGTAGTTCTTGCCTCCATGGTTCTCAATATTCTTTGATTTAAAATTCTAACCCTTTAACCATCTGTGAAAATAACTAAATAACATACGAAGATTACTTTACAGTACCAAACATGTTCAATCGTACTATCTGATTTATTCATCCAGATTTCTGTCCTGTGCAGAGGGAACTTTATATTTTACTTTACTATTAAAAGG
Organism: Mesoplodon densirostris; assembly: GCF_025265405.1. NCBI lineage: Eukaryota > Metazoa > Chordata > Mammalia > Artiodactyla > Ziphiidae > Mesoplodon > Mesoplodon densirostris. The sequence continues at coordinate 50,040,177 of NC_082671.1, read as the reverse complement.
AATTTGAGTCTTAGGTTAAGCTGTTTGCCTAACATGACATCGTAAGTTGCAGACTCAGTATTTGAATCTGTGTGTTCTGACTCCCAGTAACCTATGCTCTTCATCCCACCCATCACTGATGGCTCACTTCCCCGCTAAAGCTTGAGAAGAAGGCTAGAGACTCTTGGTGCATATCTCATACGTTATCTCCTCCTCAGCTGAAAGGCTGTGTAACAGAGAAACCCCACTGCAGGAGAATTTAGGGACTAAGGAATTCAGTTGTTATAGAATAGGGTTAGAATGAAGAGGACCAGGATTTTGACTGAGCCTATGAACGTCTTTAAAGGATTTTTTAGTTCAATAAAACAAAACTATAAGAAGGACCATTCCATCCAAAATATTTAATGTTCTTTTTATGTTGTAATTCATAAGGGCCTAAATCACTCTTCTTAAGTCACAATTTGGAGTGACTTGCAATTCAGTTATTCTTCAGGTCAGATCTTAGTTGTGGGAAAGGCATGAAGATTTTAAGAGAAAGGTTACTGTGGAGGGGGTCAATTAGAAAAGATTTCTTGGAGGAAATGAATCATTATCAAACCTTGAAAACGCATGGAATTTACACTGGCAGAAAGGGTGGGGATCCTTTAAGAAATATGATATAAGCAAAGGCATAGCAGGGACATGTAGGGACTTCACAGTGTAGCTAGAGCTAAGGGGCAATAGTTGAAAGTAGTGAGAGATAAGTCAGAGGCTAAAGTAGAATGAGAGCGTTTGATGAAGGAATCTGAATTTTGTTTTTCTTTTTTTTAAAGTTTCCTTTATTCCCTCTTATTTTTACTATATTTCCCATAATTATAACAATTGTTTTAAAAAAATAGAAGTCATATAACTCTACCACCTTAACACATAATTAATTTTTTATTTTTTTGTGTTCCCTGTGTCCCTTATCTGTAAGCATGGATAATCTTAATAGATATAATCATAGTGAGATTGTAATTTTGTAGTGTATTCTTTTCACTTAAATTATCTTTGATTCACCTCTTTATAACTGCCTGCACTGTGTTAGTATGTGTATGTGTTTATTTAAGAATTTCTAGGGACTTCCCCGGTGGTCCAGTGGTTAAGGCTTCACCTTCCAATGCAGGGAGTGCAGGTTCGATTCCTGGTCAGGGAGCTAAGATCCCACATGCCTCACGGCCAAAACACCAAGACATAAAACAGAAGAACAAATTCAATAAAGACTTTAAAAATGGTCCACATCGGAAAAAAAAAAGAAGAAAAAAAGGGACTTTGCTGGCGGTCCAGTAGTTAAGACTCTGCACTTCCACTGCAGGGGACACAGGTTCAATCCCTGGTTCGAGAACTAGCATCCTGCATGCCGTGAGGCGTGGCAAAAAAAAAAAAGAATTTCTAGACAGTGGATCTGGAATGTATAATGATTTACCAGAGTAATATGAGGGCATTTTACTAAACAGATATTCTGCTGAAACTGAGAAATCAACATGAGTACAGAAATTAGAATAATAATTGCTGTTGCCATTTATTGAGGTATTATTGTATGTCAGAAATCTTTATGCACAATATCTATATATAACAATATCATTTGTAATATTATACTCATTTTATAGATGAAAAAAATGGTCACAGAAAAAATAATTTGCCAAAAGTCATACTTGTTATTAAGTGATACTTTTCCACTATATCATGCTTCCTTTTTTGTGTCTTACCAGGTATCTCTGTTTGCCTTTATTTTTTCAGTCTTCACCTTCCTAGTCCATATATGTCTCCCTTTAGACGTTGCTATCATATCCAGAGGGAAGGTTCAAAAAAACAAGTCCCAGTTTAGGATCAAGTCAGCTACTCGTTACGTGGCTTAACACTCCAACTATTTTTCCTTACCAACTAGAAACTTGAACAATGAGCTACTTGGTAATCTAGATTGCTACTGTTTCTTTTTCCCAAAACATATTGTAAAATATCATCGAATCATATGGTCTCTAGTATTACTTAAGAATCGAGATGCTTTGACCACTGGAGAAGAACAGAAAGAAAGGTTTTCCATTAAGGGCCTGTCCCACAAGAACAGCTTATATCCACATTTTAACTTCTTAAAAGCTACTTGAGATTCTTAAAATTTGAAAATTACATTACATGCTTTGTAAAGACCTCCTAACAAAGAGGGACCGAGTTTTCATAAGATCCAAATTTGATTTAATAAGCTGATTCTTTCCATTCATTTTACCCCCAATTGTATAGCTCAACATGATGACCTGGCTGCCTAACTGGTGTTTTTTGTTTCTATTTTGAGCCCAGATATGTGTACCATACTCATAAAACCAGTGTTGGGAATACGGAGTTTTATGAAACCCTTGAAGCATCATTAATTCTCTGCTAACAAAAACTACTGAAAATTCTCTTTTTTGGTTGTTTTATATGAGAAGGGAGAAGTGTCTTCAGAGAAATAAAGGTGTTTGCATTGGCTTTGCTTTGCTTGGATTTCTGCTTTAGTGGAATTAGAATAAATAGGTTTTAGGTTTTCAGGAAATAAAATCAAGTTCAAATGTTTTGTAAGAACATTATTGAGTGGTTTAGAGTATAAACCCTTGAAATAATTAGTTGGCTCAGGAATTGCCAGTCATTTCTATTATAACATTGTTTTCTAATGCAACAACCATAAACAAATGATAGTTAATAGTTTTTTGGTACCAAGGAATTACTGAAGGCAATAGCTTTAATCAATAAGCTACATGTTAAATATATTAATTAAAGGGCTTGTTTCAAATGATGGATATATAATGTATCTTAGAGATATTAATGGTGATGCTACGGGAACAACTATTCTGACCAACTAAATTACGCAAAAGCTTTAGAGTAAGTTGAGGAAATGTGAAGATGGTAAATAGTCTTGGTAAGGAGGGAAGGAAATAGAGAACATTCAGACATTTACCAGTCTTTTTCCTTAACAGTGACAAGACATCTAAAACCATCTTTCATGGTCAAAGAAAGGATATGGAAATTCTCTGTGCTGTATGAGGCCCAGGCTTAATAAGACCTAGTGTCTTTCTAAACAGAGTCCCAGCAATATTTAGTGGATTTTCATTATCAGTTTCTGAGTCCAGTGTTATCAGATGCTCATCATCATGTATTTCCATTCAGGAAAGCCTTGACAGAACAGTTGCAAGCTTAGTACCCTCAAGTACTGAGTAAGAAAGGTAACAAAGTCTGGCAGTCTGAATGAGCCTTTCATCACTCTCTGAGAGGACTCACTGCTTGTAGCTATGGCATCTGAAAACTATTACCTCAAACCACAGGTACTTTTGAATCTCTTGGCCACAGATCCATACTGGGACCGCCATACAGCTTAGAACAGGTGGAAACTTTAGCTTAAGTTTCCTCATTGTCAGAAAGTTGTATTACACTAAATTACTATTTTTAATTGTAAAAAATGCCTCTGCTATTTACCTTATGCTTAGCCTACGTTCCACCTTTGCACTTTTCTCACCTTCTCTGTTCATTTTGTGATGCGCATGTTTCCACACTTGAACTTTCAATATACAGAAAAGTTGAAGGGGTAGTAGAGTGATGGGTGTATTTGCTCTGTGTGTGTGTGTGTGTGTGTGTGTGTGTGTGTGTGTGTTTTGGTGGAACCATTTGGAAGTTGCAGGCATAACATGCCATCCCTAAATGCTTTAGCATTAATTACCTAAAATACAGTTATTCTTCTACACAACTGTAATACATTATGTGATGTACTTTTAAGAAAGTTCTTAATAGTGTTTTGTGTTGGTCTCAGCCTATCTTTAGTGACGCTCTCAGCTAGGAATGCCTGGGGGCACTCACCCGGGCCCCGTACTGCTTGTGGCCCCTGCCCCCCTATGAGCCAGTGTTGTGGCGGACTGACCCTTGTGTTTCTTACAATTGCCACATGCACCTCAGCAACAACTATCAGGGGATTTTGAAGAAAAAAACAAGGTTTATTAACTCACAAGTTGTGGAGGCTGCATGGCATGCCTGGAACCACACAGCAAAGTGTGCCTAAGGAGAGTACAGACCTGGTATCATGCCTTTATTGGGGTTGAGGGTGGGGTGCCTAGGGTTTTGCGGGTTCTTTATTAGTAAATTTAAAACATAAGAGCAAGAAAGCGTGGGAAGGAAAAGTAGGATCACCCAAGTGGGTCAATTATCTAGGTCGCCCAGGACCTTCTAAAAGGGGAACCTCATAGGTGGGGTGGCCTGGCTCTTTATGAATGTCGGCAACCGAAAGCTTAATGTTGGGCACTTACATTATAACCAAAAAAGCTAATCGTCAGGCACTTACACTACATATAATTTAACATTTATTCATTTTTCTATTTTAAAGACTTGTAAAAAATTTAATGAAAAATTGCAAAGATTCATCAGGCTTTTCTCTGAGAAAATATCCCAACAGCTAGCCAATAGATTCCTCTGTTTACTGCTTGGCTGACATCACAGGACCTTTCAGCAGGTGTTATCAATAGATGGTAACATGACAAACAACAAACAAAAAGAAATAGAAGTGCTTACTGCTTTTCAGTGTTTTTTGGCATGAAAGGGTAAGCTTTTGTTTCTTTTTTAATTGGAGTGGTCATACGGTTGCTCACATACTGCCCTGTGAATTTCTTATGAAATGAGTTATTCAAGAAACAAAGGTTATGTAAATGGATGCTAATCATTCTTACAGGGGAAAAAAAGTACCATAGCGATGTAGTAGCTCATACTGACACAAAAAAGTCTTATTGTGACAGTGCAGAACTTTTTTCCTTGCTGAAAAAGTATCATGTGACATTCTACTTTTTCATAATAAAGATTGTTAAGCTGCAAAAATCTTACTTGTTTGCTGAGCTCTTTTAATAAACATTTTACAAGCTTTGTCAGAGACAAATTTGTCATCTGATGGACACAGTGTCTGCATCTTAAGGTGATTCAGCGACAGAAGAGAGGTAATGATAAACTCGAAGCCTGGTAGCTCCTGTCTCAGATGTGCTTCTGTTTTGCCTTTTAGGTATTCCAAATGCTGCTAGAGTTCTTGGAGCAAAATATTTGCCAAGGTTTGGGGAATGCTTTCTTAGCAAAAGTATTGCTACCCTATCACAATAGTTGTATTTTCTCTCTAGTCTGGTGCTTTGGGATTAATATGCCAGCCAAATTTGTTTTGTTACAAGTCTGTGTATTAACATCACGCATAATGATTATCAAACCTGTGTTCTCCAGCACTTTACTATAACAGATTTTGCTCCTTGAGGAAATGTCCCTGCCTTATACTTTTTTGTATATCTCACTGTAGTCTCCATATTAACTATTTTGTGCCAGCATAACAACATATTGAGCTAAATTGAATTAGACTCTGTGTGTGTGTGTGTGTGTGTGTGTATATGCATATGTGTGTGATTAGTTTTACAACCAGAAACAAGAGGAGAACTTTTATTAACTCTGTAGTTATATTCCCACTCAAAAGGAGAAATTAAAATGAATTTCAAATATGAAGAGATTTGGAACATTTCATGTGTGTGCAGGTATTAAAGTTTTAGTTTTGTGTTTTTGTTTTGGGGGTTTTGTTTGTTTGTTTGCCACCACTAAACAAAACTGATATGGTAAGGAAAATTATTTTCATCCAGAGGTTTAATCCTAGGGCAGCCTATTATTTCTTTATATGTTCGCTGGAGGTGGTGGGCTCTTTTCTAAGAACATAGAAAAGCTTTCCCATGCTTACAAACCATTTACATTTGCAGTGGAGAAAATTCTAATTGACCATTTAATGTTCTTTTTCTGTAAAAAGCCTTCCAAAAACCTTTGATTCCATCTTTTCTGGATTACTATTAAACGTTTACCTGAAACCAGCACAGTATATGTATGTCTTTTGACTACTCTGCATTCTTAAGACTAAAGCTCCAGTGGACTTGGTGCAACTGTGCTAAAATGTTGAAGATCTATAAATCCTAATCGTGGGTAAATTTATCATGCCCTAGCAGGAGTATTTCCTGGTAAAAATTCATTAGAAGCAAAGCTGTCCAATTTTATAGACCAAAATATAAAATAAAAAATATGCACATATGTAGAAATATGTGATTTCCATGAGGACTTCCGCTTTAGCATCTTACCAAGAAATGTTTTGTAGCTTGCTACTGCCATCTACTGGTTCTCAACTCTTAGATGAGTAGCTATTGGTTTACTGTAATATATAGAAATAAAAGGGAATTAGGTTTCTTTATTGGAATCTTTAAAATAGTCTTTGCTGAGGGTGAGATAGGATTTTCATGTGGTATATACAGTGTTTATTTTGTAGTATGCTTTTAGGGAACAAACTCATAAGTCTTTCTCCACTATTAACAATGTGCTGTATTCCTGTTGGAGTTTCTGATCAAACCTTTTTTCCCTTTGTCATCCCTTCCTAGTTTAATGGATCGAGAAGTGGCATTGCTTGCTGAAATGGACAAAGTGAAAGCTGAAGCAAGTAAGACTGATCTTTATTAAAGCTATTACCTGCCTCTCAACCCCCATAACAAAAGCTCAATATAAATGACACAATAAGAGTTTATATATTCGGTTAAACAGTCTTGAGCAGTTGTACTATGCTGGCATAGGAATCCTTTCAGGTGAAACAACTTTACAAGAGCCTGTTTTTCAATATTTCCAAATTTTAATATTTTGAATATAGAGTTCAGTGTCTAAGAGACTACTTCATGGTATCTGCCACCACAGCACCAATTAAGGAAAATAAAGTATCTTGCAGGTGCCTGGGTTTTATTTTGTTTTTTCCTCCAGTGATTGAACAATTCCATTGGATTTTTTTCTACTTGGAAAAAAATCTTTGGCATAATCAGAGGAGACGTCACCAGGTTGCCTACAATTAGTATATACATTCCTGTCATTACCTCTCTCAGAACTTTCTTTGTTTTCTCGGGTTGTAGAAACTTCACTCAGTGCCTGTTATCATTGGGTAGGGAAAAAGTCAATTAATTGAAGGTTCAGGATACCCATGACGAGGGTTCTTTGAAAGCTTACTAAAATGGAGTCTGGAGGAGTAGTCTAACTTGGATAATTTGTGGGGTTTTATACAGAAGAACCAGATATCTGTTTTCTGTCATTTCTATTAAGGGTCAAGTTAAAGATAGACAGCTATATGAAAAGAGGGGAGTGCCAACTGCACCTTGTACATGGCATTGATTTGGGGCTTTTCAACAGTTTTCCCTTCGTGCATTGAATGCCAGATTTGTAATTAGGAAGGTTGTTTCTTTAACCTACTCTCAAACTGGTGAGAATGGAAATAGGTTGAGATGATGACTCACAATTAAATCATTTGTGTCTGTGGTCATGGGCCAGAGGAGACAGCTTTGAAGCACTGAGCTGAGTTCAGTTTTGATCTATTTTAATGAAATTTTGAGTACATAACAGAGATGCTATCCATTGTTTTTCAATTTCATTTAAATTAAGTGGTATATCCTGAAATTTCAGGTGACAGTTTCAGTCCATTCTTGTACCTATGTGTTCTCTTTTTGAAGTTGAAGTTTCAGAGAAAATAAAATTAGTAAGAAGAGATAGCCCCTAAAAAAAAAAAAAAAAGACATAGTCCTTACTGTTGAGAAGATGGAGCTTTTTTTTTGGCTACATTGGGTCTTTGTTGCTGAGCGCAGGCTTTCTCTAGTTGTGGTGAGCACGGGCTACTCTTCATTGCGGTGGGCAGGCTTTTCATTGTGGTGGCTTCTCTTGTTGCGGAGCATGGGCTCTAGGCGCACGGGCTTCAGTAGTTGCAGCAGGTGGACCCTAGAGTGCGTGGGCTCATTAGTTGAGGTGCATGGGCTCCAGGGCGCACGGGCTCAGTTGTTGTGGCTTGCAGGCTCTAGAGCTCAGGCTCAGTAGTTGTGGCACACTGGCTTAGTTGCTCCACGGCATGTGGGATCTTCCCGGACCAGGGCTTGAACCGTGCCCCTGCATTGGCAGGCGGATTCTTAACCACTGCACCATCAGGGAAGTCTGAAGGTGCTTTTTAAAATACATCTTTTATAGAAAATTTTGAACATATTTCAAATAGAGAGGCTAATATAATTAACCCCCAGCACCCAGCCTCAACCAGTTATCAATTCATGGTCAATCTTATATTATCAAATACAGTCCACCCCCTCTCATGCTAAAAGTCCAAGTTCTCAATGACACTGATGTAATTACTCATTTACCAATAATATCAAAAAGGTGTTTCTTTTTCTTTTCTTTACACATTATAGTTTATTAATTATATGTTCATAGTACTTCACAGTTCAGAGTTTTTTCGCACTCATTCATATGTGATGTTAATATTAACCTTATGGGAGAGTTAGGTTTTTGGATTTTATTTTGTTTTATTTTTTTCATTTCATAAACGAAGAAACAAGTTCCTTGGAAAAATGTGACTTGTCCAAGGTCATATAATTAGGCCCTCTGAGTTATATGATATGTGTAGAAGTCTTTACTTGACACATCTTGAGATCTGTAATTTTATCTTAGAATCCTAGAATGCTGGAGCTGAGAGAAAGTGAATTTGATACAAATGGCAAATAGGTTTTATCTTGAGAGCCAGACCAACAGATCATTTGTATTTGTTGGGCCTTTGTATTGAGAAACTTTTGTATGCATGTTCCTAACATTGGGAAAGTGTGCCCTTATCGATTAACCTGACATGGGTATAAGCAGCCCATGGGTGGCATATATGTGGCAAATTGGACTAAGTAAACTTGCTAAAGACATTCAGCTCTACACCTGATGTAGCTCTTTAAAAATCCTATTTTTTTCTAACGTAAATTTGGCTAGTTTCTCAGTAGGTTACAGGATTCTGTGTATAAATTAGGAATTGAGTTTGACTGCATGCCACAGAATGGCCTAAAGAAATGTGAGTTTCTTTTTCTCTCATGAAATGAAAGGTCCAGAGGTAAGCAGTCCAGGGCTGTAGGCCATCTCCAAAATGATACGAGGGACCCAGGCTTCTCTATCCTTCTCCCCAGCCATCCTTACATTGTGCTTATGATCAAAATATACATCCTACGGCTCCAGTCAGGGAAGGACAAAATGTTACATGCAGGCTAAAACTCCTTTAGAGAGCTTTCTAGTAAGCCTCGCCTCTGAATTCTGCTTAGATCTCAACAGCCAGACTATACCACATGATACATTTATGTGTAGCAAAGCTAGGAAATGTAGCTTTTTTTACCTAAGCACATTGGTACCCGACAACATTTAGACTTCTGATAGAGGAGAATGGATATTCAGTCACTAACAGTCTTTGCTACAGTCCACCCCTCAGCTACCCCGCAGTCCTCTTTTTGCCAAAATGAGAACACACTCACCTGCTGCTTGATGGCAATACCTCCACAGTCTCCTCTAGTTCACGTATTCAGCTGAAAGTCCAGGACTTCTGGGTAGCTTCAGATCTTCCAACAGCTCTGGTTATGGTATATTGTGGTCTGGCATCCATAAACTGAAAGAAACATTATTACATAGATAGGGAGAGAAGAGGATAATTATAGTAAAAATTCCCACTTGGACATGCAATGATCAAAGCTTACTGGACTGGAATAGTAGAGTCCCTGCCCCAGTGGTAGAGAAAGTTCCTTGGTTCATTTGGCAGCCCCTAGATCTGCTTCCTGAGAGGATTTCTTTTGCCCTTTGTCCTCTGTAACCCCTGGCTTTCTACTCTGAGAGAATTTTTATTGTCTGTCATTCTTCATGGCCATACCTGAGTTACACATCTGGGAGCAAGCCAGAGAAGATGCTTCTTGAAAGGCTGTAAATAATCTAATGTCCATCATTAGGGAACTTGGTAAATAATTGTTGTATATCCACATAGTAGAATACTAGGTGGCTATTAAACAGAGTGAGGGGAATCCAATGTACTAATAAGGAATGAACTTCAAGACATAGTAAGTAAAAATAGCTAAGGTAAAGGAGGGACCATTGTGAGGGGAAAAAAGAGAGAGAGAGATTGTATATGCAGAGAGTATAATGGAAAAGTATACATAAGAAATTGTTACCAGTGGTTTCCTCTGGAAGTCAGAAATAGGAGGGACCGTTTTATTTTTCATTTTATACCCATTTATTCTAGATGTATTCTTTACCTTGTGCATATTTTTGTTTTAATTTATATGCGTCTTGATAAAATTTTTTTAAGTGGGAAGAGGAGAAAGAGAAATGACAAGTGATGTATGAGTCTTTATGATTCATAAAAAGCATTTACCATGTAAACTGCCTTCAGAGTCCCTCAAGAAGCTGGAAACTGGACCTTTGGTATTTTCACTTTCTGGATGGGTGGGCAGCTAAGCCTTTGGCTGTCCAAGTACATACTGCAAGGCCTATACTTCTAGTTCTTCTTTGTCCTATTTAACAGACCATAAGAGTCATACTCCCTTTCCTCTACAGTGGAAATTTTGCTCAGCCGTCAGAAGAAAGCTGAACTTCTAAAGAAGATGACTGATGTGGCTGTTCGGATGTCAGAGGAGCAGTTGGTTGAGCTCAGAGCTGATATCAAGGTAGAACTTCCTTCTCCTTTCTGCCTTTCTTCTTACCCTCGGGGACTAAAGTAGCAAATCTCCGTAATTCATGGCTGTATCTAATATATTTAACTCATGATCTCCTCTTCCTAAACCTCGCCCTTTTCCTGGCCCTTTCCCTTTCTCTGTAAATGGTACTGTCATCTATCCAGTGTCCAAGCTGGAAACCTTAGGGAATTTCTCCTTTTCCCACAGTTCAGTCTATCAGCAGACCCTGTCCCTTTGACCTTCTGCAAAATCTCAGATCTGACCTTTTCTCTTTGTCTCTACCACCACCATCATGATCAAGCTACAGTGATCTCTTGCTTGGATTTTGTGGTAGCCTCTTAACTGACTCCACTCCTTCTCTTTGCCACTGCCCTGACCTCCCCACCCCTTCATATCCGTCCCTCGCATTACAGAACCTACTTCAAACTTCCTGTTGCTTTCAGGATAGGCTATAATGCTTAACAGCCTGTAGGGCTCTGTATGGTCTGGCCCTGCTGCCGTGCTTTGCACAGCACTCCCTTGTCCCCTCTGCTCCATCCATACTCGCTCTTCTTTCCACAGGCGTACCCTGTTCCCTCCTGTGAGGGCTGCTGCACATACTTTTCCATCTGTCCAGAACATTCTTTTCCCTCCCCCTGCCACTCCCAGCACACACCTCACTCCTGACCTCATCCTTCCTGACTTTCCTGACGTGTCCCCCCTGTTTGTGCCTTCCTAGCACACTTATAATTGTATGTGCATTTGATTAATCTGTCTTTCCCACCCGATAGTGAACTTTACAGTGACAGGAACTGCTGTGTCTCCAGTGCCCTGGCACAAAGCCTTGGCACATAGTAGGTGTTCAGTAGATAGTTAAATAGTTGGTTGGCCAATTCTGATTTTATAAGAGAAAAATGAGCAATTTGAGGTGTTGATTATATTGTAAACTGTTTATAAAGATTACTTGGATTCAACACTCAGATGTTTTAAATTCTTATATAAAGAACAGTGTTTCGGGCTTCCCTGGTGGCGCAGTGGTTGAGAGTCCGCCTGCCGATGCAGGGGACACGGGTTCGTACCCCGGTCCAGGAGGATCCCACGTGCTGCGGAGCGGCTGGGCCCGTGAGCCATGGCCGCTGAGCCTGCGCGTCCGGAGCCTGTGCTCCACCACAGGAGAGGCCACAACAGTGAGAGGCCCACATACTGCAAAAAAAAAACAAAAAACTGTTTCTGAGACTAAGATGGGAACCTGAGAGAGGTTGGGTTATTCATGGGTAGCTGTGGACACTAACATTCTAATTAATTGTTTCTAAACCATGAACTGTATGGCCTTCTCTACTCCTGTGCCCTAACTCTGCTCTTTCTGAAAGTGTGAGATTTGTTGCCATATTTAAGAGGAATACATGCTGGGGAGGCTATATAACAGCCTTTGTAAAATAAAAGCATAGATGGAAGATCATCTGAGACCTTGCAGGCATCCCTGTTACCATCCTGACCCAGTCTTTCACATAAACCTATGTCGTGTTATTATTCTCTCACTCCTTCCCCTTAGGCTATATTGGGGAGAAATAGTGAAACCAACAATGCAAGTTTTAAATTACCATTTTCTGATTAACTAAGACTATATTGCTAGATTTTATAGAAAGTCTTCCTCGCACTGATGCCAGTCAGTCTCATTCAACTATCTGGGAGAAGCCAGAAACCCCTTTGGAGTTAGATAAGAATTCTGGCTCTCACAGGCTTCATCTGTTCCCTTCCCACGTGGTTGAAGAGCTGCTAGAAATATTTCTGCAGGCTGACTAAGGATCTGTTTCTCTCCACGTTTTCAGTGTACTGAAGTGGGTGCTGTGCAATTTAAATGTCTTATTTCCAGATCATTTTATTTCCGTCATTCCTGTTATGTCTTTGGCTCAGGAAACCCTAGAATGTGTTTCAGAATTAATCTCAGACTGATATTACATGTCTGAAGGCTTTGTTATAGAGATTCATGTGCTTTCCTAAGCCACAGTATACTCTGAAGCTTTAGGACTTCAAGTCCCAGAGGTAATTTTTATTTCTCCTGTCCCGTTTATTGCTTCTAGGTGCATCCCGAGGATTCTGATGCACTTGATTCTACCCCTTGAAAATCCAAAGTGGAATTAGGCCACCCCCAGTTAGAGGACTGCTCTGAGTTCAGTTCTTCTAAATTATATCTAGGCCTTTAACTTTTCTTTCTTACTCTCTTGTACATCTGAAAAAATGGTGCCAGACTACCTTAGAAATTGTTTATTGAAATAGACCCCCAGAAGCACTTTATTCCTGACATGTTTCTAGCCCCACTATTTCTATAGTATAGTTAGTTTTTGACCCAAGGGGATGGTTACTTCTCAGCTCAGTCTGCTTAAAAGGATTAAATTACTTGCAGCACAAACTCTTCTCATTTGCAAAGCTGACTTTTCACTTGAATGATTTTCCATCTCAAGAAATTGTTCCTATTACAAGGACTAACAAATCCTACTTTATAAAGCGGTGAAGTGGGTTTACTAAGGAAGTTTATATTAGAGAACACCAAATCATCTATTTAAAGTAAGGAATCATTGTTGTAACTTATGAGCATTTCTGCTGCCTCTGCCTGTGTATAAAATGGAACGATGTGGAGAGTAGCTAACAGTGGAGAGAAAGGTGGTCCTCCATCATGAGTTCCTTCTTTCTCCAGAGTTTCTCTTGATTTACACTTAATGACCATTAACATTTCATAAAGCTCCCAAATGGACTTATCTTTGGACCCTTAAGGAAAATGACTGAAATTTGTCAATCACATTGGTAATATGATGGCCATGTATGTAGTGAGCTTTGAAGCACAAAAAGAAAACAATTGAAAGTAATTGTTTCGTCTGTTTATAGCAAGCTATAAATCCCACCTATATTGTTTGTCTCACCTGGAGGCTTTTCTTTGTCTTTTCTCCAGCACTTTGTTAGTGAACGTAAATATGATGAGGATCTGGGACGAGTGGCCCGATTCACCTGTGATGTAGAGACCCTAAAGAAGAACATAGATTCATTTGGACAAGGTGAGGTGCTGAGAAATTCAGGGCGCCAGAGATGGTGATAAGAAGACCACCCTCTACTAACTAGAAACTGAAGTGCCGATTGGCTTCTCCCCTGATTCTTCCTCAGTCCCTCTTGGGTTTTGGTTTGTTTGCTTGTGTTTATGAAAAGGAACTCTGAGATATTTAATAAGCCAGTGGACACAGATGCTTTGAGCTCTGAGGATAGGCATTTTTCAGCTCCCTAAATTTGCGGTCATATTTTCTCATCATTTCCCGCTGAGCTGAGAGGTGTTTGGTATATAGTATAAAGAGCATGTGGCCCTGGAGTCAGACCAAGTTTGAATCCTTGCCTCTGCACTCTACGTTGGGCCGCTCATTTTACTCCTCGGTGGAGATAACAATACCTGCTTTGCCTAGCGCATAGTAGGTGTGTGTGGAGGCGGGGCACAGAGGTGCCTGTGTGGTGAGAGCCTGTAGCGACACATCAGCCAAACCCAGACCCCGAGCTTGGCTCCTACGTTCTTTCTGTCTCGGTGTGAAAGTGAAATAAATGTTGGACCTAGGGCAGTGATTGGGAGCTCAACATTAGCCCAGGCTTAAAGCCAAGGAAAAAAATCTAGGGAGTACTTTTAGACCATTGAATTCTGACAAAACTTGAATTGAAAATATTAGTATTTTTCAGCTAGATTGATATTTTGAATTTGGAGTTATTTTTGCAGAAAGAGCCTTGGGAAGATAGATATTTGTTGTAAAGACTAGTTCTGTTCATATGTAACTCATCTTGCCTCATTCAAATTTTTAAAAAAGAATTTGGCTTTTTATTTAACTTTTTCTTTCTTTTTGAAGTCTGTACTTTAGAATGTTCCTTGCATAGGAAAATGAACATATGGCCCATACTATTGTTCCTAGGCTTAGTCAGCCGCTGGAGCCAAAGCCAGGAGTTTAGGTGGTAGGAAACGCCAAGAAGTCATTAGTTGGTGGGGGGATGGGCCACTTACCAAGCGGTGGAGATTTGGCAGAAGTGAAAGAAGAGGGCAGAAGGGAGATTTTCCTTCCCGTTTACCTATTTATAAGCTTATCTTTACAAATACTCAGATAGACAGTTCTTTATCCTAAATTGCTCATTGTGAGATGGAGAAATAGGGAAAACGTTACCCATCATGCTCTTCTATCATCTGACCACATATTGCTCATATTTCTGTCTCAGTGTCCCATCCAAAGAACAGCTATTCAACCAGATCTCGATGTAGCTCGGTTACACCTGTGTCTTTGAGTAGCCCGTGTGATGCCTCTGCTGCTTCCTCTTCCACCTGTGCCTCTGCTCCCAGCCTTACAAGTGCTAACAAGAAAAACTCGGCACCAGGGGACATTCATGCAACCACAGCAAACTCCAGTGGCCGGCCCTACCAGCCTCATCGAGAGGTAAACTAGCTTCCACACTGAGCAACTTACGAAGAAATGCTGCCAGGATGTCACAGCTTAAACACTGACAGCTCAGTACATTACCTTCCTCTATGCCCATTCCACACCTATTTTGAATCCCTCCAGCCTCAGTTATTTCCAGAGAAAGCATTTGGTATGTATGTTCCAAATCACCAGCCAGTTTAGATTTCCTGTCGCCAAGACTGCTGACTTTCTGATGTTGGCAGTGATCCTAGCTTTGTAGGTAGTAGTATATTGCCTGGTAATGGGTCACACTGGGAGTCATGTACCCATCATGAGGTAGAAAAGCACCACTAGAAAGTTGAAGCATAATCCATAGTTTCTTGTCCTTGGTTTGAAGGAGATACATAAGAGCAGTCCAAGGCAGTGCTGTCAGTAATTCTTCAGACTGGTATTACATTGGAATTGGGGGACAAAAATAAAATCCTGTGCCATAAGCTTTCTGGGTTGTAATGTGAAAGATGTGTTAAATGTCACAGCAGCGTGACTTAATCTGTGGTTCATGATATATAGCAGAGTAGATCATAGTGATGTTTATTTTATTATTCCAGATGTTCCTTATCTTTACAAATGGCTTTCGATCTACAAAATTCAGACACGTGATAAGATACTTGCCCAACTGAGGGCTTGTAACAACCTCAGAGGATACTCTTTCTTCCTTTTCTGCCCAGCTAAAGAAAAGCTCTTCAGTGGAGAAGAGCTTAGGGGTGAAAGGCAGGGGGTAAATAGTGAATGATTTATTAATTCTGATTAGTGTCTAGATTGGATTGGCTGATCAAACTCTGTGAGTTTTAAGAGAGAACTGAGTCCCAAGCCTGGGCTACCGCTATTAGGCTTTCAGAAGACTCCTAAATAAACTGAACTGGAACAAACGGGTGCCCTAATGCCACAGTGCTCTGAACAGTGTCTTCTTTTATCCTTAGGTGTTGCCGGGGAACAGACGAGGAGGACAAGGCTACAGGCCACAAGGCCCAAAGTCCAATGACCCCACGAACCAAGGGCGACATGACAGTGGGGGTCGTTACAGAAACAGCTCATGGTATTCACCTGGTTCCAGGTACCAGAGTGCTCCATCCCAGGCGCCAGGAAACACTAGTGAACGGGGCCAGACTCACTCTGCAGGGACCAATGGAACTGGAGCCAGCATGGAGCCCAGCCCACCCAAGCCCTCATTCAAAAAGGGGCTCCCCCAGCGCAAACCCAGGACCTCTCAGCCTGAAGCCATGAACTCTTGAGGGAAATTCCAGCTGGCCTGTCTCTTCTATCCCACACAATTCAACTTGGTAACTGGACTTTAGGAAACTTGTAGTTAGATTTAATATCAAAAAGAAGTTTGCGCATTCACTTTTGATGCCATTCTAAATATTTTGGTTTCTTCTCTTCTCGTTTCCGCTTTACCATTTTTTTTGGAAGGGAAGCTGTTTTTTCCTTTGACCTTTCCCAGTGATATGGATTGATTCTGACTGTTCATTTCCACCAGGAATCACCGACACCTGTTGCCAGGTTTCCCAAGGGTAAGCAGTGTTCTTCCCAGTGCTCCAGGCCTTTCAGGGGCCTGAAGAGGCCTTCCTCAGCAACCCCTACTGCCCAGGCTTTCAGGAGGAGATGGATCAGGCAGCTGGTCTTGCTGCCTTTCCAGTCTAAGCAGAAGCCACACGTGCCAGTCAGGTTCCCTGTAAAGAACAACATGACCAAGGGAGGCAATGAGGGGGTTGTGTACTGTCCTGGATTAGCCGGAGAAGGGGAAACTGAATTGGTGAAAAGGAAAGAACACTAGGAAACATTTGAGAATCTGCCTGTGCTTCCAGAACGTGCCTGAGATTGACACTCAGATCGGGGTTTCAGTCTCTTGCTTGGCACCGTAGCTTAACCTGCAGTTTCTTCCAAATGCCCAAGCCTTGTTTCCTATTACCTTAGACTGCAAACCAGTCTAGGGAAGTCTATGGGAAAGTAGCATTTAACTAAAGGAAAAAAAAGCGTTTCAGTGTTTGAAGATTTTTATTGTTGTTCTCCCTCTTTCCTGATTCCTATTCTGACTCTGAACCAAATTTATAGCAATATAATTAGTGTTAA
Source organism: Mesoplodon densirostris (assembly GCF_025265405.1). Lineage (NCBI taxonomy): Eukaryota > Metazoa > Chordata > Mammalia > Artiodactyla > Ziphiidae > Mesoplodon > Mesoplodon densirostris. The sequence continues at coordinate 50,023,154 of NC_082671.1, read as the reverse complement.
TCTAAGGTGTGAACCATCAAAAAATTGCCTCTGTCAATCTTTAGAGTTGAATAAATAAAAACAACTGCATAAACGGTCCCACGTTTGTTTCACAGCAGGAAGTGACTTCATTTCATTATCTCTTTTTCTGTGGGCCTCATGGGGTAGAAGTCACTCGAACAGCTTGTTCGGGGCTTATGAGGGCGTCCAATTCCTAAGTCATTTGTCCACTGCTTACCTTCAGAACCAAATTAAATGTAAAAGCCAGGATGAGCAGATGCAGCAGTTCCTCTTGGGAAAAGGTCTGTAGGAGAGGGAATGGTGACTTTCCGAAGGAGAGCCTACCAGTTCAGAAAACCCGCAGCTGCCAGGAGCTCACCCAGGCAACCAAAGGCTCTGTCCACACCCCTGTCTTCCACTGCCTGTCCCTTCACAGGAGGAGTGATTTAATAACAGCAGAGCTTTTTCTTCCCCAGCATTTGTTCTCCCAAGGCTGAAGCCCAAGCTGTAAGTGGCAGTGGTGCAGAACTTAGCTGCCTCAGGGCTTCCCCTAGCTCTTTGGCTGAAGATGAGTTGCCAGGGTTCAGGTTGGTTGCACAGATTGAGAAAGAAAGAAAAAGAGTTTGTGTGTGTGTGTGTGTGTGTGTGTGTGTGTCTTTCAGTAAAGAAAACAATAGTCAAGGAGTACTAGGAAGCCATTTTCTAAGGGGCTGGCCACCTCATTTGGGGGAATTTATCCAACATCACCATCAGCCTGCTGTATCAGGAAAAAGCCCTGCTTTTCTGATTAATTGCTTACCTACACTTTATAGGAAATCCAGAGATTGAAGTGGCCTTGAAGGATTATGAGGTCTATGCCCATATCCAGGCAAGACTGTATTTAACCACCTAAACAGTTGGGAAACCACATGTTTGTCAAAACTGCCTTGAAGTTGAAGTTAAAATCTCCTTATAGAAAAATATTTGAAGACTTTTTTCTATGACCACAAAAAGTTTGAAAATTTTGAAGTTTTTTTTTTACACATTGTTTTTAATTACAAAAATAGCATTTAAAATATCAAATAATACAGAAATGTAAAAGGAAAAAGTTAGTTTTCCACTTTTCCATTCTGTTCCTCAGGGGTAATAACTGTTAATAATTTGGCATATATCCTTATAAACCTTTTCAAAGCATATATGTGCTTATACACATAGATATGTAGGCTTTTTTTAAATAAATTTATTTATTTTTGGCTGTGTTGGGTCTTCCTTGCAGTACGCAGGCTTCTCACTGTGGTGGCTTCTTTTGTTGTGCAGCACGGCCTCTAGGTGTGTGGGCTTCAGTAGTTGTGGCACGTGGGCTCAGTAGTTGTGGCTCGCGGGCTCTAGAGCGCAGGCTCGGTAGCTGTGGCGCACGGGCTTAGTTGCTCTGCAGCATGTGGGATCTTCCCGGACCAGGGCTCGAACCCGTGTCCCCTGCCTTGGCAGGCGGATTCCCAACCACTGCACCACCAGGGAAGCCTGATATATAGGCTTTTAATTTTTTGTTTTGTTTTTTACAAAAAACGGAGCATACTATATGCATTCTACAATCCTTTTTTTAGATATGTCTAAACCATAATTCATTTAGGATCTCATGTTGTAGATATTCTCCTAAATTTGACATTTGACTTTCTTCAGTGAAGAGAAGTGAGGTTTATCTTAAGTTTGAACTGCACAGCTCATTCTTTGCTCTCCACAACAGCTCTTCCTTCCAAGAGGAGGGAGGCTCTGTACCCTGGGCAGTTCCTGCTGTGTGTTCAGAGACAACCTTCCTAACCATCATTTCTCCTTCCCTTTCCATTTCCTCTTAGAGATCAACGTCCTGTCCTTTCCCAGCCTAAGAGATAAGATTGAAACTTCAGGTTTACCTTTGTCAGTTATGTGCCACCTGAGAGAGAAAATTTAAATTAGCGTGGCCTCATTATGAACATCAAATATTCCGTAGGCCCCTTATTTATGGCAGTTTTTTTTTTTTTTTTTTTTTTTTTTTTGCGGTATGCGGGCCTCTCACTGTTGTGGCCTCTCCCGTTGCGGAGCACAGGCTCCGGATGCGCAGGCCCAGCGGCCATGGCTCACGGGCCCAGCCGCTCCGCGGCATATGGGATCCTCCCAGACCGGGGCACGAACCCGTATCCCCTGCATCGGCAGGCGGACTCTCAACCACTGCGCCACCAGGGAGGCCCTATGGCAGTTTTTTAAATTCACTTTAAAAAAAAGTAATACAGGCTAATTTTTTTAAAGGTACAAAAGGATACATGATGTGAAAGTGAAAAATACTCCCCTACCTTGTCCCACTCCCTAGAAGAAATCACTGATAAGTTTCTTGTTTATCTTTTCACAAATTTTCTAAATCCAAACATGCAAATATGTTTTTTCTTTCTTTTACATAAATGGAAATCATATTATGCATATTCCTAAGCAACTTGCTTTTTTTAACTTGTCCTCACTTTTTATAACTAGTTTTTGTTTGGTTTGAAGAAAAATCAATATATGTAAATGGTTTAAAAAAAACAGTTCAAAAGGGTATATGATGAAAAATAAGCCTCCATCCCACTCTGGACTATTTATTCCCTCCCCAGAGGCAACCACTGTTAAGTTTCTTATTTATCCCTCCAGAGATTTTCTATATTTATATACATATATCAGAAAAATGTATGCTGCTTAGACCTCTTTCCATGTCAGTATACATAAATGTACCTTGTTCTTTCTATGGCTGCATAGTATCCAATTGTATAAATTTATCATAATTAGTTTTACCAGTCCCTACTGATGATTTTCAGTTTTTTGCTATTATAAGTATTGATGAAATGAGCTATTTCATCAATATAATACATACATCACTCATTACATGTGAGAGTGTACCTTTAGGATAAATTCCTAGGAGTGGAATTGTTGGATCATACAGTTATTGATAAAGTACTCTTAAAAGGTGCATGGATTCTCACCAACGGTGTTTGGGAGTGCTTTGTACAGTTGCTGAGCTGGAAGCTAAGGAGAGATAAAGATAACTAAAACACAGCCCTCTGTGGGGCTGATAAACTAGCTGGGGCAACTGACACATACAGATCAAAGAGTACAAGGTAATTCTATTGCATGAAAGAGCCTTGCTGTCTCCTGTGAGTATAATGGAGCAGCACTGCTCGCAGGGCCTGTGCTTGAACTAGAACTATACCAGCGGTGATCAGGCATTTGCTCAGTGGTTTATAGACAGGGTGACATCGTATTTCAGAATCCCAAACCAGGGTACAGTCTTGTGAATATGAATGTATGTATGGGGAACAACAGGATAAACTACTTTAGGTTGGGAGTGGCCTAGAAAAGCCAGGACACATGGTTATCAATCTGTGAACCTCTACTTTGGAGAAGGTCAGTAGAGTAATGGCTTGTTGCCCTTGGAAATCCTGCCATTCGACCTAACAAAATGAGGGTTTGTCTTGCCTGATCTACAGGGTTCATCCCACCTGGAGAGGATTATATGCATCTGGAATCACACGTAATAGAAGAAATGGGTATCCAAAATGGTACATGTTTGGAGGTTAGCAAATGATACAAGGAGCTGTTTTGTCATTATTTTAACCAGTTCAGAGTACCAGACCATAATGCTGGTAGCCAGAACATCATACTGTAAAGTCAGCCAAGCTGGACTTCTGGTGGCTTGCCATCTGCGCACATTCTTTGCTTCAAACATTGAGGCACCTGCTGGGTGCCAGGCACTGTGCTGAGTTCTGAGGCAAAGACAAATGGTTCCAGCTCTTTCCTCAACCACTTTGCAGGTGAAGGAACTAGAGCTCTTAGAGCTCAGCAGTGTCTGGTGGCTGGGCAGTGTGGTAGAGTAGAAAGACCCTGGACTTTTGAGACCGATACTTGGATTTTAATTCTGGCTTCACAACTTGGTAGCTATGTGACCAACTAACCGTGGGCAAATAACGTAACATCTTTGAACCTCTTCTTGAACTGGGAAGTGGAGACTGGTAACTACTTGATGGAGTGGTAGGGTAGGTATCAAGCAGGTTCTGAGAACAGTACCCTGGTGTCCAAGCTAACCTGTGACTAGTTAAACGTTCACTCACCATAACTCCTTTACTTTTCTGTCTCTCGTGCCCTGTTAAAAAGTGCATGAAAGTCTTCCCTGATCTCCAGCCTTACAGACCTAATTAACCAAAAATAAAAATAAAACCAAAAATAACCAAAAAAAAACCCAGAAATTAACCAAAAATAAAAAAGTAATACTTCCGTCACCCTATTCCTTCTGCAGCTTTTCTCCTCTGAGTGCATATCCCCCCAGCATGGTGAGCTCTGTGCCCTCGTGTCCTGACAACTGTCAGGAAGCCACCCTCACCCCTGTTTCTGAGCTCTTTGGGTGGCACAGGCCAGATGCTGACGGCACCAACATGGGCAAACAAGGAGCAAGGCTGTGGCAGAGTCCGAGGAGAGCCAGGGAACATCATTTCCCTACAGGTGCTGAGGGAGTTTTGTTACTAGTCTGTGACTCCCTACCAAGGGGAACCGCTATCTGAAGATTTTTCTGGGTGAGGAAACTCACCCACCATCACCACCACCAGCAAAACTGTTCTCCAGCAACACCCCCCCCCGCCCCTTCACAGCCGTCAAAACAGCAGGAACAAATACCACCCACTCTGATTCCCCAGGGAAAAGTCAGGTCTCCTTTTATGTCTCTCTTCAACTTAACCCAGTTAGGCTATCTCTGTAACTAGATTTCAGACAAACCCGTTTTCTGGTGCTGCTAGAACACGCAGTTTGAGAGACCAAGAAGATTTCTCAGACTCACTCCCTTGCTGACTGCAGGCAGGACTGGTAAACTGGCCGTCCGGCAGGCGAGGCCCACAGTCAACTGCAGTGTATCCCCATGGCCTGAAGTCCTGTGGCTGTTCACAGTGGGCACTCATCAAAATGACCATATCGTCCCCCCCCCCTTTTTTTTTTTTTTTTTTTGCGGTACACGGGCCTCTCACTGTTGTGGTCTCTCCTGTTGCGGAGCACAGGCTCTGGACGCGCAGGCTAAGCGGCCATGGCTCATGGGCCCAGCCGCTCCGCGGCACGTGGGATCTTTCTGGACCGGGGCATGAACCCGTGTCCCTTGCATCAGCAGGCGGACTCTCAACCACTGCACCACCAGGGAAGCCCCCGTCCCCTTTTAATAGGCTGTTTACCGAAGGATAGGACAAGGCACCCCAGCGTTGTGGCACGGTAGCAAACTGCTGTCAACCTAGTTAACTCCCAGTTCAGATCTCTTTCCTCCACTTAACTAGCCATGCGATATACAACAGCTTATCCAGGATTCCCTTTTAGAAAGTTTACTGTGGTTTCCTCACACTAGCTAGGATCCTCCACTAAAAGAAAAGGGATGGCCTAGAATGAGACAGCTAAGGGGCGGCCAAGTATTGGAGGCCTCAGAGTATTCCAAAATGTTGTGTTTGTTTTGGTGGGAATGGGGAACCTTCAGCGAGGCTTCGTGCTGAGCTCATTTCTGTGGTCCCAGCACCCAGGGGCAGGACAAGTGCTCAGGGGGACTTTCAATAACAATCACAACCACTTACTAAGCTCATCTCACTCTCTCCACAATCCTCTGAGAAAGGATCATTTCACAAATGAAGGAACTAATGCTCTTCGAGATTAGCGCCCGTCCCCCATCCCTGCCCAAGGTCACTCAGTGGCAGAACTAGAATTGAAACCTAGACTAGTTTGACTTGAAAGCCTGAGATTTCCCCACCACACCACACAGCCTGAGAAGGAGAGACGGAGCTGGGGACCTCCAGGAATGAGGCTGGAGAGAGGAGGAAGAGGAGAGGAGACGGGAGGGGCCCTGGACTCTGTTCCTCGACAGCCACCTGTTCTCACGGGCTGCACACAGCAACTGACTCCACCTGCACTTGGGAGGGGGACTGTCTTGAGCGGTTTTTTCCTTTCTTTGCTCTTCCCTCCTCTCTCTCCTTGTTCCTTTTGTAGATAATACTCCCACAGGCCTCCCACGGCAGCTCCAAGACGCAGCCTCCTGAGTTTCTCCTTGTTGACAATGGCTCTGAGCTATCTCTGAACAGGGCTCCTCCTCAACCTTCCCTTCCCTGTGACTCCCCGCTGTGGCCAGTGAGTCAAGAACTGGGGAAAGGGGAGAGGAAGAGGAGATTATAGTGGGGAGCCCAGTGGTCCCTAACCTCCCCACACACCCCCTGCCATGCCCTGTTGTCTTCTCAACTCCCCCCGACCTCCACCTTACCGTCTCCTAAACGTGGGCCCCTGCCCTGCGGGCGTGCACGTGTGTGTGTGTGTGTGTGTGTGTGCGCGCGCGCGCTCGTATGCATGGGGAGTGGGTGCGGGGGTTGTGGGGTTGGAAGGAGGGGCAAGGAATTCACCATAAGCCAGGTCTGGCAGGAAGACCTGAGGGACTAGGTAAAGTGAAAGAGTGAAGTGGGTTGAGATCTAGACACTCATCTAGACAGAAAAGGCACCTTAAACCAGGCCAGGCCAAAGCAAAGGGTCAGTGGCTGCATCTCTACCCCATACACACTTTCACACAAATTCTTTGAAGGACAATGGGGGAAGGGGTTTAAAGCCCAAAACATTGCTGTTTCATTCTGTGATAAGAAGAATGATCATAACATTCAACAGACATTAGTATATTTTCTTCTCCCGGAAGTGGGGACCAGAGCACCAAAACAGTGACGCAGGCGTTGTGCCTGGAGCTTCTGGAGGAGGCAGCGCATCTTAACCTCTCCGCCTCAGTGTTTTCACCTGTAAGTTGGCAATTATAACAGTGACTCCCTCACAGAGTTATGATAAAGATTAACCGGATAATCCAAGGAAAGCACTTAGCACAGTGCTTTGGCACCAAGTCGATCTCAGCTACGGTAATTCTTTGGGGCACCCCACGTATTCTGTCTACCGCCTGCTCACCCTGACCCAAAGCTTATGGTTTGGCTTGATGTTCAAAACCAGCACAGGCAGATGAGCTTGAAGACTGACAGTCTGAACACTTGGGATTCCACGGGAGGATCATCAGGATCTCATGCACAACCCCAGATGACCAGTCCTTGTGAGTGCCACACAGTTAGCCTGGGGTTGTTTCTGAGTCCTCACAGTGGGAGACAGCTATGCTGGAGTGAGGTAGACTCTGGACCTGGGGTTGGGAGTGTGTCAGGGTTGGAACCTTAGCCATTTACCACCTTGGTTACCTTGAGCAAGTCTCTCCTCTATCTCTGCCTCTGTTTACTCATTTGTGAGATGGAGAGTAAGTAGCATCTACTCTGCATATTTCACAGGGCTCCTATAAGATTCAAAATCAGATAATAATATTTACATGTTGCAAATGTCACACACTGTCCTAGAACCTTTAATCTTTTAATCCTCCTAACAACCCTCTGAGGTAGCTATTGTCCCCATTTCACAGAGGAGAAAATTGAGTCACACAAGGAAAATTACAACAGCAAGTGGCAGAACTATATTCGAACCTGGGTAAGTAGCCTGGCTCTCAAGTTGGGTGCTTTCCACCGTAGCCTCATCCTTTCTCTCAAAGTGAGCCGATTCCTAAACTGCCCCAGCTCCTCAGCAGTGTGCTTGAACATCGCCTGGAGGGGCAAAGATGAGCCGTTGGGGGAGGGGTTACTGTGCAGCCCTGGACCCATGCGAGAGGGTGGGAAGTCGGGGGTCGGAAGCAAGATCTGCAGCCTCCTTAGGGTCGTGCTTCCTGGGAGCGGGATTCCAGGATTCAGAGGACTGGGGGAGGGGGACGCTTCCTCTTCTTCCTGCCCAAGCACCAGCTCATTTTAATACAGGTGCCTGGGGCTTTGGCCCTTGTCACAGATGAGGGGTGGGTGGAGCGGGGGACACTCCTTCCTTTCCGATGCTGCTGACTATGGTTGTGTCTCCTAGAGGGGTGGGGGCGCTGAGCCTTCCGCATCACTCGTTCGGGAACAAATTGCTGTTTTGGCCACGGCGGTTCCTCTGGGCGCGGGCGGTAGCCGCGCTCGCTGGCAAATCGTGGGAGGGAGGAGGAGCGGCGCTGGCAGCGCGAGGCTGGTGGGACCGACGCAGCGCTGGAGACCAGTGAGAGACTGCCGCCCAGGGCCCGGCTCCGCACAGCCCGCCGGCCCCTTCTCCCCACCCCCTCGCTGGAGGTGGGGGTCCCTGCAGCCCCCGCTCCCCCTTCAGCGCAGAGCCTAGTTCTCTAGGACTAAAGGCGCTGGGGGCAGCGGAGACTCGGTCCTCTCATTCCCCGCCCGCAAAGACCCACTAGCGCACGGTTAGGAAGTTTCCCCCAGCGTCTGACATCTACTGTACCCTGCCTGTATTTGCAACCTGACCCTTCAGCGCAGCCTGGGAGCGGCAAAGGGGGAAAGAGAGAAACACAGGGGCAAGACAAAGGATCTGGGGCGCCCCCATCCCCACACACCTCATTTCCACTCCCCACCCCTCCACCTCCCGGGCACACACGGAGAGCATCTAAACCCTATTTCCAGGACTTCCCACCCTCCTATTTCCTGGCAGCTCCAGCCAGCCGCGGCGTCGCTTAGTGACGGATCGATCCATTCCCTGGAGGGTCAAGTTGAGGCTAAGAATGGCTTGGATGCCTAAAAGCTGGGTTTAGACCCCCTCCCCCAAATCTCCTTTTAGACTTCCCCTGCCCCAACCTCCGCCAACCACCGGTCTTCACCACCTCCACCTGCTAGCCCAGCCCCCTTTCCCATTACATTTTTTCTTAGGGGAAATCTTCTAAACCACGCACCCCCCGCTCATCCCCCGCCTGAGCTCTCCTCAGGTCCCTCCGGGGGAGGAGAGGCTGCCAGGCTCTGTGAGAACCCCCATGCTGCAGAGAAAGATGCCTCGCCCCTGCGGCTGAGTCTGCCCGAGCGGGACCAGGCGCTTGCCCGTCGTTCTCCGAGGGGCGGGCGGGGCGGCTCGGGGTGGCCCGGGAGGCCTGCGTAGCGCGGGGAGGGAGGGAGGGCGCCGCTTCCCCTGCCCCCACGAGGTCCCGAGGGGTGGGGGGAATCCCTCGGCGGGAGGCCTGTCCCTTTAAGGAGGCAGCCCTGCCTGGGTGTGCCCCGTCTCCATGGTTACCCCGGTGCTGGCTGCAGGCGCCGGAGGGAGGGAGGGAGGCTGCCGCTTCTCCCCGACAGAAGGAGGTAGCTGCGGGGATCTGGTGCCCAGCGGAGCCCGAGACGGAGCCGACCCGCAGTCGAAACGGGAGCCGCTGCTGCAGCCACCTCGAGCCGAAGGTGCCGAGAGCACAGAGGGCGCGCAGCCGGGAGTCCGGGAATCGTGGGCGGCCAGGGCGCGAGGAGCCGCGCGCCATGCTCCGGGCCCCGACGGCGGGGACGCCCCCTTGCGCGCGGGCGGCTGGCGGGACCTGCGAGCCCGGGGTGGGCATTGCCCCCCGACGGCTGCGCTAGGGGGCGCGGGGCCCGGCGGGGGGCGGCCGAGTTGGGCGCCCTCCCCCGGCGCTGAGCCCCCGCGCCCCGGAGGGATGGGGCAGGCGGCCACAGCCGCCTAAGATGCCGGCCATGCGGGGACTGCTGGCGCCGCAGAACACCTTCCTGGACACCATCGCCACGCGCTTCGACGGCACGCGTGAGTCCCGACCCTCGCCCCACTGGCTCCTGGACCAGCTGTCCCTGGCCAGTGTTCCCGTCAGTCCTGCACCCAGACACCTCAGCCTGGAGCCCTCCTGCTCTCGCCCTCCCTTCCCCGAGCCCCACTTTTAGCTGGGACCACCGTCTCCTTCCAGACGCCGTTTCCGAAAAATTCAGAGTCAACACTGCCCCGGGCCAGGCAAAATGGCTAGAACTCTCTGGGTTTGGGGGCCGGTCATGTCGTTTGTTCCTGGGGTCGCGAACCCCGACCTAGTCAGTCTAACCCATCCCATCCCTGCGTCTGGCGCTATCCCACCGAGACTACCCTTGAACTGGCGGGTTGGGAAGTGAGGCCAGGAAGCGGTGCTCAAGGGACAGCTTTAGAGGCTAAAAAAACAGATTTAGAAAAGAGGTTTGCAGACCGAGATGGAGTAGGCGGGACTCCGGAGAGCACTGTGAGTCCAACCTCACCTCACCACCTAAACCCACCAGCCTAAACCCACCGAGCCCTCTAGCCCCAGAAAGATAGGTTTGGGGACTCCCACTAAGACTGGGGAAGTTTGGAGAAGGTGACCAGAGCTTCTGGATCCTGGTTTTCCGGGGCTCTGAGCACTGGGAAAATCGTGAAAGCCCCCTCCCTTCTCCTCCTCCCTCAAACTCACCCCCAGTGGGGCTTCCCAGCTCTCTGCCTCTGCCTCTGGTTCCTGATATGGGTGGAAGCCCATCTCTGAGACCATCCCCACCCCAGGCTTCTCCATCTGCTTTGCCTGCACTTGGCTCCTGCAGCCTGCTGATTCAGCGCCCCCCACTCCCCAGTACACTCCTGGCTCCAGGCTGCCAGAGCTCAGCTACTGTTCTTACACCCCCATTGTGGATCACATTCACTAATTCCTGAGCCAGGGGCTCAGGCAACTGGGGCTCAAACAGAGTGCAGAATAGATGGTGGCTTGGATTGCCTCTCCGTCCAAGTGTGTCTCGGTGGGAGGAGCCAAATAGCCAACCTGAGTACCTGGCTGGTGAGTGAACCTGGCAGAGGCTGGCGGGGCGGGGGGAGGGGGGCTGAGGCTGGCCTAGAACTGGTCCTGCAGTCCTCCTTTGGACATCCCTAACCCCACCCCTCACCCCAAGCTTCTCAAGTCACACTCCAGAGGGCACAGCACCCACACGGGGCTGCATTCACCAACCTCAGGGCTCACACATGCCAATTCTTGAATGCACTTATACACGCGATGCTAGGAGTGGGAACTTGCAGGGCACTGACACACAGGTGACACTCTAATTCCTGTTCATAAATAGCTCCTGTCCTAACCCTCCCCCAACCCCCCATCCCAAACACTCACACACAGGATTCCTGGGATTTGTAACACCTACCCTTTGATTGCAGGCAATTGGGAAAGGAGGGGTAGTAGACCCTGTGCCCCTTCACCCCACACCTCCTCTGAGAGGTGCTCTCTTGCAGATAGTAACTTCGTGCTGGGCAACGCCCAGGTGGCGGGGCTCTTCCCCGTGGTCTACTGCTCTGATGGCTTCTGCGACCTCACGGGTTTCTCCCGGGCCGAGGTCATGCAGCGGGGCTGTGCCTGCTCCTTCCTCTATGGGCCAGACACCAGTGAGCTCGTCCGCCAACAGATCCGCAAGGCCCTGGATGAGCACAAGGAGTTCAAGGCCGAGCTGATCCTGTACCGGAAGAGCGGTGAGGGGCCACCTGGCCGGCCTGCCTTACTTTCGTGGTCTCACCCAGCCTGGTACCCACCCCATCCACAGTCCCTCCTTTCCAATCCCATCTTCTCCATCTCCCCATCTCATCCCATCTTCCCACATTCCCCTCTCCTCTTTCTCCATCCCTCCTCTTGTTCCTGGTCCCTCCTTTCTTCGGTCCTCACCCCAATCTCAGCTGGTACTCAATTTCCCATCTTGGATTTCCCACCCCAGCAGAAAAATGTCCCTGTCTTACTTAGCAGGACAGATCTATGAACACACATGTCTGACTGTCGTCTCTGCTCTCCCTTGCCTTCCCCCGCCCTGTTGGATCGAGTCTAAGTGTCCTAAGTGGAGCTGGCATGTGCCTTGACCAGGGGTGTCAATGGCCCCTCTGTCACCTTGGCTCGGGCGGAGAATGGGAGCTGGGCTGAATCTGTCTTTGTGCCCAGGGCTCCCGTTCTGGTGTCTCCTGGATGTGATACCCATAAAGAATGAGAAAGGGGAGGTGGCCCTCTTCCTAGTCTCTCACAAGGACATCAGTGATACCAAGAACCGAGGGGGCCCCGACAGATGGAAGGAGACAGGTGGGTGCCTGTGGGGCTGCCGGGTACCTCAAACCTTGGTGGGGCCATGGTGCCCAGTGTGGGTTTGTGGGCCCCCCACCCCGCCTGCACTCACTGACTCCTGCTCTGCTGGCTGAGGAGCCTGTGCTGCTCTCATCTCCCCAGGCCCAGGTACAGAGAGCTTGTGGAGACAAAGTTGACTTTTTTTTTTTTTTTTTTTTTTTTTGGCTGTGTTGGGTCTTCGTTTCTGTGTGAGGGCTTTCTCTAGTTGCGACGAGCGGGAGCCACTCTTCATCGTGGTGCGCGGGCCTCTCACTGTCGTGGCCTTTCCTGTTGCGGAGCACAAGCTCCAGATGCGCTGGCTCAGTAGTTGTGGCTCACGGGCCCAGTTGCTCCGCGGCACGTGGGATCTTCCCAGACCAGGGCTCGAACCCGTGTCCCCTGCATTGGCAGGCAGATTCTCAACCAATGCGCCACCAGGGAAGCCCAAGTTGGACTTTTAAAGGCAACTTTACTAAGAAACTGAAAGAAACAAATTCCACTAGTGCCCATGAAGTACCATTTTCCCACCAATTAGCGAGGCTGAGCACAGACCCATCTGGTTCCTTGTCCTCATGCAGACATGTCTGGGGAGCCCTGGCCAAAGCCCTCTTTTAAGTCCTTGTGGTCTTTCCCCTCTTGCATCCTCTAAGGGCTGGGGGTGGCCTTTGGACAGCTCACAAAGCTGTCATCAGAAGCTGCTCCAAGGCCTCTTTGCCATTTGGGGGTGTTGGGGGTACTCTCTGTTCCCCATCCCCCCCCTCCAGCCCTGGGCGGCCTCGACTCTGCCCAATGGCCTCCTGCCAGCTCTGCACTCCCCCACCCTGGGAACTACCTCCCACTCCCCTCTCAGGCCTTTCCCTGTGGTGTTCCTCTCTTGCCTTGCCTGGATCCAAACCTCCTTCTCCTAGAAGCGGGCACTGGGGGGGAGTGTCTGTAAGCACCCCCAGGGCTGCCCGTTGCTGGTGTTGACAAGTGACTCCAGGAAGTGAGAAACGCTGGTGCCCCCAGCTCTAAATAGACTAACGAGTCAGTGAGCCAGACCAGTCCATGGGCCAGCAACTGGTGTCCTACCCGCAAGCCCCTGGGCTGAGGCATGTGAGTGCTTCGCCCATCAGTCTCTCCCGCCCCTCTTCTTTTGCAGGTGGTGGCCGACGCCGATATGGCCGGGCAGGGTCCAAAGCCTTCAATGCCAACCGGCGACGGAGCCGGGCTGTGCTCTACCACCTGTCTGGGCACCTGCAGAAGCAGCCCAAGGGCAAGCACAAGCTCAATAAGGTGGATTGGCGCTAGGGTGTGTGTTTGGGGGGTGGGGCAGCATAGGGGCCGGTTGAGGAGATGGAGGAGGGGAACTGAGCCCACCACAGAGAGAATGTCCAGGGGGCTACTCAGGCCCCACCAGCACTTTGGGGCTTGTGGTGAGAATGTCACATGCCTGATCTGTCGAAGGTATGGCGGAGAGTTTTGGCCCTGAAGTCAGATGGGCCTTGGCTCCATCTTGGCTCCTCCCCTAGGCAGCTGTGTGACCTCACCTAAGTCACTTGAGCTCACCGATCCTCAGTCTTCTGATCCATAACAAGGGGACTCTGATGCCTGTGTCAGAGGTTGTTTTGAGAATGCAGGGAGAGAACGGGGGCAGATGCCTGTCCCAGACCCTACCCAGACTCAGCCTGCGCCAATTTCCTGTCCTCCCTGCCCGGACCGGCCCTGCCTCTCATTCAGGGGGTGTTTGGAGAGAAGCCAAATTTGCCCGAGTACAAAGTAGCTGCCATCCGGAAGTCACCCTTCATCCTGCTGCACTGTGGGGCACTGAGGGCCACTTGGGACGGCTTCATCCTGCTCGCCACCCTCTACGTGGCTGTCACCGTGCCCTACAGTGTGTGCGTGAGCACAGCCCGGGAGCCCAGTGCCGCCCGCGGCCCCCCCAGCGTCTGTGACCTGGCCGTGGAGGTCCTCTTCATTCTTGGTATGTGTGCTCTGTGCCTCCCACCCCTCCCTGGGCCAGTGACCCCCCGGGCTTTGATGGGGATAGTCTGCATGGCTTCCACTGCCCTCCAGTGTCCCCCTTGCCCTCCCCCGTTTATGACCTGTGGGCCTTGAAGTCAGACCTAGGCTCCAAATATGTCTTCATCACTAATGGGTTACTTGGCCCTGAGCTAGTCACAGCCTCTCCAAGCTGGTTTCTCCCTCCATCACATAGGCACAACAATACCCACCCTCTGGTTTACTGCGAAAACTAAGACAATGCAGGTAAAGGGCCCAGGACAGTGTTACACACTGAGCAGGTGCCCAGGAAAATGTGGCTCCTCCCCACTGGTGCTGACTCCCGCCCCAACTTCCCCCAGACATCGTGCTGAATTTCCGCACCACGTTCGTGTCCAAGTCGGGCCAGGTGGTGTTTGCCCCAAAGTCCATTTGCCTCCACTACGTTAGCACCTGGTTCCTGCTGGATGTCATTGCGGCGCTGCCCTTCGACCTGCTACACGCCTTCAAGGTCAACGTGGTCAGTGCGGCTGGGCTGGGTGGGCTTTGGGGCAGGACGGGAGGGCCGGCCCTGGGGTGACCTCCCCCTCCCCCCACCTCAGTACGTCGGGGCGCATCTGCTGAAGACGCTGCGCCTGCTGCGCCTGCTGCGCCTGCTCCCGCGGTTGGACCGCTACTCGCAGTACAGCGCCGTGGTGCTGACCCTGCTCATGGCCGTGTTCGCCCTGCTCGCCCACTGGGTGGCCTGCATCTGGTTCTACATCGGCCAGCGGGAAATCGAGAGCAGCGCCTCCGAGCTGCCTGAGATCGGTACTGGAGGCTGCCTCTGTGTGTGTGTGTGCGTGTGTATGTGCGTGTGTGTGTGTGTACATATGTGCCCAAGGAATCTGTTCACTTGAGGGTGCGTACGTCAGGGAAATGTGAGTCCAAGTGTGTGTCTATCAGGGGATGTCCGTGAGCTGATGTAAGGTGTCAGAAGTGTGCAAGTCTGCATGTGTACATGCTCATAGGTGTGTATCAGGGGCATGTGTGCCAGTAGGTGCGTGTTTGTAAGGAGAATGAGGGGGCTGGCATGTGTGTGTGCAGGTGGGAGCATGACAGAGCCACCACCTCAAGGCAGGCCTGCTCTCCTGCAGGCCCACATTGTGGAGGAAGCCTGGTGGGCTGCCTGGAGGAGTCTATTCACCCATCATGGCCTCCTCGTGGTCAAGCTTGTGTCACATTCACATTCGCCCACTCCCTGCCCAGCTGGGTACCCCACCCCTCTCAGAAGACCTCTCCAGGATTGCTCCGATGCCTGGCGCTTTCCCGCCACCCTCTCAAAAGCTCATCCCCCACCATCTTGGCCCCTAAGGCCCCTTGCCCACTCCTGTCACCTCCGGCAGCATGGTTCTCAGCTGCTTCAGCCCTTCCCCAGCCCGAAATGCAGCCTTTCTCTGCGTCCCACCAGCGTCTTCACTCTCATTTCACCTCCCCTCTCGCAGCTCCTCTCTCTGCTCACCTCCCACTCATGTCTTAACTCCTGCCAGGAGGGCTTCCACCTCCACCTCTCAACCCCAAATGTCACCCTGAAGGTCACAGTGACCTTCTGGGGCCAAACTCTTATCCCTTTGAAGTCCCTGTAGCACCTGACCCTGCCAGCCATCTCTCAGCCCTGTGAGGAGGCCTCCTCCTGCCCTGCCTCCCGCCCCCCTGCCTTGCTCTCCCTGGGCGATTCCACTGGCACCACGGTGTGAACATCTCAACTTCCATCCTCTCTCTCTGTCTCCAGACCGTTCTGTTCCAATAACGTCTAACTCTCCACGCCCGCAGCTCCAAAATTGGACACACCTTCTTCCTCCCAGGCCCTCCAGCTCTCTGGCAACTTCCCCGTAACTGGCCTTTAGCCCCCGTTTCCAGTCAGTGGGCAAGAGGCCAGCTGCTCAGATGCACCCCCCCCCCATGACTGTCTGCTCTTGATGGGGTCGGTCACCAGGAGTCCAGGTTGGCCTTAGAAACACGCTCTGATCAGTTCCCAGGGACGAGGAGACTCCTGCAAATCCTCCCTCCCTCGCCAAGCCCACGGAGACTGGTGTGTAGCCCAGAGGCCCACTTGGATATTCCCCAAAGCTCTAGCTGCCGAGCACAGGCAGTATGTCAGCTCCTCGGCGCCCGCCCTTCCCAGAGGAAGGCTGTGGCGGAGGCGGCTCTGGGGTCAGCTGCCCCCAATGAACATGCTCAGAGGACTGCGAGATGGGTAACGGTGATGCAGAGCCCTGACCCCTACGTGGGTGACACACCAAATCCCCAGGTCAGTCCCCTCCCCACACACAACCCAGACACCCCATGTCTTGTGTCCATGTGGATCCTCCATTCTGACCACGTCACAGGGGCTGCTGAGCTGACATGAAGAACACCTTTGGCTCCCAGAGGGGCTCTGAGCCCCTCCATGGAGAGCATGGGGCTTGTAAGGGGCGGGCTGACTGTTGGGCAGATCACACCCTTGAACCCTAAGTTCCGGAGGGGCTGGTACTAGTTCACATTAGGGGAGTTTCCAAGTCCTTCACATCGTCATCCACCCCTTCTTTCTCCAGGGAAACTACCCCCAACTGGGTGGGAGCCACACCCAGGCCTCACAAAGTCCACCTTGGGAGGGATGTCCATGGGTGAGAGTGGTGCCTCTTGTTGGCCCAGCTCTGTCTGGTGGGAGGTGCCTTCCCTTTGCCTCCTTGCCTTGGTTCTACTGCTCCATTGCCCCTGGTGTGGACATAGAGTTCCAGCCCCAGAATCCCATTAGCTCAGTGGAGGTGGGCTGGATTTTCAAAAGACTGTGCTAAACACTGAGGGAGGTCGCTCGGAGCATTTCTCAGTATGAAAACCACCAGCCTCCAGAACGGCCTCTGCAGCCGACACGCCCCATGCAGAGGGGGCCCCATCCCGCCACCAGCTCCAGGGGCTGCCAATGCCCCATGACCAAGACTGAGTGAGGAGGGACCCCTCTGCATCCTGCCTTCATCCTCCTGCTTCTCCACCCTCCAGCCCCCTCCTCCTCACCCAGCTACCAGCTTCACCTCAGAGGCCCAACTAAGTAACGACTAAAGAGTTTTGTGTACTTCCTTGCGTTCTCACAGCACATCTCAAATAACAGGAGGGTGAGTCCTCACCTTGGCTCAGGACTTTACACATCCCCGCAACTCCTCAGCCTGGAGTTTGCTCCCTCAGTGCAGACCCCACATTCTAGCTAAGCCAAGCTACTCGCCTGTACTTGTCTCCAGCTCTAGGTTTAGCCCACACCTTTCCCTAGATCAGGAATGACCCCCTCTCAGTTTGTCTCAAAACTACCCATCCTCTGAGACCAACCACCAGTGTTCCCTTTTCCGGGAAGCCTTCTAGCTCTAGCCAATAGCATGTGGGTTTGAGCCCCATCCCGGGACCCTTGGGTGCTGTGTACCTCTGAGACATCGCTGCAGTAAGCTTCTGGGGGTCCCCCGGCTCCTGGCACACGTGCGTGAGATTGCTGACTGAATGGGTGGGTGGTGAGAGGAGGGGTGTGAGGACCACAGAGAGCAGCAGCGTGTGCGATGTTAGGGTGAGTGTGGAGGAGGGAGCTAGGGAGGGGCACGTGGAGAGGTGGGTCCCACCGAAGCCTGTGATCCTCAGCCCACCCTCTGGACTTCTATGCTAGATCCGCTCTCTCTCCCTTGCTCCCCATGGCCCCCAGCTTTGCCAGGACCACTGGGACCTCTGTGGACCCTGGGAACCCCCATCTAACACCCTAGAATTCCCACAGCCCTCCAGCTGGGCTGAGTGACTCTGGGCGGCTGTGGGCTCCTGAGAGACCACAGTACGCAGCCCCACCTCCTCCAAGGCCAGACCAGAGAATGGGAGGTTGATGAGGAGACTGGGGCGATCTTTATTCTCCTCTCAGTGTCCCAGGCTGGCTTGTGTCTGCGTGTACAGAGCTGTGTGCACGGCGGTGGCCTGCCTGTCTGTGGCCTCTGAGTGCACTCACCTGTGCGCTCGTGTCCATGCAGGTGTGTCCCTCTCCTACCTGGGTGTCAGTGTGCAAGCGCCGGCGTACCCTTGTCTCTCTCCCAAGCATGCACAGGCCGTGGCTGTGCTCCTAGGACTGTGCTCACACACGTGTGTCCTTGTCCTCTCGACTGCGTCTGTAGCCTTACGTCGGTGTGCCCGAGAACGCGTGCATGAGGTTGGGTGGTGTGTGTGGTTGTGGTGGGGGGGATGAGGCTGAATGGGGGGCGGCTTTCTGGAGCTCAGAGAAAAAGCAAGAGGAGTCTGGGAGGCCAAGGCAGAGGAGGCGGCCCTGGGGATGAGGCTGTGGCTGGTGCAATGAGCCCCCCAGTCCCTCTGCCCCGTCCAGCTGGGCCCGCCACCCCGGGATTAGCGCCAGCAGAGGGAGGAGGGTGCAGAGCTCTTCACTCCAGCCTCAGCGCCCAGAGACACCGTCGGGGAGATGACAGTCTCGACCTCGTGTGCTTGTCTTGGGGAGGGGGGAGGGGGCGCACAGGGGCGCACAGGGCTGGCAGAGGAGGGACGGACATGGCAGGGAGCCGTGGGGGTGGATTTGCAGCCATGTGTGTCCCCCCCTCCGGGGGTACCAGTAGGCACACCTGCGCCCGCAGTGCAGCAGTGCCGTCCTGCCCCCTCCCCAGGCTGGCTGCAGGAGCTGGCCCGCCGACTGGAGACCCCCTACTACCTAGTGGGCCGGAGCCCAGCGATAGGGAACAGCTCTGGCCAGAGTGACAACTGTAGCAGCAGCGGCAGCGAGGCCAACAGGACGGGGCCTGAGCTCCTGGGCGGCCCCTCACTGCGCAGCGCCTACATCACCTCCCTCTACTTCGCACTCAGCAGCCTCACCAGCGTGGGCTTCGGCAACGTGTCTGCCAACACGGACACGGAGAAGATCTTCTCCATCTGCACCATGCTCATCGGCGGTGAGGCCTGCCCCGTTCCCGGTCCAGGGCCCACTTCCCGACTCATGCCCTGGGCCTGCCCTCTCTCCCCACCTCCCACAGGGCCCCGAGGTCTTTCCCAGAGGTGCTTCTGCCTAGGGGCCCCAAGGAACCCGAGCCCAGGGCCAGGAGAGCCCACCTGGCCGCAGGACTCCTCCCCACACAGCGGCCGGGGGCCTTGCCCAGCGCGGGGCTGCGGGTGGGGAGGACAAATGTGTCCCGCACGGTGTCCGGCCGGGCCAGGCTGGTCCTGGAGGTGACCCCTCTCGCCACCCTCCCCAGCCCTGATGCACGCGGTGGTGTTTGGGAACGTGACGGCCATCATCCAGCGCATGTACGCCCGCCGCTTTCTGTACCACAGCCGCACCCGCGACCTGCGCGACTACATCCGCATCCACCGCATCCCCAAGCCCCTCAAGCAGCGCATGCTCGAGTACTTCCAGGCGACCTGGGCGGTGAACAACGGTATCGACACCACCGAGGTGCGCAGGTCTCCAGGGCCGGCCCTTCCAGCCTTTGCTCCTTCGAGCAGTGTGCGCTCGGCCTAAGATTCCCAGGAGCAGCGGGCTGGAGGGCAAGAGATGCAGAATTCTGACCTCCCTGCCTCCACTCTGTCCTGGGCGGCCAGCGGCATGGAGCAGAAGGCAGCCGGGCCGGCTCGGAAGCCCGTCTCCACACTCGCTAGGTCTAGAGGCCCTGCTCACTGACGGCCAGGTCTAAGGCCGGGAGGAGGAAAGCAGGGCTGCCCATGGCGGGCGGGGAGGATAAAGTGATTGAGAGGGAGGCAGAGGCGGCCCCCCTCACTGATTGGACCCTGTGTGGAGCTGGATGCTGTGCGGGGGCTGGGGGTGGGGTGGGGTGGGGTGGGGGTGGGGGTGGGGGAATCAAGGCCCCTCCCACGCCTGCCCTTGCTCTGAGGCCCTCGGGGTGGAAAGGGCTGGCGGGAGGCTGCCTCCCACTCTCCACCCTAACCTTCGGCACCTGATCCCACCCGCAGCTGCTACAGAGCCTTCCAGACGAGCTCCGCGCAGACATTGCCATGCACCTTCACAAGGAGGTCCTGCAGCTGCCCCTGTTTGAGGCGGCGAGCCGCGGCTGCCTGCGGACGCTGTCCCTGGCCCTGCGGCCCGCCTTTTGCACGCCTGGCGAGTATCTCATCCACCAAGGTGACGCCCTCCAGGCCCTCTACTTCGTCTGCTCTGGCTCCATGGAGGTGCTCAAGGGCGGCACCGTGCTCGCCATCCTAGGTTTGTGAGGGTGGGACCGAGGACGCCAGGGCTTGCGGGGAGGCGGGTGGAACCAAGGCCCCATCTGCAGAAAACGCGGAGAGAAGACGCAGGCAAGGCCACCAGGGAGAAAAAGCCAGGGTGGGGTCAGGAGTAGCCATGGAGCCCTGGGCAAAGCTCAGAGAGGACCCAGAGACCACAAGGCGGCAACACAAGGAGGTGAACTCAATCTCGCGGGTGCTGGAGGCCAGACTGAGCGAAGGACCAGCCTTCGGTCTGTGAGGGGACAGAGGGGAGCACTTCCTGTCAAGGAGGAAAATCAAATGCTAAGGATGAAAGTGCTGGAAAGAGTGTTCAGGCAGGAGAAAGGGAGGCATGGACGCCATTCTTTTTTTTTTTTTTTTTAATTTATTGAAGTAGAGGCGATTTACAATGCTGTGTTAATTTCTGCTGTACAGCAAAGTGATTCAGTTATATATATATATATATATATGTATGTTCTTTTTTTATATTCTTTTCCATTCTGGTTTATCACAGAATATTGAATATAGTTCCCTTTGTTATACAGCAGGACTTGTTGTGTACCCATTCTATGTATAATAGTTTGCATCTGCTAACCCCAAACTCGCAATCCAACCCTCCCCCACCCCCCTCCCCCCCGGCAACCACAAGTCTGTTCTCTATGCCTGTGAGTCTCTTTCTGTTTTGTAGATATGTTCATGTGTGTCATATTTAGATTCCACAGATAAGTGATAACACGTGGTATTTGTCTTTCTCTGACTGACTTCACTTAGTATGATAATCTCTAGTTCTACCCACGTTGCTGCAAATGGAATTATTTCATTCTTTTTTATGGCCGAGTAGTATTCCATTTTATATATATATATATATATATATATATATATATATACCACATCTTCTTTATCCATTTGTCTGTCGATGAGCATTTAGGTCGTTTCCATATCTTGGCTATTGTACATACTGCTGCTATGAACATAGGGGTGCTTATATCTTTTTGAATTAGAGTTTTGTCTGGATATATGCCCAGGAGTGGGATTGCTGGATCATACGGCAACTCCCTTTTTAGTTTTTTGAGGAACCTCCATCCTGTTTTCCACAGTGGCTGCACCAACTTACATTCCCACCAACAGTGCAGGAGGGTTCCCTTTGCTCCACACCCTCTCCAGCATTTGTAGACTTTTTAATGATGGCCATTCTGACCGGTGTGACATGGTACCTCATTATAATTTTGGTTTGCATTTCTCTAATAATTAGCGATGTTGAGCATCTTTTCATGTGCCTCTTGGCCATCTGTATGTCTTCTTTGGAGAAATGTCTATTTGGTTCTTTTTCGATTGGGTTGTTTGTTTTTTTGTTGTTGAGTTGTATGAGCTGTTTGTATATTTTGGGAATTAAACCCTTGTCGGTTGCATCGTTTGCAAATATTTTCCCATTCTATATATTGTCTTTTCACTTTGTTTATGGTTTCCTTTGCTATACAAAAGCTAGTATTTGATTAGGTCCATTCGTTTATTTTGCTTTTATTTCTATTGCCTTTGGAGACTGATCTAAGAAAAACACTGATACAATTTATATCAGAGAATGTTTTGCCTATGTCCCCTTCTAGGGGTTTTATGGTGTAATCTCTTATGTTTAAGTTTTTGAGCCATTTTGAGTTTATTTTTGTGTATGGTGAGAGGGTGTGTTCTAATTTACATGAGGCTGTCCAACTTTCCCAACATCCCTTGCTGAAAAGACTGTCTTTTTCCCATTGTAAATTCTTGCCTCCTTTGTTGAAGATTAATTGACCGGAGGTATGTGTGAACGCCATGCTTGTTCACTGCAACCTCCCCCCGCCCACCCCGGCCAGGCCCAAGAGGGGACATGCTACTTTCCTAGGGAAGGTCCTCGAGCAAGCCCAGGGTTGCGATGGGTGACAGCAGAGCTCAGACTCTGAATACACTTCCCTTTTTGGCAAAAGAAAGAGGTGAAGAAGAGGGATCTATTCCCTAGACAAGGAAGGGGAGATTGCAGTTTCGGAACTGACATGACAATAATGCTGGCCCCAGGGGTCCCGCAGCAGGGCCAGCCCTGTGTCCTGGCCCTTACATGCTTCAACTCACACAAACCTCACGAAACCCAGTGCGGAGGAACGATCGCTATTCCATTTTGCATAGGAGACTGAGGCTCCAAGAGGTTAATGAACAGGCAGGCTAGGGCTAGAACCTGGTCTGCTAACTCTAAACCTCAGGCTTCTTAACATTGTGTTCTTAGGCGCTCTGCTCTGGGGAGACTCATCCCGCAGAAAAGGCGCGATTTCAGGGTGGCGGGCAACACGGGGCTGCAGGCTTCGGGGCTGTGGGAGGCTTTCAGCAGGGACCCCAGAGGGTGGGGATGCTGTGATCTGCATGGGTTACGGAGGGCCTCACACACTGATGGAAGGCACCCGGACCACAGCCAAATCCTCAGGCAGCAGCACTTGCAGACTCCCTGTGGGGACAGCTGACGCCTGGAGGGGCTGAAGTTTGTCATTAACCTGGAGAACCAGCAAGACCGCACGCCCAGCAGTGACTGTGTGTCCATCCTCTCTTCCTTGAGGAGGATGGTCTTCCAACAGGAAACAGAAGAAAGAAATACCATGTGTTGTTCATGAGTTTGACTTCTGGCCCTGCGTGGAGTTAATGCCAGGACTCTGAACAAACAGAGTTATGGCCACTCACATATGGCTGGCAGTCCTTGAGAAATGATGGGGAACTGGAGAGACTCAGAAGGGCAAAAAGGCAGATTTTGACAGTGGCAGACTGGTCACTCCAAAGCAAGATTGTCTAGTGGATTATTAAACAGATGGTTTTCAGCTGGGAGCTGAGGAAGCAGCGTGGCTGGGAGCTGGCATGGGTCCTGAAAGAATCTCTCTTCTCTGATGCCAGGCACCAGGCTTCAGAATATCCACGGTCAGTATTAAGACAGCTTCATGGGTGGCCACCGCCTGTGCCGTGGCCTTTGCCTCCAGAATTCCCCAGCACTGGGACTTATGCCACCTTTGATCCATCCTGTCCCTACCCACATGTTCCGGATGAACTGTTTCCTCCGTTGACGTGGCCCCTCTGGATGCCCTGGTGGATGCCCGGTCCCCCAGCCCTCATCATGGCCTGGTTTTCTGCTTTGCCTTCACCCCATCCCCCACCTGCCTCCCTAGTTGAACATCCAGGTGCTTCCTGCCTGCTCCTTGCAGCTAAGGCTCACGGCACATCTTGCAGTGTCAATTCTGGCCCCTACCTCTGTGTATGAACTAACAGCTAAGTGTGCAGAGTTAGTTGGGGAGGAAAGAGGCAAGACAAAGAGAGGTGAGCTGGGCGACGGTGTAGGGAGGACCTTGCAGGCCTTGATGAGCTGAGTTGGAGGCTGTGTCTGAGAGGCCAGCCTGGAGGGCAGGCTCTGGTCCCTGAGACCAGTGGTATGGAACTTCGTCCTCGGTCCTGTCCTATTTCTCATTTTTATCTCCCCTCTTGGATGAAGACAAGAAATACATACTTATCCTATTTCCAGATGACACACGTGAGGACAGAGAGCTCATTCATCAGATGATCACACTGAGATCCAAACAGCTCTCCGAAGGAACCAGAAGGATGGCCTGAAACCAAGAAAATAAGATTTAACGACGATGCGTTCTGCACTTAAATTTGAGCAAAAGTCCATGAACATTTAGAGGAGGCCTTTAAGCTCAGTGAGTTCTGCTGGCAGCGTGAGGCAGCCCACAGTGGCGGTGGCAGCAAGCCATCCTTTTCCGTAAGGAGAAGGGAACGCTGTCTAGTCTCGTGAAACGTCTGGCCGTGGGTTGCGCTGTCTCGTGAGGGCCGCGAGTGCCCTGCCCGAGCCCTGGTGGCGTGCCGTACCTCTTGGGAATGTTCTGTAGGGGACTCTTTCCGGGAGGTAAGGGAAGGAAATGAACTTTGATTGGCCGTCTATGTGTCAGGAATGTTATCTGCACTCACTTATCACCATGCCCCTGATTGGAGACATCCTATTTCATCATTCTAAGTCACACATTTTTTTCCCCACAATTTAACATCTCTGAGATTAGGATGCGGACTCGAGTTGATGCCATTTTACAATCGCTGTCAGCCAGGTGGCAGTCTCAGCCGGGTGCTGGGAAAACCCTCCATTGACACCTTCTGGTAAGATCGCGAAAGCACCACAGACTCAGTTCAATACAGGATCTCTCATATAGATGAGGCACCAGGGCTCAGGGAGGTGGAATAACGCGGCCCCCTGCCTTTTTCAGTGTGCCACACAGCACTAACTTGCTGGTTCCACATACTGGTTCCTGGACACGCTCTACCTGAGCCACCTGCAGGGCTTAACAATTGTGGGGTCTCCAGTAGAGAGTATGATTCTGTAGGTAGTGATGGGCCCCGGGGAGTCTGGTTGGTTTAACTTTCCCGGAGGATTCTGATCCACAGGCAACCTGGGAATCACTAGAACTGGTGTCTCAGATCTGAAATTCGGGTGGTTTCAGCACAGTTCTTTGATCCCAAATGTGCTTGAGCACCTGGGTCACAATGCTGTTCACCCCAAGCCTGTCTGAGGAGCCAGTAAGGCAGGCAGCAGGGGTCAGCCAGGGCCCTGGCCCCGCTGCTCCCCTCTTGTCCTGGCTGGAGAGGCCCCACTCGACCCCCGTCTCGGGTGCCTGAGGGGCAGGGCTTGCTGACCTCTGCTTCCTCTTCCCAGGGAAGGGTGATCTGATTGGCTGTGAGCTGCCCCGGCGTGAGCAGGTGGTCAAGGCCAACGCTGATGTGAAGGGGCTGACGTACTGCGTCCTGCAGTGTCTGCAGCTGGCTGGCCTGCACGAGAGCCTCGCGCTGTACCCCGAGTTCGCCCCCCGCTTCAGCAGGGGCCTCCGAGGGGAGCTCAGCTACAACCTGGGTGCTGGCGGAGGCCCCGCGGAGGTGAGGGTGCTGGGTCCGTGCGGGGAGGGGCGGGAGTGCTGGGGGGCCTGGTGAGGTGGGCAGAGAAGGGGTTTGTGGGAGTGCCGTATGAGCACCCCGCACGTGGTGGGGGGGGCTCTACGCTCTGCTGCCCCTTCACACTCTCCCACTGTCCTTTAGAGCCCAGCCCAGCTCTGCTCAGCCGCCACTCCCAGCTCTCCCGGCCCATGAGATGGCCTGCGAGTCCAGCGGCACCAGACGGGGAGGCTGTGAGGTCACAGATGAGGGGTGGAGCCCATGGGTCGGGGCCAGGCAGGCTGCACACTAGTCTCCAGGCCGCCTCTGCAGAGAGCCCTGCAGTGCCCCCTGCTCCTTCACAGTGACACAGGACTTCTCTGAGGGGCTTTTGAGTTTTCCTGCCTTATCTTACTAATTCCAAATCGGTTTTTGGTACCAGGTCCTCCTGGATAGTTCAGTTAGCCTCAGGGACCAAGTAGAGGGACAGCGTGTCCACACTTGGCTAGCATTTTGAGGGACAGCGAACGCCTCCGGGGCTTGGTGGCTTTGTGGTGGCAGCAGAAAAGCACCCCCTTCCCCTGCCGAGTCTCTTCCTTGGGAGGTGGGAGACACTGAGCATCCTGTTGAACAAAAACAGCTCCTCCCGTCTAGGGCGATGAGACCGGGTCGGGGGGTGGTGAGTGGGACATAGCGGGGGCTCTCCATGATGATTCCCTGTCCCCCACTATCCCCAGGTGGACACCAGCTCCCTGAGTGGCGACAACACCCTCATGTCCACACTGGAGGAGAAGGAGACGGACGGGGAGCAGGGCCCCGCGGCCTCGCCAGCCCCAGCTGATGAGCCCTCCAGCCCCCTGCTGTCCCCCAGCTGCACCTCATCCTCCTCGGCCGCCAAGCTGCTATCACCGCGACGACCGGCGCCCCGGCCCCCGCTGGGCGGCAGAGGGCGGCCGGGCAGGGCAGGAGCTTTGCAGGCTGAGGCCGGCCCCTCTGCTCACCCTCGGAGCTTAGAGGGGCTGCAGCTGCCCTCTGTGCCATGGAATGTACCCCCAGATCTGAGTCCCAGGTGAGCGAGCTCTGGGCCACTAAACTCTGGGCAGAGCTGCAGTGATAGGGCTGGGGCCCCGGCCAGGCACACCCCTGCCCTGGATGCCCATCTGTCCCTCCAGCCTCCTCCAAGAAGCCTTCCTTGAGTCCTCCTCCTCCCTGCTGCCCCCTTTCCACCGTTCATGCCATGCACTGCTCAGAACTCTCTTGCTGTTTCACCTCATTCAAGTTTGAATCCCCAGTGAAACTGCGAGCTCCTAGAGGAAGGGACCACGTGTTACCCTTCGCTTGGGGCCCCAAGCCCCTGATCTGGCTCCAAGCTTCTGCAGCCTCTGCGGACAGTGGGGCATCTTGTCCCATGAAACACTGCAGTGGCTGTCAACTGATTTGTTGTCCTGGCACCTGCGTCCACAGGGTAGTAGATGGCATTGAGGACGGCTGTGGCTCTGACCAGCCCAAGTTCTCTTTCCGGGTGAGGCGGTCTGGCCCAGAATGTAGCAGCAGCCCCTCTCCCGGACCAGGTACTGGGGCCCGGGTCCGGGGGGAAGTTGGCAGGGCATCCCCTTTGCCCTGGGAGCCTCTGAGAAAGTGGCAGGGCACAGACTTTGGGTGCCCTCTTGCCCTCACCCACCTGCATGGTTTGGGCAGGGCACTGGGTAAGACCAGCACCTTGGTGTTGGAAAGTAGCTGGAATGGAGCTTGGTGAGATCTCTGCTGCCAGGTCTCTGTGTGACCTTGGTTCTCACCCCAGCTTCCCGTCTGTAAAAAGGTGGTTGTGCATGTTAAATGAGATAATGGTGCTGAAACCCTCAGCACCGTGTCTGGCCCACTGCGGGGGATACAGGACTGGGGAAGCAGAGTTGAAAGTGGCCCCTGGGCAGGCCAGGCGGCCCAGGTAGTGTCCCCTTGCCTGGAGGACAGAACGAGAGACAGGCACAAAGGCCGCTTCCTGAGGGAGAAGCACAAGCCAGTGTGCCCGAGGCCCCCTGGCGGTTTGCACAGAATTCAGCAACTCAGGTAAGGTTGTAAGTGGCTGTTCCTGGCAGCAGCAGGCCTGGCCAGGCCCGTGTGGTCTGCGCTAAGCGGGCGGAGGCCTGGACCCCGCGCTGTCTTCATTCACCAGCCCTGGCTGGTAACCCCACCCTACTGTCCACAGAGAACAGCCTGCTCACTGTCCCCCTTGGGCCCAGCGAGGTGAGGAACACAGACATGCTGGACAAGCTTCGGCAGGCGGTGGGTGAGGGGCAAGGGTGGGGGCGTCTGCTGTTGTGAGGTCCCCACCCCACTGACCACGCCCTCCTCCCACCCTCCTCCCTTCCCTGCAGGTGATGGAGCTGTCTGAGCAGGTGCTGCAGATGCGGGAGGGGCTGCAGTCCCTTCGCCAGGCTGTGCAGCTCATCCTGGCACCCCATGGGGAGGGCCCGTGCCCTCGGGCGTCAGGAGAGGGGCCCTGTCCGGCCAGCGCCTCGGGGCTCCTGCAGCCTCTGTGTGTGGACACTGGGACGTCCTCCTACTGCCTGCAGCCCCCAGCTGGCTCTGTCTTGAGTGGGACCCAGCCCCACCCTCATCCAGGGCCCCCTCCCCTCGTGGCACCCTGGCCCTGGGGCCCCCCAGCGTCTCAGAGCTCCCCCTGGCCTCAAGCCACAGCTTTTTGGACCTCCACCTCTGACTCAGAGGCCCCAGGCTCAGGAGAACTCTGCCCCGAGCCCAGCACCCCAGGCCCACCGCCTCCTGAGGAAGGGGCTAGGACTGGGCCCCCAGAGCCCATGAACCAGGCCGAGGCTGCCAGTACTGGAGAGCCCCCGCCAGGGTCAGGGGGCCTGGCCTTGCCCTGGGAACCCCATAGCCTGGAGATGGTGCTTATTGGCTGCCACGGCTCTGGCACAGTCCAGTGGACCCAGGAAGAAGGCACAGGGGTCTGACCGCCAGCCCCAAAGCTCAGTGTTGCCAGACATGCTGCCATCTGCCCAGCCTCAGGGTGGAGGAAGAGTGGCAGCCACCCCTGGGACTCCGTGCTGCCCGCTGGCTCAGGGCAGGGAGCTTGAGAGCAAACAAACAAGGGCGTGGGCCCGGACTCTCACAGGGAGGGTTAGAACTTCTTCAGCCGCAGGCCCCAGGCTAGGAATCTTTGGGCTCCTACTCCTGGGGCCCTTCCTCACCTCAGCTTGCTCCTCTGACGTCTCATCTCCCTCTGCAGGCTGGGGGACAGTGGCCTGAGGCCAAGGAGGGGTTCTGCTATCCCCTGCATGTGCCCCTGCCTCACCTGTCCCCACATTTTTTATATTAAAAAAAGAATAATAAACTACTTTGGAACTCAGTGCTTTGTATTTACAAAAGAAAAATAATAAAGGAAAAGTCTGAAGCTAATCAGCTGGAGACACGGAGCAAAGGTGGGAATCTGGGGGAAAGGGTAGGGGCCTCTGCAGAGAGAGAAGGGGAGGGGCTCTGGCACTAAGGCGGCCTGAGGGGCCCAGCCTCTAGGGGCTTCCCCAGGGCCAGCCCCGCCCTCCCACAGAGGCTCCCGCAGCCCCCTCTGGTTTTTCCAGGAGCCTGAGTTGCCAGCTCCAGGGGTCTGGGAGGGCAGGGGAAACTGAGGCCGGAGAGAGCCCATGGGTCCTGCCACCACTTCTCACTGTGGTGTGATCTTGGCAGCCTCGGCCCGAATAAGGGCAATGAGGTCCTGGTTGATGAGGAAGACGAATCGCAGGCTGGCAATCTGCGGGCGGGAGAAAAGGGTGGCTAAGGACGGAGGTGAGACTGGGGGCCGGGGCCAGGCCCACACGCTGCCTCACCACACCGTGGGGCTCATCCTGGCCTTTCCACCTCCCCCCAGCTCACCTCCACCACGGAGTTGTTGCTAAGGCGCCATTTGGAGCCACACAGCACAGGTCGTCCATCGATGTAGATGGGCCGCCGGCCCTCATTGGCAATGAAGAAATCACCGTTGTTCTTCAGCTTGATGACACCTATGGGAATAGAGAGAAAGGGGGGGTATGATGGGATGGGGGGAAGGCCAGAAGAGGGCCTGAAACCCCCATGTGCCCTCTGCTTCCTGAGGCCGCTACAAGGCACCCAGGACTCCCAAGTTAGAGATCCTAAAATGCCAGCTCCTCAGCCCCACCCAGTCCCTGAGGTTCCCATGGAGACCAAGCCCTAGGGCTGGAAGGCAGCGAGAGGCTGGGAGCACCATCCTCACACACTGCTTCCCGCTGGTACCTTGCTTCCGGGAGATCTTCCAGGCCGGACCCTCCAGAGACAGGTCCACGTCGATCTGGTTATCCTTGGTGGCTCTCCCGAGGGTGATCTGGGGAAATGGGGCAGGTGAGGGCTGGAACCTGAGGAATGGGGAGGAGTCCACACAGGCCCAGGAAAGATGAGCAATCAGGGACCAGACACAGAAAGGGCAGTGAGGGGAAGATCGACAGAGGAGGGGGACCTAGGAAAGGGGAGGTAGGGGTGGGGATGGGGATGAGGACAGGGAGGGCTGGGCTGGCCTCCTCAAGAGAGGGCTCACCTCTCTTGAGCGCATCAGGTACCGCACCATGCGGCCCCGCAGCACTGCCAGGGTCTGGTTGTCAAAGTCCGGAGAGCTCATGCCTGGGGGAGAGCAGCTCATGTCAGAGAAGAGCCCACTCTTTAGAGCCACAGCATGGAAGGCAGGAGCCAGGGCAAGATCCACTGAGGGAAAGGAGCTAGAGGTCTGGGAAATGAGGGTGAACCCAGCCAAGCAACCACGGGGGCTCAGGGAGGGGCGGAGGGATTTGGAGCACGACCCTGCTGGTCCCCTGGCCTCCTCACCTGTGATGCTATCTACTAGCACCTGCCACTTATGCAGTTCCTGTTCCAGCTGCCGAATCTCTCGTTTCTGGCGCCGGTCAGCCACTGTCAGCTCTGGGGTGAGGTGGGGTGGTAACGAAGGACACTCTGAGGTCACCAGCACCTTGTACTGTTTCTCTCTCTTCCAGCAGGAGCTCCCACCCCCTCACTATCCCCCCGAGGGCACACTCACCATGTTCTAGGACTTCATCTCGCATGTCCCTGGGGGGTGAGAAGAGAAGGATGAATCAGGCTCCAATTTGAGCTCACCTGCCATCCCCATTAGGTGCTACTGGGCTCAGTAGGATCCCTCAGTCCCTCAGCCCAGTGACCCCGTGGGCTGCTCCTCTGGCCTTAGCCTAGCTTCCCTCCCTAGGGTGGGGGTAAGATACAACGGGGCGGCGGGGGGGGCGGCTGGGAAGGGCTCTTAGCAGGGAGACCAACAGCTACAACTGGAGCTCCAGGCCGAGTCTGGGCTGGGCTCCGTTCCCTGCAGCAGGAGAGGCAGGGCCGGGCAGCACAGGGAGCTCTGTCCTGGGGAGACACTCAGCTCTCTGTGCCCTGCCTGTGGCCCCAGCCACTCACTTGAGCTTACTGTCATCAATCAAGTCCTCTGCGTCGGAGAAATTCAGCACTTGGTCCCCCTTGGGCAGCGGCTGCACTGAACGAAGGACAGAGGGAGGGTCAGCGCCAATGCTCCTACTCAACCACAAGCTGCTGAGCAGACAAATGAACTAAGAGGACAAACTGTAAAGACAGCCCATGGAGACGGTCTCGTGCTGAAATCAACAAAAGTTAACCTGATACAGGTAACAGCATGCATGCAGATCAGACTGCACGCTACTTTGGCACAAAGCATTCCTGGGATTCGCTGGGGGGCAGAGGTGGTTCTAGGAAGGGAAGGGAATTAAAATTGACCTTTGGGGCTTCCCTGGTGGCGCAGTAGTTAAGAATCCGCCAGCCAACGCAGGGGACACGGGTTCGAATCCGGATCCGGGAAGATCCCACATGCCGCGGAGCAACTAAGCCCGTGTGCCACAACTACTGAGCCTGCGCTCTACAGCCTGCGCTCCACAACTACTGAAGCCCGCGTGCTACAACTACTGAAGCCCGCACGCCTAGAGCCCACGCTCTGCAAACGAGAAGCCACTGCAATGAGAAGCCCGTGCACTTCAATGAAGAGTAGCCCCCGCTAGCCGCAACTAGAGAAAGCCCGTGCGCAGCAACAAAGACCCAATGCAGCCAAAAATAAATAAAAATAAAATAAATTAAAAAAAAGAAAGTTGACCTTTGCACGGTCTTTTCAGTGTGCAAAGAGCTCTCACTTACAAAGCCTTGAACTATATAGGGAAGGCATTACTATTAGCTGCACATTACAGATGAGAAAACAGATAGAGGAAGGGTTAAGCTATGTGACTAGTTCAGGACACAGCCAGGAATCAAGGCCCGCTTTCCTGATTCCAAATCCAAACTGCCTCTTCTACCACATCACATGCTCCCAAACATTTTCTGCCACATTCAGCAAGGGGCTGAGAGGCACATGCCTGTCAAGTCTCACTCAGGATGTGTCAGAAGGGAGCCTTAAGCCAGTGTTTTCAAATTGTGGGTCATGACACGTTAACAGTTCATGAAATTCACTTTTTTCAAAAAAAAAAAAAAGAAAGAAAGAAATGGAATGCAATAATATCAGAATCCATCAGATGTACAGGATAAATATTGTTTCATGAAAGTTTTTCAGTTCTTTTCTGGTCAAAATGTAAAAGCGATTGGGGTCCCCAAATCTGAGAACTCCTGCCTTAGTGTCAGTTGTTCGCAGGACTGCAGCGTCTGCTCAGCAGCAGCTCCGACTAGCTAGTGAGACGGCTGGTTGAGGAGTCTGACAACCCCTGAGGCGTCATCACTGCCAGGGAAGCAAGGGGGGCTGCATAGGAGCCACAAATGCCCCCCCACCACCGCCCTCCAACTTAGTTCAGACTGTGGGGAGACGGGGTTGGGGCAGTCACCCTGCCAGAGCTGCCTGAATCCTACCAACCTAATATTCAGCTGACTTGATAGGTAAGCAGTGTATACTCCCTGTTCCTAGGGACTCCAAGCATGAAATAGCAACGGAAACATGAAATATCCACATAAGACAACCCTTGAAGGGAAAAATTATACCTTTATGTTAACAAATATACACAATAGGGGCTTCCCTGGTGGCGCAGTGGTTAGGAACCTGCCTGCCAATGCAGGGGACATGGGTTCGAGCCCTGGTCCAGGGAGATACCACACGCTGTGGAGCAATTAAGCCCGGGCGCCACAACTACTGAGCCTGCGTGTCACAACTACTGAAGCCCGTGCGCCTACAGCCCGTGCTCCACAACAAGATAAGCCACTGCAACAAGAAGCCCACACACTGCAACGGAGAGTAGTCCCCGCTCGCCACAACTAGAGAAAACCCATGCGCAGCAATGAAGACCCAATGCAGCCAAAAATAAAATAAACTTGTTAAAAACAAACAAACAAAAAACCAAATATACACAAGGTAACTTTTAAAATAGTGACAAAGGAGCTAGCTACAAACTTTATCCAGTGTCTGTTCTCTCTGCAGGTCAGCGATAGCTGAGCCTGAGGAAGCAGCAGAGACCTGGAATAAAGAGGGCTGCCCACTGGGCACTAAATTCAGAGATCCTCAGGAAGGAAAGATGGGGCCTCCCGTGACCAGATTTCCTAAAATCCTCTGGTAGGAATCTTTTATTATCCAGAAGCTGCAGGGCCTAGCGAGTAAGGTGACAGGCAGAACTGAAGCTTCATTTTCAGAACAGTATGAACAACTACATAGTAGCCAACATGCAATAATCTTTAGGAAGTAAAAGTAAAGTGTGCTTGGACTGTGAAAGTCTGACCCTGAAACCCAAATCTAACTGAAGAGCTTCCTGTAGTTTAATCAGACCGCTTTCCTAGTATCTGTTATTAGGAGGGTGAGAGTGTTGCTGGTGAGGAAAGAGAGGAAGCGTTCTGGCCCTTGGGAAAGGAGAAAGACAGGTGGCCTGGGTTAAAGTCCCTGCAGGGATTTGGGAATGGCCTGAAGGCAGCCCCACAGCACAAATGCTTGGTGGGAGAGGCAGTGAGAAGGAGTGTGGAGAGAGGGAAAGGGCAGAAAGCCTTAGACAAAGTGGGTGGGAAAGGGGGACGGGTGAGCGGTGAAGGGACTTTCACCCTTTACTCATGTTTGAATGTTACTTGTGAAGAACATACTATTATTTATGTAATGGTAAAACATGTCAAAAAAACGAAAAAAGTCAAGAAGTGGGAGACAACTCTGCCATTTAGTCTTTTTGTTCAGGATTCTAGGCGATTTTGGCTACCCTCACCATGAGCCTAAGACCATTCCAGCCAATCTTCCTCCCTCTGGAAGGAAGTGGTTTTTGCTGCAAAGAGAGATGAACAAGACGCCGGGGGCCACGGAGGGATTTGTTACAGGGCACCTGAGGGCAGCTGTGTCCAGCCCCCTTCACACTCACATACATGCACCCTCACTCTGCCAGCTCCTGGGCCCAGTTACCTGTCTGGTCCTCCAACAGGTAATACTGCTTCATGAGCTGCCAATGGGCCTGCAGAGCCTTGGCAGTACGGGCCAGGTAGAAGGCATCAGGGTGTCTGTGCAGCAGGTCCTGGAAGGTCTCCAAGGTGGGCTGGCTGGTCTGGAGGGCAAGAAGCACACTCTGGGCATCTGGGTTTCCTTGCTCCTGTCTCTGCTGTACCATCCGTGCCCCCTGCCCCAGTGCCCAGCAGGAGCTGGAAAAAGTGGTAACTACTGCTGCCCAGGAAGCCAGGCTTGGCTCTCCCCGAGGACCCGGTCCACAAAGGCCCTGCAGGTGTATGTGCGTCTGCAAGCAGTGGAACCTCCCCGCAGTCAGTTTTCCAGGTTAGCCGGCTCCCGCCCTGCCCCTCAGCATTACCAGCCCTCAGCCTTACCGATCCCACTTTGCTCAGCAGCTGCTCTTCAGCCTTGCTAAACAGGGCCTTGCTCTGGATGGCGGCAATGGCCTCTGGGTGCAGCTGTCTCATGGCCTGGCAGGCCAGCCTGGGCAGGAGGGAGATAGAGGGCAGGGCAGGGTTGAAGGAAGGGTGTCAAGCAATCTGGGGTTCCTACTTCTCCAAAGCCTGCAGGCCTTTGAGATCCAGAACTCAAAGATCCAGGCCCTCAACAGGAAGAGCCCAAGGCTTAGCACAGGACCTGTGACCTCGTGCATCTGCCGAAAACATCAACAGGTAATTCAGAAAACTCAGCTTCCTGTGTTCAACCCCGTGAAGAGGCTCAAGGGCACAGCCGCCTACAGGCCAGTCCGGAGGGAGATCCTGAGACCAGCTGCTGTTCCTGCCCCAAGAACTTTCTCCTTACTTGGCCAAAGCTGCCACCCACTAGCCACCTCCTCTTTCCCAAGCTGTGCCCTGCCCATTTCCTGGTATATCAGGGCTGTGGCTATAGCTTAAGTGGTGACAGGGGCTGTGGAGTAGAAGATGGATGTTAAGCATTCGACCAAATTCTGATGATGTCAAACGAAGTGACTGAGAAGGAAGAGGGTGTGTTGTGTATGTGCACAAGTGTATTTGGACTGTTGGAGCTGGAAGAGGCCCTGGTGTTCTTCTGTTCCAACTCCTTCTTCTGGAGGAAGAAACTGTGGGAGGTCAGTGTGGGAAGGCTGGGAGGTGACCGCCCCAAAGCACAATGCACATGGTGGTAGAACAGGGCTCCTGGCACTCATGTGGTGTTTTCTCTCATGCTACTTCCTTGGCTTCCAGGTCCTTGCTCCTGACATCCAGCCTGGATTAGCAGGGTTGGTTGCAGGAAGCAGCTTCCCCCTGAAGCCTGGCAGGTCTCCAGCATCATCTCAGAAGATACAAGGCCCCAAGGAGCCCTGCCTCCCAGGCCCCTCCCCTGTACGATTCTTTCTGTTCAGGAGCCAAATTCTGGTGTCCCCAGTACCGCGCCGCTGCTGGGGCCAGCCCACTCACTTGGAGATGACAGGATCGTAGAGCAGGGCGTACCAGCGCTCCTGGACTTCGCGCAGGGTGAAGCGGCAGCTGAACTTCACGCCCAGGTGGACAGATGTCAGGTCATTGGTCTGCAAGGCCCCAGAGTGCTTTGCTCCAGCCTCAGAGCTGGGAAAAACCCTCCCGTGCCACCTACAGGACACTGCCGGGCTAGATGGGGGGCTGGGAACTGGAGGCTGCGGGGAGAAGGCGAACACAACCCCTGTGGTGGGAAGCACTACCTGCAACACGGCATTGATGAGCAGGAGGTCATCCGCAGGCTTCCAGCGGCCCAGATCCTTGGTCACCTGGAGTGGCTGTTTGCTCTTCTTCACACGTTTGGTGAGTCCAGGGGCTGGGGCTGGGCTGGGTGGCACAGGGGTGCTGGGGGCCTTGGACACCTGGGCAGGGGGCAGGAGCAGAGTGAGCTCATCAGGGCAGCTAGGCCTTCAGGCCTAGAGCTTTGTACACTGTGTGGCAGCTCCAGCCCCACCCAACAACAAGCCACAGGCAGGGGCTCAGCTTTCCAGTGCCCGTCCCTTCCCCCTTCCCACCCCCATCAAAGTACTTCTACACAGTCCTTGACCATATGGGGTCTTCTTTTTGCTGGTGGCGCCCCCCAATTCCAGCATGGAGGGTGGGTGGGGAGGATACCAGGAAAACACTCTTGCTGGTACAGTGTCTGGGGCCAGAGCAATGCCACCTGGGGGTTATTTTTACAGCCAGCAATGCTCGGAACAGGCTGTCTGCTCCCAGAATAGATGCACGCTCTATGCCTCCCACACAGAATGTGATACAGGATGCACTGACAGGGTGGTGATGGGTGCAGCAAGAAAAGCGGAGTAGCGAGAGATGGGCTCCCAGGAGGGAGGCAACTGAGGTGGGCCGGGGCAGCTTGATCCTCTCACAAGCCTCCTCTGCAGGGCTCTTGCCAGCTGACAAAGGTTGTGGGGAAACACAAAATCTGGCACTGGCCCCCACCCTTCTCCATTCCCCACGTCTCCCAATCCTCACCTTCTTCTTCTCACTGGAGGAGGGTTCACTCCCCGAACAGCGCCCTGGTTCTACCCCACTGGCCCCCTTTGCCCGGGTAGAGGACTTAGCCAGGCTGCTCTCCACCAGCTCATCGTCAAACTTCTTTCTCTTGATGAACCTGCGAAGAGTCCTACCCAGTGAACGCTCTGTGCCCCATCCCCAGTACCCACTCACACACACCCAGCCCCCACAGTAGAGCAGGTTCCCAGCAGGCAGGATGCTAACTGCTCTGGCTCAGTGGACAGGGCATGGAACTGCTATGCTCCACCCTTGACATGACAGTGTATTGCACCACAAAGATTTCCTGTCCAAGACCTAAGATCTCCCTCCCTCGCTCTCAGTCATTGGGAGGGACTTAGTAGGGACAGGAAAAGCACAAGGCTCTGCCAACAGTTGGGCTCCAGAGGGGCTCAGGGAGCCATTCCCAACAGGGGTGAAGGCATGCAGCAGTCTCAGTCTCTGGCCCTTCAAACCCTAGTACCTGGAGGAGCTTCTCCGTTTAGGGATGGTGCCCAAAGCCTGTGAGGAGGCCCGCTTCTGCCCTGCCAGTGACTCCTCATCCTCTGAGCGGCTGGCAGTGCCTGATGCCATCAGGGATGAATCTAGCAGCCCCTGAGAATCTAGAAAACGAGAAGTGGTGAACCCAGGCCTCCTAAATGCCTAGCAGAGCCCTGAGCCTCTGCACATGGGACCCCTCCTCAGCCCCCCTCCCCCTACCAGCCCTCTTGGTCCCTCCCCTGCTTCCTTGACACTTGAAGGTTTAAGGTGGGAGTTCCTTGGCCATCCAGATCCCATCTGGGCCCAGACCTTCCACGCTGGGCAGTTCTCCCGGTGCCACGTGTCATGTCGTGCAGCACATGGTGCTCAGGTCAGACTGGTGATGCCGACACACCGGGCTCTGGGCATAACTGCTCCCTCTGCCATCAAAATGCAGCCATGCCAAAGAGCGTCAGCTCAACAGCAAGTCAGTCAACTGTGGCCTCTGCCGAGAGGTACGTGGGTGGTGCTGGCCCAGGGGGAGGTGGCAATGCCCAGCCAGGACCGAAAGACACACGTGCCAGGCACGGGGTGGAATCAGCAGATGCTTGGCGCCTGAGCGTTTGGGGAGCTGGCCCGGCCTCATACTACCTTTGTCCATCCTCTCACAGTCCCAAAGCCACTGGTTCCAAACCACAGGGCTAGAAGGAAGGGTCCCACAGGTTCATCCAAGGATTCTGACCAGGTGAACTTAGAGGCTGAGAAGAGATTCTGCAAAGGAGAAATGAGGCTTCCTGAAGCTCAGGTTTCCAGCCTCACCTCCTTTATACTGGAACAGGTCCCCAGGATCCCATAAACTAGGGAAAACACCAGGAGAAGATACACAATATATTCTGCCAATATGACCCTGTTAAACCTTTCGAAACCTAAGCCTTTCGAAGGTCACCGACATCTCTGAGACAGTGATAAAAGCTATGGACCCTAGAAAAATGTACACATTTTAGGAGGTTCACAAACCACTCTAATTCTACTCATAGCCCCTAGGTTAAGGGCCTTGACTATAAACTAG
This sequence comes from Mesoplodon densirostris, assembly GCF_025265405.1. NCBI lineage: Eukaryota > Metazoa > Chordata > Mammalia > Artiodactyla > Ziphiidae > Mesoplodon > Mesoplodon densirostris. Next base: position 49,985,703 of record NC_082671.1, on the reverse strand, counting down.
CAAGAAACAAGGGATTCTTGGCTCACTTTTTCTTTGTCTGCTGCCCATTCTGCTCCCCTCCCAGCCCAAAGCAAGGAAAAGGAAACGGAGATGGAACTCCCACCAGTCCATCTCACTTTTTTTCATTTGAAGCTCTGGCTGAAGATTTAGTGGGTGGTACCTCGTGGAAGCTAAAAAACTCGGCTTGGGAACTGAGCAAATATCAACCACCTTGGGTGGGGGGGCCCTCGCCTAAGCCCGGAGAACTCAGGTAGTAGGGACTCTGCGGAGCGCGCCGCTTCGGAGAGTCCCGCCCCTTCAGACCAGGGCGTCTCTCCGCGCAGCGTTCCAGCCCTGCCCCCAGGTGCGCTCCTCGCGCCGTACCATTTGATACGGCTGGGAAACTTGCCACCTGGGGAGAGGGTGAAGGGCCCGATTCCGCGGGTAGACTGAGGCAGGGTCAGCGCCGCCTGCCTTCTCCGGCCCTCCACCCCTCGTTCTCCCCCCAAGGGCACACCCACAGTAGGGGATTAGTCCAGGTCTGTTTCACGGGCTCGGGATAGGAATGGTGACGAAGTCAGCCCTGCAACTCAAAAGCAAAGCACCGAGTGAACCCCGATGCCCTCGCAGCCTTGGTTTAAGCCCCACGGGCCGGTGGCAGGGGAAGGGAGTCAACTCCCAGACCAATTCTCACCCCACCTTCGGCATGCCACCTTTGCGCATGCGTAACTTCTAGGACCAGATTCTGGCCCGGTCCGGCCCACGCATGCGCAGATTTTCGGGGCGCTCCCGGGGCGGGGCCCCAAACCTGGCGGGGTGTCGTCCCCAGCGGCACTCTGGGGAACTCCATTTCATCCCCAACTCTGCTCCGAACACTCAGAGGCGAACCGCGAGGTCTCACCATTCCTAGGCTGCCAGCTGCAACAATTTCTCCGCGGCGACGGCAGCAGCCGCAGGGCCAAAGCCGGCTTCCGTGAGGCCCGTCTACTTCCGGGTCTACGAACTAAGGGCTGCGCAACCCCTTCCGGTTCGCCTCGGTAACGTGCGTAAGGGGGCGCGGCCGTGGTAGCGAAGGTGTCGCCGTTTTGTTAACAGCCAAAATTAAAGGCTTTCCCAATTGGGACAACATATAGGGAGGCATCAGGGATTATAGGATCCAGGTTGGAGGAAGTGATTAAAGGGAAAGGCGAGACTTGGGGCGGGATAGCCTGAGTAGCGAGATGAGGCAACGCTGGAAGGGGCTGGCCCGAGGGTGGGGCCGGGCGGCAGACTAGATTTCGGCTTCCGAATCTTGCAGCCTCCTGAGACATCTAGGACTCTTTGATAGTTTCTCAGGACCAGTTATGGATAGTTTGATTCCACCAAAGGTTTTAGAGAAACTACTCTGTGGCAGGCCCTGTGCTAGGCACAATGCGGGGAGATGATGTTGAGCTCCCTCCAGCCGGAGGAGGAGCAGGGAGGTTGATGTCTAAGGAACGGAGGGAGGGTTCTAGGCCGCGGTTCTAGAAGGTAGAGGCCCCGGGAGAAGGAGTGCCCTTCCCATCAGCCCGACCCCACCGGGATTGCTGGAGGCAGCTGTGGGCCCCGGGAGGTAAGACGACCAAAGGAAGCACCTTCAGAGGAGAGTGCCCTGGAGATGGGAGGACAAAACTACAGGAAAAGTTGGGAGTTTGGGGGTGTGAGAGCTGTCTCGAGAAACCAGAAAGACTGTCCTCTAAAAGAGGGTTTCTATTTGTTTTATGCTTCCTTGGAGGGGCACAAAAGGGTAATAGCCTTAGAGAAACATACTGCGGCTCAGAATAAGAAAGATACAATTCCAAAGCTGTCCAGCAGCTAGGGTGGTCCCCTCAGTGGAGGTGTCAAGCACACATCACCTGGACATTGCCAGGCGATTCAAGTGTCAGATAGGAGGGCCCTTCTGGCCCTGACAATGTATGATAGCCTTCTGCTTCAAGAGTCCCCTGTTCATTTGTGATCTTGCTTAATGAGTATTAACCTATTTTATTTCCCCTGAAAGATTGTGTTTTCTGATACAAGGTGTGATGGACTATACTAGACATAGCATAGTAGCTATACTAGGTGAGAGTTATCAGGGAGGTCTCTAAGGAGGTGACAATTGAATTGAGATTTGACAGCTGATAAGGGACCAGTTAGGCAAAGAGCTGGGGTAAGATGACCTAGTCAGAGGGGACAGCATAACTCCAAAGCAGAAAAGAGCTTGGTGAGTTTGAGGAGGAGGAAGTAGTTTAGTGTGGCTGGAAAGGATGATCAAGAAAAAGAGGGAGGTAGATGAGAATAGAGAGGTCATCAGGGCAGATCACATTAGGCCTTGTAGTTCATGGTATAGATTTTGATCTTTATTTTTTTTATTTTTGCGGTACGCGGGCCTCTCACTGTTGTGGCCTCTCCCGTTGCGGAGCACAGGCTCCCAACGGACGCGCAGTCTCAGCGGCCATGGCTCACAGGCCCAGCTGTTCCGCGGCATGTGGGGTCTTCCCGGACCAGGGCACGAACCCGCGTCCCCTGCATCGGCAGGCGGACTCTCAACCACTGCACCACCAGGGGAGCCCCCGATCTTTATTCTTTTTTTAAACAGATTTATTGATTGATTGATTGATTGCCATGCTGCACAGCATGCAGGATCTTAGTTCCCCCACCAGGGATCAAACCCATGCCCCCTGCAGTGGAAGCACAGAGTCTCAACCACTGGACCCCTAGGGAAGTCCCTTTGGCCCTTATTCTTAACGCATTAGAAAGCCCTTAAAGGATGACAAGCAAAAGCATCCATCCTGTGATAATGATTTAATTTTTTAAATGATCCCTTTGTCTACTTGTGGAGAACGGATTGTAGGGGGGCAAAAGAGGAAGGAGAGAGATCAGATGAAGAGGCTATTGTAGCAATCCAAGTGAGAGGTAAACTCGGGTGGTTTAGCTGGGTTGTGGGGGCAGTGAAGATGGACAGAAATAGTGACTTTGATGTATGTTTTGCAGGTAGAACCACAAGGACTTACTGATGGATTGAATATAGGATATGAGGGAAAAGGAAGAATCAAGGATAAGATCTAGATTTTTGGCCTGAGTACCTGGATGGATATGAGACAACCCCCCCACTTTAGAATATATCCAGAATCTGGTCATATCTCACCAGTTCCAACACTATTTCCTGATCCAAATACCCTGAATTCACCTTCTCTCACCTGGACTATTGCAAGACCTCCCTAACTAGTCTCCCAGCTTTCATCCTTTTTTTTTTTTTTTTTTTTTTTGCAGTACGCGGGCCTCTCACTGTTGTGGCCTCTCCCGTTGCGGAGCACAGGCTCCGGACACGCAGGCTCAGCGGCCATGGCTCACGGGCCCAGCCGCTCCGCGGCACGTGGGATCTTCCCGGACTGGGGCACAAACCCGTGTCCCCTGCATCAGCAGGCGGACTCTCAACCACTGCACCACCAGGGAAGCCCCCAGCTTTCATCTTTACTGCCTCTCCTCCAATTTCTTCACAGCAGCTAAAAGAAATGGAAATCCACTCATGTCAAGCCTCTGTTCAAAATCCTCCATCATCCTTGGAGTAAAAGCTCATGAGGTCATGACCTCATCTCCTGCTCCTCTCACTTGGTCTTTTAAAAGTTTCAGTCCCCATCCCCTGCATTCTGTATCCCTTCCCTGCTTTGTTTTTTCATTAGCATTTATTTTCTCCTAGTGTGTGATGTAATTTACTTATTTTTTTCCTGTTTATTATATGTCCCCCAGCAGTAGAATATAAGGTCTATGAGGGCAGGGGGGTTTGCCTGTTCTGTTCACTGCTATAGTAGGTACTTAATAAATATTTGTTGAATAAGCATGTTAAAAAAACCTAGGGGAAAGGGGAAGTCTGTGGGAGGAGGAGGTTTGTATAGGCACAGAAGTGAAGAGTTCTGTTTAGACATGTTAAGTATGAGATGCCTGTGAGGTATCCTGGTGGAGGTGTTGAGTAGAGAGGTGGGCACACTAGTCCAGTCAGGGAGGAGACCTGGGCTGGAGATATACATTAGGGAATCATTCTCATGAAGATAATGCCAATGCCTAGGGAGAGAGTGTAGACAGAGAATAGGAAGGTCCAAGACCCATGGCTGGGGCACTCCAACATTTAAGTTAAGGTAGAGGAGGAGCCAGCAAAGGAACAAAAAGAAGAGTGTGGATAAAAAGAAAAGTTAGCAGTGGCACCAGTCATCTAACCTCCAGTTAACTGTCTCTGGCTCCAGGGTAATCTTTCACAGTGCAGCACTACCCCTGGGATAGACGTGGCTTACCGTGGAGGCCACGATCATCATGGTTTCTCCTGGATCTTTGCTCAGGGCCCCAGGCTCCTTCATCTGGGGGATTAGGACATAGTGGTTAAGAATACAGGCTCTGCCTGACTTTAAACCTTAGCTCACCTACCACCTTGTGACCTTGAGAAGTTAATATATTTCTTTGCCTCAGTTTGCCATCATCTGTGGGGAAATAATAGTACCCACTTTGTAGGATGGTTCTGAGGAGTAAATCACTCATTGTTTAAACAAGTACGTCATATATAGCAAGTGCTTAAAAAATGTTAGCTGTTGGTACTGTTGTTAGGGCTTGGGTCTTGGTGTCTCCTGCCAGGTGATCAGTCTACGACCCAGACTTTGGTAGCACAGCCCCTCCCGGCTCCCATCCACTAGAGCAGGACCAGTTTTTCTTTCACCGAAGGCTGCTACCTTCTGGGCACTTGGTCAGAGGACACAGGATCTCTCTGCTGTTGGCTCAAATATACCTTCTTAGGAAGGCAAGTTTAATAAAGCTGTTGACCAGTACAAAGTTGCCTTCGGATTCACAATGCATTTTAAGTCAACATGAACTCTACTTGATATCTGTACACTTTTTTTTTCTCTAAGGGAGGAGAAACCATTTGCAAAGGATGAGTCTCATACACAGACTGAATCTCTCTGAAATATCCCCAAGGTAGAGAATCACAAACTTTATGAAACATCCGACTTATTTAACATGACAAAATGTATATATCTCAGTCCGAAAGCCAGAATCACACTTAATGAGGAAACCTAAATTATTCCCATTGAAGTTAGGTATTCCACAAGGATGGCCCCTGTGACTATTTTTATTTAACACTGCTTTGGAAGTACTAGCCTACTTAATTACAGAAGAGAGAGGAATGAGATAAAAAAACTAGAGAAGAAGAGGTGAAATTACCATTATTTATTTATGATATAATAGCCTAGCTGGAAAATCCAAGGATATCAACTGAAAAACTAATAAAAATAAGACATTTTAGCAAAGTGGGTACAAATTAATATATAAAAAGTCAACGAACAACAGCCAATTAGAAAGTATATGAGAATAAAATGTATCATTTATAATAGCAATGAAAATGTAATGTAACCAAGAGTAATCTTAACAATGTGCTAGATCTAGGTGCCCAAAACTAAAAATGCTATTGAAGGACACAAAAGGAGACATGAATAAATGGAAAGGCATACTCTATTTTTGGGTTGAAAGACTCACTGTCATAAAGACGTTAGCTCTCATTAATCTATAAAGTTAACACAATCTAATACCAACAGACTACATAACCTGAATATAAAGTTCATATGGAAATTTTTGCATCAAGAATAACCATGAACATTCTGAAACAGAAAGTTAATGAAAGGAGAATAGCTCTATTGGATATTAAACCAATAAAAGCTACAATATCTAAAATAGTAAAATCCAGAGGACACTAGTGCAAGCATAGATGGTTTGATCAAGAGAACAAAATAAAGAGTCCAGAAATAGACCCAAGACATTTAAAATGTTAGTATATGATAAAGATGGCATTCTCTATCAGTAGGGAAAAGATGGATTATACAGTAAGTGGTATTGAGACAATTGTGTAGCCACCTGAAAAAAAAATAATGTGGTATCTCTACTTTAGTCCGTACACTAAAATAAATCCATATGAATCAATTGTGTTTAAATAAATGTAAAATAGTAAAACTATAAATTTATATGTCGTAGTGGAGAAAATATCTCAGAATAGCACAAAGTTTCCCAAAGCATTAAAAAAGACTATTCTGTCAACATAAAAATCTATAATTTCTGCAGAGAAAAAAACACCATAAACAAAGACAAATGGCAAACTGGGGGAAATGTTTGCAGCTCATACCACAGACAAAAGGACTAATTTGCTTGGTATATACAAAATCCCTTCAAATCAATATGAAAAAGAACAAAAATCCAATAACAAAACGGGATGGTTAACATAAAAGGAAAGATAAATGGCTCATAGACATATGAAAAAATGCTCAATCTCATACACAAGAAAATTGAAACTACATTTAGATATCATTTTTCACCTATAGACAGGCAAAAAAATCCAAATGTTTGACAACATGCCCTTGGCCTGGTTATGGAGAAACAGGCCCTCATATATGTTACTGGTAGAACCGTAAATTGTCAGTACTTGCCAAAATTACAAATGAATATAATTTCTAATCCAATATACTTGCACACATGCAAAATAAACTATATATAAAATTTTCAACTATAGCATTATTTACGGTAGCAAAAGTTTACAAACAATTCAAACATCTATCACTAGAGAACTAGTTAAATAAATTATGGTCCATCCATACAATGGAATATCATACAGCCAGGCTGAAGAGCTGTCACATAAATCTTTATAGGCCGTGATTAAATTCATGAAAAGCTATTAAAAAGTTTTTAAACGGGCATGGTATGAGATCTGGATTTTAGAAAGATCTCTCTGGCTTAGTATGGAGCATAGACTGACAGAGTAAAACTAGAGACAGGGAGATCAGTCAGTAGCCTAAATTAGGGTAGTCACCAAGGAGAAGACACATCAAATGTAGACTGGATAGGGCTTGATAAGACTGGGTTTAGGGGTACAAAAGATGAGGCACTGATGATACCCTGGTTTCTGGCTTTGGCAGTAAATGGAGAGTGATAGTTATGCATTGAGATAGGGAGCATAAGTGGAGAAGCTCGTTTGGGTAAGAAGGAAAGATGATGAGTTTTATTTGGATGAACTGAGTTGGAGGTGCCAGTGGGCAATCAGTTGAGATGCTTGATTGGGTATTTGGGTATACAGCTCTATGACTCCGGGGAGAGACTGGGACTAGGGATAAATTGGGGAATCATCATCATATAGCTGATGTTTGAAGCCATAAGGGAAGATGAAGTCATCTTGGGATATCCTGAGGCATAAGGAGAGGAGAGTGTCCAGGCCCTGAAGCGACCCCTGGAGTACAGGCAGAAGACTATGCACTCCTACTAGAGCCAGAGAAGTGTGGGGAACAGGAGGGAAACCAAGCATCACATGACAGAAGCAAGGGAAGACTGTGGTAGCGTTTTAGTGGTCCAAGTCTCTCACTTAGTTATAATATCCTTAAGGACATAAACTGGGTCTTATTTTTGTTTTCTCCCTGTCTGCTCCATCCCCACCTTCAGTCAATATAAGGTTTTGCACATAACTGAGATGTCTGTGAACAAAATAAGGGCACGAATGAGTAAATCCATTCAAAGCCGGGTCTCCACACTACTTTAGTTCAGATCTTCATTACTGTTCCTCGATTGGTCTCCCTGCACCCGTTCTCTAACCTCTCCACATTGCCACGGCTGTCCCTCTAAAGTGCAGATCTAGTAACGTCACTCTTTTCCTTGAACATCATCAGTGGCTTTCCACTGCTGAGGAAAATCCTCAGCTTGGCCTTCAAGCTCATCCAAACCCAATCTCAGCCCAGCTTTGCTCCTGTAACACCTGGCTTCTTACCCATGAACTACGCCACACTGACTATTTTTTGGCCCGTAAACATGCTCTGTGCTTACAGTATTCTATTCCCCCGGATTCCCCACCCCCCTGCCACCTGCGTTAGTTCTATCCATCCTTCAGCTTTCTGCTGAAATCCCACGTAGACCTGAAGGCCCTTCCAGACCCTCACTGCTATGAACGTCTCCTTCTCCTGTTCTCCAATTATTTTGCATCTGTATTACATCACCTGCCCTGTACTGTGTTTGTGTTTGTTACATATGCCAGCTCCCTCCTATTTACTGCCCTGTCTCCACACTGGACTGTGAAAAGGGATTGTGTCTCAGTGTCATCATTACATCCAGCCTTCACACAGTGCACTAAGTAATTGCTGAATAAGTGATGGGTGGATGGGTGGACGATTAAGTCCTTGGGAGTACAGGGACCTAGTTCTATTTATTTTTATTCCCTCTACAGTGCTTTGCATGTGGTGTGTACCCTGTGTTTGCAGTAAGCTCCTTAGAAGTTTGTTTTATTGACTTTTATACTCTTACTGCCTAGTACAGAGCATAACATCACAGTGGGTGCTCAATGAATGTTTAAGGACTCAATAATTACTCATTTAATTTGCTCTCAGTAGCCTCCAGAGAGGCCAATGGCTTTGGCAAACAGTGTTTGGTATGTGCTTCCTGCCAGCTCTGACAGGCTACCTTTGCAGGCCATTGACAAGCTACATCATGTAGTATGGCTAACAGACCGAATTAGGGCTGTCATGATGGTTAAGCGTTTAACACAAAGAGATGTGGCTCTCCAGGCAGAAACACAGCCCGGAAGAAGCCTCAGAGGCAAGAGCAAGGCAGCTCAACTACAGAGGGATGGGATCACTTATTCCTTAGAGAAAATTCTGACTTGGTTTCTACTATGTGCACAGCACTGTGTACTGGGGGCAGCTACAGCTGTGAAAGCAACTGGGCACCTGCTCTTAAAGAGTTTAAGATCTGGGGGGATGAGGACAGCCCACCAGTAATCCCAGAACAAAGACAAGACTGGCCATTGCTGGAAGAGATGCATGAACAAAGGTTGAGAGAGCCTCCAGGAGAAGGGGGCATCTTAGGGAGGCTTAGGAGAGGCATCTTGGTAGGGGGAATAGCATTTGCGCTCATTTCCTAAACTTTCCTGAATGCAAAAGGAATTGTCAGTGTTCAATGGGTCTCCCTGTTTCCCCCTTCCCAGACTTCAGTCTTTTCGCATCACTATGGCCAGAGCAATGCTCTTGAAGGTGAGGTCCGATTATGTCACTTCTCTGCTCAAAATTCTGCAATGGTTTCCATTTTATTCAGAGTAAAAATGGCTCCTATTCTTTCAGAGTGAATAAAAAGTCCTAACAGTGGCCTACAAGGCCTTATGTGATCTGTCTCTCCAGTCATTCTCCAACACTTTCCTTGCTTTTCTCCTCCAACTCACTTACCTGGCACCAGTCACAATGGAGATACGGCCATTCCTCGAATATGCCAGGCACGCTACCACCTCAGACTGTTCCCTCGGCCTGCACACCCTTCCCCATGGCTCGCTTCTTCATCTCCTTCAAGTCTTTACTCAAGTGTCACCTCGATGAGGCCTATTTTATGACCTGTTTTAAATGGTAACCTTGGGACTTCCCTGGCGGTCCAGTGGTTAGGACTCGGCACTTTCACTACCATGGGCATGGGTTCAATCCCTGGTCGGGGGACTAAGATCCCAAAAGCCTAGCGGTGCGGCCAACAACAAAAAAAGGTAAACTCTACATTATGGTACCTTACCCCTCGTTGAAATTTGTGTTTCTCCATGGCATCTTTTACCATCTGACATACTGTGTATTTTACTAATTTTTTATTTGTCTATTTTTGCCCAATAGAATGTAAGCTCTGCAAAATCACTTTAAAAAAAAAAAACTATTTTCTTCAGCACTGTATCCCTAATGCCTACAATAGTGCCTAGTATTAGTTACCCAATAGCTATTTGTTGAATGAATGAGGACGTGATACATCTTTGAAGAAGTCTTCAGGAAGGGCTTTCTGGAGGAGTTCCTAAAAAATAGTTGCCTGAAGAATCATTTACAAGGAGAGATCTCTGAACTGCACAGCTGAGGACCCTGCTGGGGGTGAGTGGTCAACTGAGGAGGAAGTGGCCCTAGGCTGAAGCCACCAAGAATTGTCTGCAGGATCCAGATGTCCAAAGGATGGGTCAGGAATCCCTTGTCTCATTCCCCTACCTGTGCCATACTAGCTTTCCTCACTCAGCCAAGCACCTTCTCAGATGAACTCCACCCAGCTTAAGCTGTGTCCGTCCTTCAGCAGTTCTGATATTTTTAATTTGGCCCTCTCATTCTCCGGCCAGCCGAGGCCCTTAAACAAGCACTTTGCTGCCTCCTTGTGGCTCCTGCAGTAAAGGAACTCTTCTGAAAGTGAGGTGACAGAGGCCTACACAGGGGCTCTTAGAATGGGGGTTGTGGGAGAGGAAACCTGAATCTTCTTGACACCCATGGAGACCCTGAATTACTGGCAGCTGCCCTCCCGCCCCCAGACATTACTGCTAATAGCGACGACCATCCCCTCAGCAGACAGCAGAGCCCTGACAGGTATACCAGTTGGACTCAGCTGTGGTTGTTCCAGGTTAGGTCACCTTTGGGGGAAGAAATTTATTTATTTATTTACTTATTTGTTTGTTTGTTTGTTTAGCTGCGTCATGGGATCTTCGGTGCGGTGCGAGGGCTTCTCTTTAGTTGTGGCTCATGGGCTCAGTTGCCCTGTGGTATGTGGGATCCTAGTTCCCTGACCAGGGATAGAACCCGTGTCCCCTACATTGGAAGGCAGATTCTTAACCACTGGACCACCAGGGAAGTTCCCTGGGGAAAGAATTTGAGGCAACAGTCAGATCCCAGGGCCTACCTTGAGGGGCATTCAGGCCAGTCAACTAGTATATCTAGCCTCTACCTACTCGGCCTCCTCCCAGATCACAGCCAATAGTTTTTAAGGGGTGATGCAGCCACCAGCCAGCTCAAGGCCGGGTGTGTGTAAAGAGAGGAGGGGGCTGGGTGTGACACGAGTAGGAGGGCTGGGCACTGTGGAGAACTGGAGCCCATGCCCTGGAGGACACTGCTTAGCTGAGCCACTGCTCAGTTCCAGCCCGTTACTGTTTCTGCAGGTAACTGAAACCCACCTAAGCTAGTATCAGCCCCTAAACAGGGGAGTGTCCTGGAATACCACTGGGTTATCTTGTAGACCTATAAGGCAGGGATACAGCCAGGCCTCAGTGACCATCTGGCTGGCAAAGTTTCTGATAAGACTTCTTACTTTCTTATGTAATTTGTTTTTCCTTCTGGTGGCTTTCAAGATGTTCTCTTATCTTTGGTTTCAGCAGTTAGACTATGCTATGATTAGGTGTGCTTTGTGTTTATCCTGTTTGGGGTTCTCTGACATTCTTGGATCTGTGGTTTGTTCTCTTTCATTAATTTGGGAAATTCTTGGTGACTATCTCTTCATATATTTCTTCTGCCCCATTCTGTCTCCCTTCTTCTAGGACTTCAGTTATGTGTGTTAGACCATTTGTCATTGTCCCACTCAACTTGGTGATTAGTTTTGGGTTTGCTCAATTGTTCCTTTGTTTACTCTTTATGTTACAGTTTGTTTACATTTCTTCTGACTTAACTTCAAACTCGCAGATTTTTTTCCTCTGCTTTTGTCCAGTTTGTTGATTAACTGGTTGAGGGAATTGTTCATCTCTGATATTAAGGTTTTCACTTCTAGCATTTCCGTTTTTCCATTTCTTTTTTACAGTTTCCTATTCTCTTCTCAAATTCCCCATCTGTGTTCATGCATGTTGTTCACCTTTTCCACTAGACTAGATCCTTTAACATGGTAAATATAGCTATCTCAAAGTCCCCAATTGATAGTTTCATCTTAGCCATGCTCATATTCTTTTTTTTTTTTTTTTTTAAAGAAGATGACTCCTCCAATCATAGTCATGCTCATTCTTTTTCTGACTTTTTCTAAGTTGGCCTCCCCAGCACATGGAACACACCAGACCCTGCATGGCTTTCACCTCCCTGGCTCTTTGGTTGGGTTGTTTACAAAAGGTTTTTATCCCTTCCACTTCACCGATGTCTCCTTTTTTTTTTTTTTTTTTGCGGTACGCGGGCCTCTCACTGCTGCGGCCTCTCCCGTTGCGGAGCACAGGCTCCGGACGCGCAGGCTCAGGCCATGGCTCACGGGCCCAGCCGCTCCGCGGCACGTGGGATCCTCCCAGTCCAGGGCACGAACCCGTGTCCCCTGCATCGGCAGGCGGACTCTCAACCACTGCGCCACCAGGGAAGCCCTACCGATGTCTCCTTGAAGGTCACAGTCAGGGCTAAAGTAGACCCTTCTCTCATGCCCCCTTTCACATTAGTGTTGATTCCTCATCTTGGCGAACCCTGAGGCCATGAGCCATGTAAGCAGAGATATGGCCAACTCCCAAATCTGGCTTGAAGAAATATGCCAAGAAGTACTCCTTCTCATGCCCTGGCTTCCCCAAGTTTTTTTTTTTTTTTTTTTTTTTTTTTTAATTTATTTATTTATGCTGTGTTGGGTCTTCGTTTCTGTGCGAGGGCTTTCTCTAGTTGTGGCAAGCAGGGGCCACTCTTCATCATGGTGCGCGGGCCTCTCACTATCGCAGCCTCCCTTGTTGCAGAGCCCAGGCTCCAGATGCGCAGGCTCAGTAGTTGTGGCTCACAAGCCTAGTTGCTCCACAGCATGTGGGATCCTCCCAGACCAGGGCTCGAACCTGTGTCCCCTGCATTAGCAGGCAGATTCCCAACCACTGCGCCACCAGGGAAGCCCCCCAAGTTTTTTTGAGGCAATATCTTGTTTGACCAAATACATCAACTTTGCTCTGAAAAAAAAAATGAGGTTCTTATATAGTATTAAATAACCTCATTACCAGAAAAACACCATATACTATATCTATATCTCTCCTTGGGTTTCAACCCAGCTTGGCCATCTATCAGACACTCTGCTTGTTTGCCAGAGAGCTTGCTAGAGGACATCCAAAAAGTCAAAGTCCTCCATCACCGGGGCAGGTCTAGCTACTGGGCACCTTAATTTAAGCACAGTGCCAAAAGCCTACGGAAACATATGAAACCTTTAAAAATGTCATTGGTGGGACTTCCCTGGCTAGGTTAGGACTTCACTGGTTAGGGCTGCACGCTTCCACTATGGGGGGCCCCGGTTTGATCCCTGGTCAAGGAACTAAGATCCCACATACCGAGGCTTAAAGAATAGTTAAGTAAAAATAAATAAATAAATAATGTCATTGGCACCAAAATACAAAAATATATGTAAATGTTTATAAAACATATTGTCAGTTTCATTATTCTGTCAAATTTAATATTCAGAATATCCTCATCTTATTTACAAAACTTGTTAGATTTCATCTCTATGCATGATGATTGCTGAGAAGTCACAGCCAACTATACATTAAAAAAACTTACTCATAGTCATTTAATTTCCAAAGCAAAGTTATAAAATTCCCTTCAAATTATTTATAAAGCAATACATTTAGTATGAGGGCATTTTAATATGTTGGCTACAATGGGGTGAGGCCTCCAGAAAATAAGCCTGAAAGGCTAGACATGGCCCTTCCCTGCCACAGCTGTCCCATGTGTGTGACCTGCATCAGAAATGCCTCTCACCTTCCTCCCTCCGCCAGGCTTCCTTGTGATACGTTGAGCTGTGGCTCAGAAATTAAATCCTACTCTGGCATCATCCAAGGGCCATCAGTTTGCATCCTACATCCTCCTCTTCCTTCCAGAATTTCAACCTTAAGCTGGGAGTAAGGATGGGTGTTCCATTCCTAAGAAACAGAATCACTGGATTGTGGGGCCTCTGAGAACAGGGTAATTTCCTAGCTAACGTTTTATCATGCCTGGTCCCTAGGTCTGGTCTGGCTAGGCGGGAGGAGGGGGAGGGGAGTGCGAGGGAGAGTGAGGATGGGGCGGTGCTCTTAAGCTGTACGAACCAACCAAAGTAGTGTCTTCCCTGAATTAAGACAATTAATTAACGGACAGCCCATGCCATCTAGATTTGGAACCTCTGTGTCTCTATTTCTTCCATCTTTGTCCTCACTTCTTAGAGATGCACTCACCTTTGCTCCCACACCCAGTTACACCTGGCTCTGACTTGTACTATCTTCTTTTGTTCTTATCTTCTGAGTTTCACGCTCATCATCAGTATATCTGTTACTTATTTGTCTGTGTCTCTGATGGATTTTAGAGTTACTGAGCCCTGCTGTGTGCCAGGCACTAATTATGGCCGTCTTGGCTGGTCGGCTCCCGGAGGGCAGACGCAACACTGGGGGATCCTCTGTGACTGGTGTCTAAGTCAGTGGCCAGGTGGTCATGCACCTGGTTCCAAAAATGAGTGAGTTGAGGAGGTGTGGGTTTTAGCAATGAGGCAGAAAATCTTAAAAATAAACACATCTCGGGGCTTCCCTGGTGGCGCAGTGGTTGAGAGTCTGCCTGCCGATGCAGGGGACACTGGTTCGTGCCCCGGTCCGGGAAGATCCCACATGCCGTGGAGCGGCTGGGCCCATGAGCCATGGTCGCTGAGTCTGCGCGTCCGGAGCCTGTGCTCCGCATTGGGAGAGGCCACAACAGTGAGAGGCCCACGTACCGCAAAAAAAAATAAAAATAAAAAATAAACACATCTCTTTTATTAAAAATATACAGTTTGGGGACTGAAGGAGGAAAGTAGTGTTTCTCAAAGTTCTAGGATTACTTAGCAGTACCCAGAGTGTTTGTTTAAAAACACCAGCTGGGAATCTGCATTTGGAACAAATTTGAGAATCACTGGCTAAGGCATGGAGCAAGGACTGGGATTGTCTCAATGCTTCTGGCTTTTTAGGGTTCCGGGAAAGGACTCGTTTGACTTTTTACAAACAAGCTCAGCTGACTCCTCTGGGTGTTCCTGGCCTTCCTTTCTTTGGGTCACTGAGGCACTGAAACAGTTAATACAGTTACCGGTTGGGGAACAGCTGAAACAAGGCCCTGAGATGTGAGTACCCACCCAGCCCACCCGAGAGCTTCCCTGGTCGTCTCTGGGAGACCAGTCCAGGACTGGGCCCAGACTGACCCAGATGTGGAACTGCTTAACACAACATTTCTGCCACATCCCAGGGGCTCTGTTTCTTTTCTTGTGAATCTTCCTCCCGTTTCACGTTACAGAGTACTTCCTCTTCCCTCCCCTCACTCTTTCCTGCTCCTTGCTACCCATCCACGTTTCTTCCTCTCCACCTCCATCTTGGTTCCTTCCCAGAAACCAAGTTATAAGCTCTCTCTTCTGTCGGCACCACGTTGGAAGCCTGTGAATCCATGCTCACTGCATCTCAGCACACACGTGTGAACCATTGTGTACTTTGTGCAGAAATAGGCTCTGAGCAAGGGAGGGCAGGGCAGTTAGAGTCGAGTTAAGATACTTCTCCAACTGCAGACAGCACTTGGTGTGTACAGGCACATAGCTATCTTACCTGTCAGACAGAGAGCCCAGGGGAGACACTTGTAAGACAAAGTAGAAAAAAGATCTTGGAGAAGGGCGTCTGCTGGTTTTTGAAGGACATGGTCCCAAATTACAGAGGGAAGATTAACAGCCCTTCCCCACATGCTGAGAGGACACCCCAGCGGGCGTTTGAAGAGACAGGTTGCCAATGCCAGGCAGACCAGGAGAATGGGACAGTTGGTGCGAGGCTGGCCCTAGTTATGAAACTAGCTGGTGCTGTGAACTGGACAGCTTGGCCATAGGAGCTGGTGAGGTCAGCAGGATCGTGAAGAGGTGAGTGACCTAGACCCACACAACAGGTGGGCCTGCAGATGTGAGGTGGGCCAGGGGCAGGCGGCCAAAGAGAGGGTGCACTTTTGGGAGTGGAAGCAGTGTGTCTCCAGAGGCTCACATGCATGGAGAATGCACGAAGAAAGCAGCACGACCACCACCCTAGGGCAAAAGTAGCCTGGGCAGCGGCAGGTTCTCAGGCCACAGTAGCAAGATCCCAAGACAATGTAGGCAGCACCCACACTAAAATCTCGAGGACCAGCTTGACACACAGGTAGGTGGTGCCAACCTGGCATGTGGATAAAGAAGACAGAAGCAGCAGGGCTTGGTCTCTACACCCGGTAGTGTGATAAACTGAAAAAACTTGTGTAGAGTTTGAAAAAGGGGAAGAAAATTGTATTCACCTAAATTCCCCTGGAAAGGAGAAACTGTCTTTGCTGGGAACAATATTTTGATTAGTGCTTAAGTCTGAAGCTGAGATCCCAGGGGCGGCATGGGTGTAGGTGGAACAGCTCTGCATGAGAGACGGGAAAGAGTTTTTGAATTTTGCACGTTAAACCAAAGAGAGAGGGGAAGAAAGGAGGCTGCTCTTGGGTACTGTTCACTGTGAATCCCTTTCCCTATCAACCCGCTAAATTTTCAGAAAGTTACCAAGATCATGAAATGCTTGGGGTCAAGTGGAGTGTGTATACTTGATATTTATGTGCACATATTCACGTGTGCGGGGTTGGTGTCTCAGGTTGAAACAGATGACGAGCAGAGCCCAGGCACTGGCAGGGATGCAGAGGGAGAGAAGGAGCTCAGAGAGGAGAGATACCACTATGGGGGTGCTAGAGTCAGGGGCAAGTTTAGTCAAATCTCAGCAGGGTGCAGCCCCAGTTGATTTCTGGGTTACCAAATTCTGCCAGTGTTGTTTTGGTTATTCTCAGTTCTGTTTGCTGTATCCAAATCAACTAACAACAACAACAACAACAACACACACACACACACACACACACACACACACACTTGGAAACTCTTCAGGAACTGAAAACCAGGTATCTATGTACTAGGTGGGCTATAATGTTAATGTCCAGCTGGGATTCTCAGGCCCACTTCAGAGCGGAATCACAGCCAAGGACCAGCCTCCTCTGATGCTGCCATGCCACCCTGTCTTCCCTAAGTTCCTGTCGAGAGGATGAGGGCAGCACCAGCATCTTGCAGCCTTGGTCTGGTTAGGTCTACACTGGAAGGCATCAGTGCCCTCTCCCTGTCAAAGATATTACTGATCAATTGATTGATTGATTGCTGGACCTGAGTTCCCCAACCAGGGATCCAACCTGGGCCCTGGCAGTGAAAGCGCTGAGTCCTAACCACTAGACTGCCAGGGAATTCCCATCCCTGTCAGAGATCTTTAACTGGGGCAGGGCCAGGGCCACAAGAGGCAGCTGAGGTTAGTAATCTAGAAAGGCTCCTTGAAAGAGCCTTGAGTCTTCAATATTGACATCTTCAAG
The DNA here is from genome assembly GCF_025265405.1 of Mesoplodon densirostris. Classification (NCBI taxonomy): domain Eukaryota; kingdom Metazoa; phylum Chordata; class Mammalia; order Artiodactyla; family Ziphiidae; genus Mesoplodon; species Mesoplodon densirostris. Next base: position 49,968,634 of record NC_082671.1, on the reverse strand, counting down.
CCAAGAGAGGCAGAGTTGAACCTTCCTAACCAGAAAAGTCCCTTGTCGGCCCACTGAGTCCTGCCCGCCTCCCCTCAGCTGCTCTTCCCAGGGGCAGTTCTTGAAGGCAATAAGGAAATGACAATGCCAAAGACGGGCCCAGTTTATCCTGAGATTTTTGGTCTCTCTCATCTCTCCATACCTGCACCTGGCTCTCCTTGAGAATAACCCCCAGGCCTAGGGCAAGAAACACCTCTTGAGCAATTCATGTGCAGCCCAGGAAGCAAGTGGGAAGGAAAGACTTCTTTCATGATCTTCTGAGACGCTGTGTGGAGTCCTTTGAGAGAACTAGAATGGTGCTGGCATGGGGACCCAAGCTCATGGCCAATGAGGCAGGTAAGCATCTCTCTGTCTGATGTGGTACAGTAAATGAGGTCATTATTAGTATTATTATTTTATTTTTTTGCGATATGCGGGCCTCTTACTGTTGTGGCCTCTCCCGTTGCAGAGCACAGGCTCCGGATGTGCAGGCTCAGCGGCCATGGCTCACGGGCCCAGCCGCTCCACGGCATGTGGGATCTTCCCGGACCGGGGCACGAACCCGTGTCCCCTGCATCGGCAGGCGGACTCTCAACCACTGCACCACCAGGGAAGCCCATGAGGTCATTATTAATGTTTGGAAAGATAGCTGTTGGGCGGTTGGACACCGGAAGTGTGTACTCTGGCCCTGCCCTTGGTGGGCAGATCTCCCTGAATCCAGATTAACCGTCCGGCCTTGCATCTTACCAGGCCTTGAAGGACATCAAGTTTTTGTGGTAGGAGGAATGCACATCCAATGCCAACAGCCGGGGAATATCTGGGTACCCCCCTAGCTGGTCCCAGGACAGGCTGGTGGGGGTCTTCTTTTCTACTGGGTGACTGGAGGAGGCCACATCAGTCTTCCAGATGGCCTCCAGCTGGTTCCCCTGTTGGCTGGGGTGTGCAAGTTGAAAGTGTAAGAAGAGATGAGGAGGTAGACTTACAGAAAGGGAGAGACTGGGAAGCAACAAGCTCTGCAGGGTTTTCTTCCCTTCTCAAATAGTTGTCACTGCCTTCCTTGCTGCATCTCTTCCCTCCCCAACTCTAAATCTCACCTCCTTGGGTCTCCTCTAGCTGAGCAGCTACTGGAAGAGGCTGCCGAGACAGCCCCTGTTCCTCCAGGCACATGCCCTGGGCCTGAAGCCCTGAACTGGCCACACTAGGGGGGTGTGGATGTGTCCCTTCTTGGCTGCCCAGAGACTCATGGTGTCTCTTTGAGCCCAGGGGTCACATGGTGGGAAGGATCAGGTTGATTTATATGGATGGACCAGTGGCAGGTGCCAGACCAATGCTCAGGGTAGAAATGGTTTTAAGTTCTCAGCTGTGGGTCCCAGGAGTCTTTCAGTTGCATAGTTTGAAACATACTTGGTCAGCCTGTGCCGTGAAGCCTACACACCACATACACACATACCCCCATCTGGGCCAATGGCCAGAGCTGGGCAGGCAGCTGAGAAGCTAGGTTCCTTGCAACTCATGGGGTGAGCTTTGCCTGTCTGTGCCTTCACTGAGCTGCCAGCCCCCCCGAGTTTGGTCACCCCTGCTCCCTGCCTCCCTCACCCACCTAGCCAGCTGCCCCTGGCTTCCGTGCACCTACTGGGCCATCCACAGGGGCACACATTGCTGGTGCTTGGTCATAAACAGCTCCAGGTGTCGCTTGCAGGAGGGGCTGCTGGAATGGATGTGCCGCAGTGGATGGGGGAGGCTTGCTTTTCCTTGACTTTGGGGAGGTGACCACAGGGGTGTTCAGGTTAATGTTCCACTCCTGTTGGAGCTAAGAGGAACCAGCAGAGAGGCATCAGGGAGAAAGGAATTCATCCTCTCTCTAGTGCCAGAGGAGGCATTGCCTGACTTGGGGCAGAGCAGAAAGGGTGAGGCCCAGGGAATGCCTCCAATTAGATATGCCTGGGACCTCAGGGTATTGCATTTCCCAGAAATTCCTTGAATTGTTCTTTACTGGTTTAGTTCCTGTTTTCTCCTTTGTTGTGGAGAATCTGGACAATGGGCAAAACAACAAGGAAAAAACTAAAGGAAGCCAGAGCAGCTGGAACTGTGAGAGCCTCATGTTACCGGACCAGGTTGTGTCAGGAATGCTCTCCGTGTCTTGTCACTCAGCCTCTCTGCCCTGGCCCTGGGGAAGGAGCTGGAGGAACCCTCACAGCCACCTAAAGAATTATTATATATATGGTCCCTTTCCTTCTCAACCTCAAAACCAATTTAGCAAGTCAAGACACCTACAGGAGGTGATCAGGACTAATGTAAGGTGACAGGAAACTGAACTGGGAGAGATCCCCATGGCCAAGGCTCTTCCAACTGCCTTATGCCGGCACTTACACTGAATCCCTCAGGACACTGCTTCCCCCAGACTCTGGCCATGGCTGCTCAGGACTCAGTGGGGTAACCTCCTGGCCCAACCCTAGAGGAGATCTCAGCAGATTCTGAGTCACTGCTGTGGGATTCTCCAATCCCTCCAAGCCATCAGCCAGCCTCCTGTGGACCATGTCAGCACTCGCTGCTTTTCTGACCCTGGTAGCAGGGGAAAGAGTAGAGGAAACTGAAGGCAGACGTTAGAGAATAAAAATAGGTCAGGGGCTTCCCTGGTGGCGCAGTGGATGAGAGTCCGCCTGCCGATGCAGGGGACGCAGGTTCGTGCCCCGGTCCGGGAAGATCCCACATGCCTCGGAGCGGCTGGCCCCGTGAGCCATGGCCCCTGGGCGTGCGCGTCCGGAGCCTGTGCTCCGCAACAGGAGAGGCCACAACAGTGAGAGGCCCACGTACCAAAAAAAAAAAAAAAAAAAAATAGGTCAAACCCAATGGATTAAGACTCCGAATGACTTTGGACTCTCAACAGCAACAACAAAACCTAGAAGGCAATGAATGAGCAGTGCCTTCAAAATTGTGAGGAAAAATGAATTCTAACCTAGACTTCTGTATCCAGGCAAACTGTCAATTAAGAGTCAAGGGTAGGGGGACTTCCCTGGTGGTGCAGTGGTTAAGAATCCGCCTGCCAATGTAGGAGACACAGGTTCAAGCCCTGGTCTGGGAAGATCCCACATGCCACGGAGCAACTAAGCCCATGCACCACAACTACTGAAGCCCACTTGCCTAGAGCCCATGCTCCATAACAAGAGAAGCCACTGCAATGAGAGCCCGCGCACCGCAATGAAGAGTAGCCCCCACTCGCCACAACTAGAGAAAGCCTGCACACAGCAACGAAGACCCAATGCAGCCAAAAATAAAATAAAAATTTAAAAAAAGAGTTAAGGGTAGGGACTTCCCTGGTGGTGCAATGGTTAAGAATCTGGCTGCTGGGGACTTCCCTGGTGATCCAGTGGTTAAGACTTCACCTTCCAATGCAGGGGGTGCAGGTTCGATCCCGGGTCGGGGAGCTAAGATCCCACGTGCCTTGCGGCCAAAAAAACCAAAACACAGAACAGAAGCAATATTTTAACAAATTTAAGAAAGACTTTAAAAATGGTCCACATCAAAGAATCTGCCTGCCAATGCAGGGGACACGGGTTCAATCCCTGGTCCAGGAAGATCCCACATGCTGTGGAGCAACTAAGCCTGTGCGCCACAGCTACTGAAACCTGTGCACCCTAGAGCCTGCACACTGCAACTACTGAGCCCATGTGCCGCAACTACTGAAGCCCGCACGCTCTAGGGACTGCATGCCACAATTACTGAGATCCCACGTGCCACAGAGCAACTAAGCCCGTGTACCACAACTGCTGAGCCTGCGCTCTGGAACCCACGAGCCACAACTACTGAAGCCTGTGCACCCTATAGCCCGTGCAGCACAACTACTGAGCCCGTGTGCTGCAACTACCGAAGACCGCGCACCTAGAGCCCATGCTCGGCAACAAGAGAAGCCACCGCAATGAGAAGCCCGCACACCACGACGAAAAGTAGCCCCAGCTCACCGTGACTAGAGAAAGCCCGCATGCAGCAATGAAGACCCAACACAGCCAAAAATAAAAAAATTTTTAAAGTAAAGAGTTAAGAGTAGATATTCAGTAAAGACATTTTCAGACAACCAGGGTCTCAATGATTTTACATGCCAGGAACCCTTTGTCAGGAAGTGACCAGAGGAGGTACTCCACTAAAACGAGGGAGACCTGGCATCTAGAAACAGGGGAGGGGCTTCCCTGGTGGCGCAGTGGTTAAGAATCTGCCTGCCAATGCAGGGGACACAGGTTTGAGCCCTGGTCCCAGAAGATCCCACATGCCACAGAGCAGCTAAGCCTGTGCACAACTACTGAGCCTGCGCTCTAGAGCCCACGAGCTACAACTACTGAAGCCCGTGCACCTAGAGCCCGTGCTCCGCAACAAGAGAAGCCACCGCAATGAGAAGCCCGTGCACTGCAACGAAGAGCAGCCCCCGCTCACTGCAACTAGAGAAAGCCTGAGTGCACAGCAACGAAGACCCAATGCAGCCAAAAAAAAAAAAAAAAAAAGAGAGAGAGAAAGCAGGGGAGCTGTCCCCAGAGAGAAGCAAAGGGAGTCGCCAGCACGAGGGTAAAGAAGACAGCTGTGACCAAGCCTGGAGAGCAACCCGATCAGACAAGAGCAGGACAGGGAGACCCACAGGGGAGGGAGAATCTGAGCAGAGAGTCGGGACTGCAGGCTCCAACTACCTCCCCTCCAGAAGAAGCTTTCTTGTCCATCTCCTTTAGAGGGTCCCTCCCTCTCTTGCTCTTCCCACATATGGAGATTGGAAAACTGACTTTCCTTACATTCAGGCTGTCTCCTGCCTTCCCCTCTTCCTGGTTCAGAGGCTTTAATCTGCTCTCTTATTTCCCAACTGCTCCCCCGCGCCCAGGTACACCCCACAGCCCCATGGATCCACCCTGGCCCCATCCCTGCTGGCTGTGCTGACCCCTGAGAAGGTCGCCGGGTGGGAGGCCCACCTTGGGGAACACGATCACCATGCTGCTCAGGCACTCTCGGTGCTTCTCCTCCAGGTCCCTCTGCTTGTCTGTCCAGGCCTGCAGCTGGAGGTTCTGCAGGCGGTCGACGTTTTCCAGGAAGAGGTAGACGTTCTGGGCCTTGTAGGCAGCCCCAGCTTCTCACACAACTTGTACACGGTTGATCACTTCTTGTCTGGGAAGAGAGGGAAGTGATTTAGTGGGTGAAGGAGCCTCCTCCTGCCCCCAACTCTCTGTTAACCAGAGATGACTCTGTGTCTGTGAGAGCTGGGGAAAACAGGGAGCAGAGAAGCAGGAGGTGTTGTCAGGTGAGGAGGCTTGGGCTGGGCTGGAAACAGGAATAAAAGTAAGGCAGGGGGCTTCCCTGGTGGCGCAGTGGTTGAGAATCTGCCTGCTAATGCAGGGGACACGGGTTCGAGCCCTGGTCTGGGAGGATCCCACATGCCACGGAGCAACTAGGCCCGTGAGCCACAGCTACTGAGCCTGCGCGTCTGGAGCCTGTGCTCTGCAACAAGAGAGGCCGCCATAGCGAGAGGCCCGCGCACCGTGATGAAGAGTGGCCCCCGCTTGCCACAACTGGAGAAAGCCCTCGCACAGAAACGAAGACACAACACAGCAAAAATAAATTAATTAATTAATAAACTCCTACCCCCAACATCTTAAAAAAAAAAAAAAAAAGTAAGGCAGGGCTTCCCTGGTGGCGCAGTGGTTGAGAGTCCGCCTGCCGATGCAGGGGACACGGGTTCGTGCCCCGGTCCGGGAAGATCCCACATGCCGTGGAGCAGCTGGGCCCGTGAGCCATGGCCGCTGAGCCTGCGCGTCCAGAGCCTGTGCTCCGCAACGGGAGAGGCCACAACAGTGGGAGGCCCACATACCGCAAAAAAAAAAAAAAAGTAAGGCAAATGGGGGAGCATGTTAGGTGGGTTACGGACAGGGCAGTAGGAAGACAGGAAGAAAGGCTTGCAGGAAAGCTCACTAGAGAGCAGTGTGTAAGTGCTTGACCTCCCACACCTTCAGGGCTGCCCAAGGCTCCGAGGTCAGGTGTCCTTCGCAGGTACCCTCCCTCAGGGGGAACCCTGTCCAGGAGTGGGGTGATTCTCTCCATCACCCTTGCCCCATGCTCCTCCTTTCTCACTGGGCTCTGGCTCTGCCGATATATTGCAGCGGTGTGGGTGGGTGCCGGTGGGTGCCAGGGAGGACCTACCAGAGGCTCTGGAAATGTCTGTAGAGGATGTACTTATGGCACAGGCACCACAGCTTGAGCGCGTTCAGCTCCATGGCGGTGGTGGTGAGCTCCCGCCCCTTGTGGCGCAGGTCGTGGGGCAGCCCCAGCTGATCCTCCTCAGTCAGGAGCTGCAGGTTCTTCCTCTGGGCCTCCACGTCCACGTGGTATACCTTCCCCTTCAGAGTTACTGGGGATGTATGCAAAGGGGGCTGGGTCACCTTTCGGAGGGATGTCCCCGTGACAGGAAGGGAGGCTGTCTTCTTGGGCTTCGTGGGAACACAGTGGGCCCGTGGTTTCTGAGTAAACTCGGCTGAACTCATGGTCCTCTGGTTTCTGGGGGCAGGTTGCTGGGTCTTAGGGGACCGAGCAGATTGGGCCCGGCCTGGGGGAGGTGCCAGTGATGCCTCCTCCAAGTCCCTCCATCGACCGGTGGGCACGAAGCCCATTCTCTCCACGTCCTCTCCTGCCTGCTCCGGCCCCCTCCATGGGCGCCCTTGCTCCTGGGCCGATCCCCGCTGCCACCCCCGTGCTGCCTCCCCCTGCTCCCACTGCCCCGCTTCTGCCGGTGCTCCCGCTCCAGCAGGGCCCACTGCTCTTGCCACTGCAGCCACTTCTCCTCCTCCTCCCGCCACTCCTGCCTTCGCCTCTCCCAGCTGAGTTCCTCTTCCCAGTGCTCTGCCTTGCTCTCCAAGGCCACCTTCCTAGAGCTCTCTGGGGACAGCTGCTTCTGAAAATGGGACTTCATCTGGAGTCCTTCCTTCTCCTGGGTCACTTCCTGGAAGAAGTCCTTCTGGTCTTTGACTTTGTGGCCTGGGCTTTCTGCGGACGGTCTTTCCCATTTCTTAGGAAACTTGGGATCCATGGAGGATGGCAACCCAGGCTGAAGATTTTCAGTGTCCTTGCTGCTGTACACATCTGCAGTCCTTGAATGCACGGTCATGGTGGAAAGTGGTTGACATGTGGGAGGCCCAGCACTACTATCCCAGGTCATGGCCAGGGGACTTGGGGAGAGAGGTGAAAAGTGTTCCTCCTTCTTGGGTTCCTGTGGGTTTCCTCTATGACTGTTTCTTTCTTTGGGAGGGCCTCTTTCTTGGCAGGGGCTGGAGAGTCAACCAAGATCTTGACTGAGTATTCTACTTGACCTCTAGCAGACTGAGCCTTGTTCAGCTGGAACTCTAAGGCATGCTTCATCAGGAGGAGGTCATGGTACTTTCCCCCTAGAATTTCTACCTGCTTTAGTAGGGCATCTCTCTTACTCTTGACCACTTGGAGGGACTTCTGGAAGTAGAGCCTCTGGCTGCTGAGTTCTTTGGTCATCTCTATTTTCAGGTGCCTGTATTTGGCCTCCTGGCTTCTGTTCTCCTTGTGCTGGAGCATCAAGGCCTTGTTGAGATTCTCGACCACAGCAGACATGTACCTGATGTCCCAAACCTCCCCCTGGTTGAACATCGTGGAGTCCACGAGTTCCTGCAGCATGGACTTCACCTCGGAGACCCTTATGCAGGTAGTGTGCTTGTCCTGGAGCATCTGCTCTGGGCTCAGTGGCTGAGGGCAGGATATCCCTTTTTGTGGGCTTTGTTTCCACCAGCTCTGCCAGAAGGTGAGTTTGGACACTAGGAGAGGTGGAGAGAACAAAGGCAATAAACTCAAGGGTTATACTGATTCTCCACACCCTGCTTGGCCAAATTCCCATCCAACCTTCTTAGGGCTTTGGTAATAAGGAGCTGGAGCATTATATGAGGCCAGGGGAGATATTGTCAGGAGAGATCTCTGCTGGGCTCAGAGCTTGCTCAGAGCTTACCTGTCAGGGTCTGTCAGCTCCACAGCACCTGCAGGACCCAGAGGGGCCTGGACCTATTCGATCCAGTTCAACTCAATTCAACACACTCCTGATCCTCCATATTTCCCTGGAGTAGAGTGATTTTTTTCTAATCACGCTACTTCCCAGTCTCAATATCTCTGTTTGGCTACCTACTGCCAACTAGCTAAATTCTGGAAGCCCACCTGGCACTTAGACTCTAGATCACCTGGGAAGTTGTATTCTCCTTTCCTGTTACCACTGGACTGTGTTTGTAGAGAATTTATCACACGGTCCTGCAACGGTTTACATTCTTTTATAATGACTAATGTGTTTTTCTATATGGGGGTCATGAACTCCTTCGATACTCTGATGAAAGCAGGAAAATGTACATAAACACCGATTGTGCACTTTGTGTTCAAACCCATTCATATGCAAACTTCAGCTCCTCAGGGATGGTCCATGGTCATAGTTGTATCCCCTTGGATCTACCATGTGTAGAGCTGCTGGAGTGATCATCTTGGAGCATTCATTCATTTCTCATTCAGTGAACATCACTGGCAGACAAAACACTGGCTAACTTTGGATGAGGAGCTAAAGGAAATATGGAAATTAAATGACACTGAAATCCAGCTAGTATTTAGCTAATACTGTCAGAGAGGCTATATGCTCTAACGGTTCAGAGCATGGATTCTAGAGTCAGATAACTCGGGCTGGAATCCCATTCTTACCACGTGCCTCAGGCAAATTTCCTAACTTCTCAGCACCTCTATTTCTGAAAAATGGGGATAATCATAGCATTTCCTTCATGGGACATAAGTAGATTATGCATGTTTAGTACCAAGCACTGTACCAGGTACCTAGAAAGTGCTCAATAACTAATTCCTAAAAAAATGAATAAGACACAGCCTTTGCCCTCCAGAAATTTATAACCTAGTAAGGAAATAAATCAAGTAAACAAATAACTATATTTCAAGACCTAATATGACAAGGATAGTAGGAGAGATTGTCTCCTTCTCCTCCACCTTTCCTTGCTTCCTCCCTCCCCCAGCTATCGACCTTGCTTGACTGGTAAGGAACCTGGCCATGAAAATCAATGGTAAAATGATAATGTTAGCTCTTGTTTATTAAGGCCTGAATGTGTGTTCTAAGCACAGTGCCAGATGCCTCACGCCACGTGGAACCCTGTAAGGCAGACAATGCTCTCCTCACTTTGCATATGAGGAAAGTGAGGTTCAGAGAGATGAAGTAACTTACCCAAAGTCACACAGCTAGAAATTGGGATTCAAACTCAGATTTGTCTGACTCCGAAGCCCATGCTCTTGAGTAAGATTAAGAAGCCAGAAAACCTATGCGTGGGGCCTAGGTTTGCCACAGGCTTTCCTTGTGTATCCTTCTCTTCTCTGAGCTTCAATGTTCTCATCTACAAAGTGTGGCAGTTAGATAATCTCGGGCCCCTTTTAGTGCTGAGAGGAGTAATATTTCGAGGTTGAGCCATGTTGTTGACTGGGTACTTCTGGAGTAGCCACAATCGAGAAGGTTCTAGAAGGTCCTCCAGCTGAGTCTCACCAGACTGCTTGGCTCTGCATCTGGGTTTGGTTTAAGGAAAGGATGTTCCTCTAGCTCTAGCTATAAACTCCACCCTTTCTGACCTTCCAGCCTTGTTCCCCCGCACGAGGCCGCAGCTCCAGGGAGCACCAACGAGGATTTGTCTCCACATCACACCTTCCTTCAGCCCTGAGGGACAGCCCAGAACTGCTCACTTCTCAGCTTCGGTCCACCACCCCAACCTCTTACCACTGACCATCCATCTCAGCTAAAGCTTTTGTTATGGAGGAGAATCAGAAAGACTCCCATAGACCCTGGTGTGTGACTTCTTTCCTTGAGATGGCATCCACCCCACCCAGCTCCCCTGCCAGGTGCTCCTGGAACTTACTCTGTGCCCTTTCCTTTGTCCTTCAATGAGAGTGGAGCAGAGGGAAATGAGAGACTCGATGCCTCCTTTGGTGGCGATGAGGGAGAGGGGCAACACCTTCTCCATCACCTCGATCCATTCATCCAGGGCTTCCTCTTCCTCCTCACTCTTCCTGTTCCTGATCTCATAGGTCAGACTGTCACCTGGAGAGAGAGTGGGAGATGCAGGCTGAGAATAGTCTGTCCTCTAGGGAGCCCCAAATAGCCCTATAGGACAGGGGTTACACCAGCAGGCTTTGAGGTTGGATTGGTTTAACCTCTTATTAGCTGTATGATGTTGAGCAAGTCACTTATTCCCCTAAGCCTTAGTATCCTTGCCAAAAAAGGGTTGGGTATGGATTAAATGAGATAATACAAGTGAAATGATTAACATGAGACCTGCCATGTAGAAAATATGCATAGACATAAAACAGCACTGTTGTACTACAAGGCCAGGAATGTGCCTATCTTGTTATTGCTCTATCCTCACTGCCTAGTCCAATATCTGGACAATTAAATTAATTAACTGCAGTCAACAGCCCTGCTTAGTTCTTGGGAGCAGCTGAAGGACCACAGAACCAAGAGCTCCTCAGGGGCAGGGCAATATGAGCAGGGGTAGGGCATATCCCTATACCATCTTCCTCCAACACTGTAGCATCCACCATACCTCACACCAGACTGAAGTCTCCTGATCAGATAACTCTGATCTTAACGGGGGTAGCATCTGGCTCCAGGGCTGCATGCAGCTGGTCCACACCCAAATGGCTATACCAGTTGCTTACAGCTGGCATCAGTGCTGTTTGGCTCAGTATCCATTCAGTACTTTGATTATCACCCTTGGGTCCCTCTATAAAATAGCTAGTGTGCTCCACAAAAAACAATTAGAACTAATAAACAAATTCAATAAAGTTACAGGATCCAAAATCAACATATAAAAGTCAGTTGCATTTCTATACACTAACAATTAACTATCCAAAAAAGAAATAAAGAAAACAATCCCATTTACAATAGCATCAAAACAATAAAATACTTAGGAATAAATTTAACAAGGGAGGTGAAGGATCTCTACAGTGAAAACCATAAGACCTTAATGAAAGAAATTAAAGAAGACACGTGTAAATGGAAACATAACCCATGTCACGGACCAGAAGAATTAATATTGTTAAAATGTCTATACTACCCAAAGTCATCCATAGATTCAGTGCAATCCCTATCAAAATCTCAATGGCATTTTCCACAGAACTAGGAAGAACAATCCTGAAATTCATACGGAACCACAAAAGACCCCAAATAGCCAAAGCATTCTTGAGAAAGAAAAACAAAGCTGGAGGCATCACACTACCCGATTTTAAGCTATATTACAAAGCTATAGTAAACAAAACACTATGGCACTGGCATATAAACGGACACATAGATAAATGGGCCAGAATCAAGAGCTCAGAAATAAACCCATGCATATACGGTCAGCTAATATTTGACAGGGGAGCCAAGAGCACTCAATGGGGAAAGGATAATCTCTTCAATAAGTGGTGCTGGTAAACCTGTACATTTACATGCAAAAAAATGAAATTGGACTCCTATATTATACCACTCACAAAAATTAACTCTAAATTAATTAAAAATTTAAATACCAGCCCAGAAACCATAAAACTCCTAAAAGAAAACATAGGGGAAAAGCTTCTTGATATTGGTCTTGGCAATGATTTTTTTTTTGGATATGACACCAAAAGCAAAGGCAACAAAAGCAAAAATAAATAAGTGGAACTACATCAAATTAAACAGTTTCTGCACAGTAAAAGAAATGATTATGAAAGTGAAAAGCCTTAACCTACAGAACGGGAGAAAATACATGCAAACCATGTATTTAATAAGGAATTAATATCCAAAATCTAAAAGGAACTCACACAACTTAATAGCAAAAAAACAAATAATCCGATTAAAAAATGGGCAAAGGATATGAATAGACATTTTTCTAAAGAAGATATACAAATGGCCAACAGGTATATGAAAAGGTGTTCAACATCACTAATCATCAGGGAAATGCAAATCAAAGCCACAACGAGATAGTACCTCAGGCCTATTAGGATGGCTATTATGTATAAAAGACGAGATAACAAGCAATGGTGAGGACGTGAAGAAAAGGGGACCCTTGTGCACTGTTGGTGGGAATGTAAATTGGTATAACCATTTTGGAAACCAGTATGGAGGTTCCTAAAAAAATTAAAAATAGAATTACTATATAGTCCAGCAATCCCACTTCTGGGTATATATCCATAGGAAACAAAATCACTGTCTCCAAGAGATTTCTGCATGCCCATGTTCACTGAAGCATAATTTACAACAGTCAAGACATGGAAAAAACCCAAGTGTCAGTCAGTGGATGAATGGATAGAGAAAATGTAGTATATATAATGAAATACAGATAGTCCCCAACTTATGATGGTTCAACTTATGATTTATTACAATGAGGCGAAAGTGATACACATTCAGTAGAAGTCATGCTTCGAATTTTGAATTTTGATCTTTTCCCACGCTAGTGATATATGGTACAATACTCTCTCATGATGCTAGGCAGTAACAGCACGCTACAGCTCTAAGAGGCCACAAAATCACAGGCGTAAACAACGAATATACTTACAACCATCTGTATGCATACAGCCATTCTGTTCTTCACTTTCAGTATAGTCTTCAATAAATTACATGAGATATTAAACACTTTATTATAAAATAGGCTTTGTGTTAGATGATCTTGCCCAACTGTAGGCTAATGCAAGTGTTCTGAACACATTTAAGGTAGGCTAGGCTAAGCTGTGATGTTTGGTAGGTTAGGTGTATTAAACACATTTTCAATTTATGGTATTTTCAACTTATGATAGGGTTATTGGGACATAACCCCATCATAAGCTAAGGAAGATCTATATTATTAAGTCATAACACAGAAGGAAATCCTGCCATTTGCAACAACATGAATGGACCTTGAGGGTATTACACTACGTGAAATAAGTCAGACAGAGAAAGAAAGACAAATACTGTACGATCTCACTTATATGTGGAATCTAAAAAAAGTTGAACTCACAGAAACAGAGTAAATTGGTGGTTATCAGAGGCTGGGAGGTGAGAGAAATGGGGAGATGTTGGTCAAAGGGTACAAACTTTCAATTATAAGATGAATAAGCTCTGGAGATCTAATGTACAGCATGGTGACTACAGTTAATAATACTGTATTGTATACAGGCATACCTCATTTTATTGTGCTATGCTTTACTGTTGTTTGCAAAGACTGCATTTTTTAAAAATTGAAAGTTTGTGCAAACCCTGCATTGTCAGATGATGGTTAGCACTTTTTAGCAATCAAGTATATTTAATGTACATTGTTTTCTTAGACATAATGCTATTGCACACTTAATAGACTAGAGTATAAACACAACTTTTACATGTACTGGGAAGCCAAAAAATTCACATGATTCACTTTATTATGATATCCACTTTATTGTGGAGGTCTAGAACTGAACCTGCAATATCCAAGGTATGCCTATATTTGAAATTTGCTCAGAGAGTAGATCTTAAATATTCTCACCATACACACAACAAAGGGTGACTATGTGAGGTGATATGTTATTGTGATAATCAGTTCACTATATACATATATATGTTTATATATAAAATAATCACATGTACACTTTAAATTTACACAATGGTGTTTGTCAATTATATCTCAATAAAGCTGGAAAAATAAAACAGCTAGTGTGAGTTTGCATTTAGGTTCTATCTTACTAAAAAATGAGATGTAAGAATGAACCCATGACTTAGGCTTCATCACATATGCACCTAATATCACAATCTATTATGTTTTGGACAATGACATGTTTGCCTCTCTAGGGAACAGAGGTGATATGCTGCGACATGAGTGGGACAATGTTTCACTGGAGAGGCGCTGTGATGTGTCTTTTGCGCCTTCTGCACCCACCACCCTGCACTCCCCTCCCAGCAAATGCTGACCTAGAGTAGGGGAAAGGAGGAGGCTGAGTGAGCTGGGACCAGCATCTTGGCGGGGAAGGCACCCGCCCTCAGGACTGCACCCAGCCTGCAAACTCACCCCAGTCACCTAGCCAGTGGAGAATTTCATACAAGTGCTTCTCTTTAGTCTTAGCATCATTGGAGGATGAGGTAATTCTCTCCAGCAAGATGAATCTGTTCTGGCCCTTTTGCTCTGTCTGGTGAGATTTTGCCCTCTTTTTGAGATCATATCCTAATTCTTCCTGGAAGCAGTTGATGACACAGTTGACATTGTCCAAGATGTCTGAGAGCTGGGAAGAAGTATCCTATATAGAAGGCAGCAGATTGTAGTGTTTTGGGGTGTGAACTCTGGTGCTAGATGCCATGTCCTAGTAGTGTGATCTTAGACAAGTCAGTTAATTTCTTGGGGCCTCAGTTTTCTTATTTGTAAAGTGGAGATAATTATAGTACCTATGTCACAGGGTTTTAGTAAAGATTAAATGAACCAGTATTTGTAAAGCACTTAGGACAGCGCCTGGCACATAAAATAAGTGTTAGCTCTAATTACTGTCATTTTGATTATTAAGACCAGCTCAGGGAGAGAATACTAAAAATCCACAGCGAACATTTCTTCAGAATTTCAGAATTTGCTGGGGACTTCTGGACATCTCTCCTCACAAGGATCCAGAGGCAACAGACTAGAAAAATGAGGCCCCAAGAAACCCTCAGGATCAGAGGCTCCCATTTAAAAAATGCACCAGAGGCTCACGTGCAGGGTGATTTGAATCTTTGGCCATTTCCCTGTGAGTTTCTAGGGCTCAGCTTGGGGCACTCTGACAGGTTGCCAAGAACAGACCCCAATCATGAACTCTGGGCCCCTCCTCCTGCCCTGGTAGGACCCACCACGATGTGTCTCAGGGCCAACCTAGGGCTTCCCTGTGGGCTGTCTGCTTCCTGGGCCCATCCCTGCCTCGGGGGCGGTTTGATTCCAGCTCACCCTCCACTAATCTGTCCACAAACCCAGCTTGCTAGGATCCCAGGACCCCTGAGGGCCCAGAGCTGGAATCTTACCCAAATCTGGGCTCAGTTCCCAGCCTCCACATCAGACCCCAACAGAAGGGTGACACCCTCATCTCAAGGGGTTACCTCCTGAGCCCGAGTTAGTTGGGCAGCCTCAATTCTTGAGATGATGGCTTTCACTGACGCAGCGGTCACCAACAGTGGG
Organism: Mesoplodon densirostris; assembly: GCF_025265405.1. Classification (NCBI taxonomy): domain Eukaryota; kingdom Metazoa; phylum Chordata; class Mammalia; order Artiodactyla; family Ziphiidae; genus Mesoplodon; species Mesoplodon densirostris. The sequence goes on along the minus strand of NC_082671.1, from coordinate 49,953,455 downwards.
GGCTCGTCTTTCTCCATTTGGGATCACTCTGTCAGTCACAGAGATGTTCTGTGTCTCTGGTACAGGGGCCTGGACACACGATGTTGGCTGCTTGGGGGTTAAGGACTCCAGAGCAGCTCCTGAGTACCCTCTTCCTAGCCACAGCTCCCTGTAACTGCCAGACATCACGTTCCAACTGACCTTCTTTTCTCCAGTGACATCATCAGGTTGATTGGAAGAATGACTCCCTGTCATCTATCTGCTTGATTATCTAGCTTTTTAATCCATCACCTAATATATATTAACTTGACCTATTGCTTTTTAAAAATCATTAAATGTTATGCTCCCAAACTAAATATTAACAGCTAAAAGTAGGAAACAGCAATTAGAAAAAGTTCTTTTCCCAAAGAACTTTTAATTAAAACAAAGTTACAGCCAATCTATAACTAATGGGAATGTATTTCAATTTGCACCAGGGGTCAGGGCTTAACCAACACTGTCACTGAAGGTAATCATCAGTGCCAGAGGCCTTTTTAAAACAAATGATTAAAATGGACATCATTGTATGCCCAGGACTAGAACTTTGTCTGGTATGTAGTAGGCACTTAATAAACATTTGTTGAATTAATGAAGCTATAAGTAAAAATACATATATGTGCAAATTATTCTTCCATGTTACTGAAACATTTAACAGATAAGGAATTAAACATTGTAACTTCAGTTCTTAGCAGTGCCATAGCCATTTAACAACTTGTCACCTGACACCCACAGGTCTTTTACATACTATCATTCATTCACTTATTCAAAGTTAATTCTTTCATTGCCTCATTTACTCAACGAACACTTATTGGTAACGCTCTATGTTCCAGGCATGGGGCTAGATGCTAGAAATACAAAAAACAGTGAGGCCTAGTTCTGTCTTTGAGGCAGTCACACCCTGGTTTATGGATACCTGTCTATCTATACATCTGGCACTGGATGGTCCTTTAATCCCTTATGATTTCAGAGCATGTTGTAGGTTACAAATAACTTATTTATCCTTACAAACATGTAGAGCCAGCTGAGGCTCAGAGTTATAAGACTTATCTAAAGTTACAGAGCTGGGAAGTACAGAGTCAGGACTTCAACCTGCTTTTCTGATTCCCAATCTGGGGTCCTTTCCCCTTTTCTCCCTTTCTCTCCCTCCCCACTTCTTCTTTCTTTTATACATAATCATACTAATAATTAGATCACAAATAGGTACTTCCTTGGTGGTCCAGTGGTTAAATCTGCCTTCCAATGCAGGGAATGTGGGTTCAATCCCTGGGCAGGGAACTAAGATGCTACATGCCGCGGGACATCTAAGCTGGCGAGCTCTAGAGCCCACGTACCACAACAAGAGAGCCCGCGTACCGCAATTACTGAGCCCACGCATTCTGGAGCCTGTGTGACACACTAGAGAGAAGCCCATGCACCACAACGAAGAGCTTGTGTGCCGCAACAAAAGAGCCCACATGCCGCAACTAAGACCCGATGCAGCCAAATAAATTAATTAATTTTTAAAAACCCATACATTTATTTAAAAAATGAGATCACAAATAAATGATCTAAACAAGCCAATTAAAAGATATATTATAAGATTCAATTAAGAAAAACCCAATACTCAACTATGTTCTGTCTACAAGAAACACACTTAAAATAAAAAGATACATATACGTTAAAAGATGAATAGAAATAAACCATGCTAATACTAATCAAAAGAAAGCTAGAGTGGTTATATTAATTTCAGATTTTAGAACAAGAAAGATTAGCAAAGATAAAAAGGGAGGGATATTCCATAATGATAAAGGTGTTAACTAATAAAGGTGACATAATCTTATATATATATAGATAGATAGATATGAACCTAATAACATAGCTTCAAAATACATGAAGTGAAAAACTTATAGAAGTGAAAGGAGAAATGGATAAATCCACAATTAGAGTTAGAGGTTTCAACACTTTTCTTTCAGGAATTGGAAAAAGTAGAAAAAAAAAAAAAAGTAAGGATATAGAGGTTTTGAAAAACACTATCAACCAGCTTGACTCAATTGACATTTATAGAACATCTCACCCAACAACAGCAGGATGCATTAGTTCCAAATGCATATGGAATAATAATCTGGACCATAAAACAAATATCAATAAACTTAAGAAGATTAGAATCATATAAAATATGTTCTCTGATCACAATGGAATTAACTATAAGTCAATAATTGAGAGATATCTGGGAAAATTCCCAAATATTTGTAAATTAAACAACACACTTCTATATAATCCATGAATCAAAGCAGAAATGACAAGGAAAATTATGAAATTTTGAACTGAGTGAAAATGAAAACATGACATATCAAGATTTGTAGGATGCTGCCAAAGCAGTGCTTAGAGGAAGAAACTAGATAAGGAAGAACAGAGAAACTCAAGCAGAAGGAAATTATATGGTTAAGAATAAAATAAATAAAACAGAAAACAAACAAAAATGGAGAAAATCAATGCAATTACCAAAACCTGGTTTTTTGAAAAGATTAATAAATTGATAAAGCTCTAGCCAGCTTTTACCAGGGGAAAAAAAAGACACAATTTACAAACATCAGGAATAACAAGGGGACACCATTACAGACTCTACAGTGGGAATAATAAGAGAATATTATGAAAAAATGTTATGCCAATAAACTTGGTGAATTAGACAAATTCCTTTCATAGATACAATCTATTAAAGCTCAATAAAAAAGAAAACCTGAAAAGCCCTCAATCAACCAAAGATATTAAATTAATAATTAAAAACCTTTCCTTCAAGGAAAACTCCAGCCCCAGACAGCTTTATTGGTAAATTTTTTGCCAAACATTTAAGGAAAACATAATACAACTCTATATAAACTCTTCGAGAAAACTGAACAGTATGGAACACTTCTCAAATCATTTTATTCGGTTAGCATTACCTTGCTACAAAAACCAGACAAAATATTACAAGAAAAACACAGACATAACATAGACATAAAAGAAAATAAAATGGAAGCTGCTGACAGGAAAAAAAATTATCTGCAAAACATGTATTTGATAAAGGACTTGTATCCAGAATATACAAAGAACCACTATAACTCCATTACAAGAAGGAAAACAATCCAGTTTTTAAATGGGTAGAAGATTTGAATAGACACATCACTAAAGAAGATATTCAAATGGTAAATAAGCACATGAAAAGATTCTCAACGTCATTAGGGAAACAAAACTACAACTTGTTAACCACAGTAAAAAGTGTGAGGATACCAAGTGTTGAGGATGTTGGGAAAGTGAAACCCTTGTATATTACTGGTGAGAATGTAAAATGGTACAGCCACTTTAGAAAACTGCTTGGCAGTTTTTTTAAAGTTAAATATACATTATCACACAATTCCCATTCCTAAGTATTTACCCAAGAGAAATGAAATTTACCCAAGAGAAATGAAAACATATGTCCACACACAGATCTATATGCACAAATATTTACAAATAGCTCTATTTGTTATAGCTCAAACCTACAAACAACCTAAATGTCCATCAACTGGTGAATGCATAAACAAATTGCAGTATGTCAATGCAATGAAATATACTACTTCACATTAAAAAAGAATGAACAACTGATACATGCAACAACATGGATAATCTCAAAAGCTTTATACCAAGTGAAAGAAGGCAGACACAAACTACCACACACTGTATGACTCCATTCATATGAAATTCTAGAGATGCAAAACTATAGTGACAGAAAGCAGATCAGCAGATGACAGGAGCCAGATGAGGGAGAAGCGACTGACTGCAAAAGGGAACAAAGAACGTTTCTGAGGGAAGGAAATGTTTTATGTCATGATTATGGCGGTGTTTACATGACTATACCATTTGTGAAAATTCACTGTGCCCTACACTTAAAATTGGTGAATTTTATTATGTGCAAACTATACCTCAATAAAGCTGATTTTTAAAAATGCAATGTTTTATAATGCCCAAGACTGTGGAGGGATCGTGGGCAGACAGTGCAAGGGGCTGGAAGTTAAGAGGGTATAAGGAGATAACTCTTTCTCTTTTCTCAGGTGGCAAGTCTTCTCTTTTTTCCTTCCCTTTACCCTTGGGGCTGGGATGCTCCCTCCTCCAAGCCCCTCTCCCATGCAGTTCAGGCCAGTAGCAGCACCTTCACCACAGTTCAAGGGTCACACTAGTTGATCACTAGCCCAGAAGAGATGTTTCTAAACCTTTTTTTAAAAAGCAGCTAACCCCCTTTTGCAAGCAGAGCCTTCTGTAGAACCTCACTATCTAAAACAGATAAAAGCAATGTCTTATTAGAATACATTTGTAAGTTCAACTTCATGATATCTCTGTATTATAAAATCATTCGATGTCAACAAGCTTGTTTTGACAAACCCAAAAATTTGATACGTAGGACATTTGAGTGTATATATATTTAAACTACTGTTTTAAAAATATTTAAAATATATATAAAGTTTCTGGGTAAAAATGGTAGATTGAACACATGTATCTAATTTTGTTCTACTAAAAATATACTAAAACTATAGCAAAGGGATTTTTTTAAGGCATAAGTGCACAAAGACAGGGAAACAGGAGAGGAGACGAGCAAAATACTTTAGGAAGCTGTTAAGCATATGGATGAGTGGTTGCTGACAGACCAGAGAAGGATGAATCCTAAGGCAGAAGTGGGGCAACCATACGGCAAATGGAATTAGTTGTGCCAGATTGCTGACCACCCCAAGAAGGAAGGCCTAAAGATGTGACATCAGAGGTTCCCTGCAGTGAAGCTCTTGGAGACAAGCCCCACCCATGTACCTCAGCCCACAGAGCACAAACGCTTCTCACTGGGATTTTGGTAACCCATCCTTAAATGTGAGCAGACAACCAGGGATTATAAGACCTTCAAGTAAAGACTCTAACATGAAAGAGATCAAAACCACAGAAAAAGAAATTTAGAGAAAACAGTGATTATGCAAGAGAAGAAAACTTAAACCATCATTAATAGTGTCAGAGATAAGCTATTGCAACTCTGAAACAAAATAAGATGCTATAAAAAGGAATAGCTGGAGAACAAAAATAAAGTGAGAGTAATAAAAGTCTTTAAAATATTGAAAAACTCAGTAGAAGAATAAGAAGATAAAAAGTTGAGGAAATCTCCCAAAGACAAAGTAAAAAAGATGAAAAGTAGGAGAGAAAAACAAGAAATGAGAAGGACCAGTCCAGGAGATCCATCATCTGAATTATAAGAGTTCCAAAAAAGAAATAAGAAAGAAAATGGAAGTGAAGAAATCACTAATGGGATGATTCAAGATTATTTCCCAGAAGTTAGGGGCACTGAGTGCCCAGCACTACAAATAAGACATATCACTGCCATTTTAGAACACTGGAGACAAGGAGAGGTTCAGAGAGAGGGGAAAGTCACTTACAAAGGATAAGGAGTTAAAAGACTTCAGACATCTCAAGAGCAATGACCAAAGCTAGAAGGTCACGTTGCAATGCCATCATAATTCCAAAGAAATTCAAGTCCCAGCGAAACAATGGATCGATCATGTCAGAATAGAATAATGGTAATGTCAAACATGCAAAGTTTGAAAACAATTTACCTCCTTTCTGAGGAAGCTTCCGGAAGATGGTCTCCTCCAAAAAGAGGGAATAAGTCAAGAAAGAGAAAGATATGGAAAACTGGCAAATAAAAGATCCAGCAAAGGAGAAAGGCAAAGAAAATGTCCGGCGATGAGAAAGGAGATAGTAGGTTGCCAGATGTGTGTGTGTGTGTGGGGAATAAACTCATATCGGTGCTGGTCATAAGTCTCCAGCAGAGATGTCCTCAAGAAGATGAAGTTGATAGAATATCTCCTGTGCCTAGATAGTCTGAGAAGGGATTTAGGCAACTGGGGGAAGATTTTGAGATAAATACATAGAAAACTAAACAAATGAAAAAAAACAAGGTAATTATTAATTCCAGGAAAAATAAAAAGTGCAGGAAAGGAAGAATAATCAAACTTTTCTACATGGTGCAACTCTGAATAGCATATGCAGTCACAGTGTTGTGAGAACTGAAAATTGAACTAACGAAAAGGAGCAAATTAAATTTGGCAGATAGGAGACGAGAATAAGGTATAGCACTGGGAAGAGAGGCAGGGAAAAGAGTTCAATCCTCAAATCTGCCCCTATTACTTGTGAGGGCTGGGCAGACTACAGATGGAGCCTCTCATACACTACATATCTTAATGTTACAAATTAAGGTAACACACTGTTAAATAAAATACCGCTAAACTAACTTCACAAATACACTTTCATAAGGACCTACCTAAAAGGCCAGGTTCTAAATTAGAATTTTTGGACTCCTCAGAGTTCTACAGTAGAAAATAGCAGCCCCTAGCCCCTGGCTCTTGCCTGACCCCCTTCCTTTCTGCCCTTGCTTCTGTCCTGCAATGAGCAAGGCTTACACAGGGTCCTGTGGACACCCCAGCTTGTGCTCACTCCTCTTGCTGTGCATAGCTGCCCCTTGGCTACCCCTCAGGCCTAGGGATGCCCACACTATCAGCAAGGTCTCCCTGGGGAGGAAAGATCCAAGGAAGAAGCTGGTGCAGTCCCAGGAAGCAAGCTGGGCAGGGAATTCCAGAGCCCCAGGTATTCAGAATATCACCTATAAGGTGGGAAGTGGGCTTTGGATGGATATATCCCCTTGGACTCCTCATCCCGAGGGGAGGGACACAGTTGGAGGAGGGCCAGAGATATGAAGGTAAATGCCAGAAGAAACAGTTGAAAAGAGCTGAATATGGCTGCCTCCCAGGAGGGGGAGAGAATGGAGGCAGGGCTCTTCTGTTTTTCTTAACGAATCTTATATAATTATTTGATTCTTTAGAATAATTATATAAGATTTATATATAGACACACAGGTGTCTATGTGTTCTAAAAAATACCTCATTAAAAAAAAGAAAAACTGGGCTTCCCTGGTGGCACGGTGGTTAAGAATCTGCCTGCCAATGCAGGGGATGTGGGTTTGAGCCCTGGTCCAGGAAGATCCCACACGCCGTGGATCAACTAAGCCCGTGCGCCACAACTACTGAGCCTGCGCTCTACAGCCTGTGAGCCACAACTACTGAGCCCACGTGCCGCAACTACTGAAGCCCGCGCAGCTAGAGCCTGTGCTCCACAACAAGAGAAGCCACCGCAATGAGAAGCCCGCGCACTGCAACGAAGGGTAGCCCCGGCTCACCACAACTAGAGGAAGCCCACGCACAGCAACAAAGACCCAACACAGCCAAAAATAAAAATAAATAAGTGAATTAAAAAAAAAACTGTAAAAATAAAATGTGACTGATAAAAGTTTATGGAACCTCTGAACCACTTCTGCTGTGCCTAGAGGTCTCAATAATAATGTTTGAAAACAACAGGACTAGGCCCTCATTTGAGGCCAGCTAGGTATTACAATGAAAACCAGATGAAGTTTTGGAATTCCCTGCTGGTCCAGTGGTTAGGACTCCACCCTTCCACTACAGGGGGCATGGGTTCCATCGCTGGTTGGGGAGCTAAGATCCCTCCAAGTCACACGGCGCTGCCAAAAACAAAAACAAAACACCCACATGAAGTTTCTCTCTACGACAGCCCCAAGAATGACTCTCTCTTCCTTTCCTCCCATTTGTCACCTTTAATTTAGGACTTCTACTTCGTGTTGGTTGTTTTCCTACCTCTCCCCTGCTAGACTCTAAGCGCCTTGGAATTGGACCCAGGTGAGACTTCTTTGTATCTTCAGGACCTAGCACAATACCAAGCACGGAGCACAGGCTCAATTAAGTGTTGATAAATAAAGGAAAAAAGAAACACCTTTACCCGGGCCTTGGACAGAAGGTGCTTGATCTTTCTGCACTCGTATGCCTGGAGCTCTGTAAGTTACTAGCCCTGAGACGTTCAGCAGTCATTAAATAGCTTTAGAATGTAATTCCCTTACCTGTACAATATAACATTTATCTCACATCTTTATTCCTAAAATAAATTGGGCCCCTCGCCTCACGATTTCACTACTTGGTAGGAGCCAAATCTCAAAAGAAGTAACTTTGGGGTCACGTAAGAAGCCCGTGTACGCCGTACAAGGGCAGGAGTTTCCCGGGATCTGTTTTCCCCACTGCTATTTGCCCAGTGCCTGGAACACTTCCTGGCACATAACAGGTGCTCAGTAGTTGTTGAATGAGTGAATTAATTAAAGTGCTAAAAATAGGCATCGAACCAAAAAAACGCTCTGTGAAGTGCAAAGATATCCCTACATTCGGAATGAATACTTGGGTCCAGCCTCTGGTCCTAGGAGCGAGCGCGTGGGATCCAGCCGCTCCGCGCGCCCTTGAAGTCGAGCCGCGAAGGCGGAGAAGCGGCGGGCCGAGGTCTGGAGGCGGCCGGCTGGAAGGGTGGGAAGGGCAGGAAGGCAGGAGAATCGCGGGCGCGTGCTGAGGGGTCGGGACCCAAGCTCAGGCCGCGAACCGCAGCCTGGCGTCGGCCCTCCGGCCGTCACTCAGAGCGCGGAGAGGGCGTGCCCCGTGCCCCATGCCCCCCGCCCCGCCCCCGGTAGGCGGACCCCGGACCAGGAGGCGCAGGGGCGGGGCCTTGCTCTCCGTGCCGGGGGCGGGGCCGGGCCGGGGCTCTCTGGGCCGGTGGAGGACCCGGCTGGTCGGCGGGAGCGACCGGAGCCCCGGCCACCAGGGCGTGCGACCCCCACTGGCCCCGCCTTCCCGGCTGCGGCCAGCCAATCAGAGCGGTTTTTACTGGTGGGTGGGCCGAGCCGGCCCAGCTGCTCGGAGGCTCTGGCATGGTAACGTCCTCGCGCGGGTGTGGAGGGTCCCGGCTCGGTCCCACAGCGCCCCCGGCGGCCCGGGCCTGGGCCGGGGGGGCGGGGAGGCCGCCGGGGGTACCCGGGACCCCGGGGCAGAGCTAGGGGAATGAGGGGTTAGGGAGAGAAGCCAGGGAGGGGGAGGGGGCGGGGATTTGGGGGAGAAGGGGCGGGGGAGGCCATGATGGAGGATGGCGGAGGGTGGGGGTGTTGAGGAGAACTAGGGTTGCGGGACTGGGTGAGGAGGAGGAAGGGATGAAGCGAAGAGTGCGTTTGTGGAGAAAGGTCGAGAAAGAAGAGGTGGCGAGAGATGTGGGAACCGGTGGACTAGGGGAAAGCTGGGGGCCACAGTTTCCCCTCCTGGGATATTTGGCGTGCGACATGCCCCTTACCCAGACTTAGTGCTTGAACTCTTTGGAAGCCATGGGTGCCCCATATCTCTTGGAGACCCCCTCCTTCATTTCCCCGCATTGTCTCCTGAGGTGAGGAGGGGGCATTGTTTCCTGAGGAAAGAGAGGCTTCCGGCCCCCACGCAGTGCTGGACACTCCAAGAAATGGGAGAGCAGAAGCCCCTTGGCCCCAATCCTGGCTCTGCCGTCAACAAACTGTAACAACTCTGTGTGACCTTGGGCAAGTCACTACCTTTCTTTGGGCCTCAGACTTCCTATCGATTAAAAAAAAAAAAAAAAAGGAAGATGCACGGGAATGATATCCCAGATCTCTTTCTGCTCCAAAATGGGGTGGTTCTTGAGGAGAGAGTTCAGGAGAATGGGTTCTAGGACGTCGGGAAGCAAAAGAAAGAAGGACGAAGATGGAGGCTAGGCCTTCAGCTGGGGCTGCAGAAAATCCCCAGGGATGTGGGGGGATGGTAGGCACAAAGCAAGGCTGGGGCAGGCTAGCCAGCGCCTCTGGAATCCTGTTGGAGAGATGGGAGAACTCTAAGTAGAGGAGGGGTTGAGACCTAACCCAAGAAAGATGAAGACCAGAAGTAACATTCTGTTCATCAGAAGGAGAGTGATGAGATGGCAGGATCAGAGAGAAGCAACGGAAGATATTTTCTAGTATCTTTGGGGAGCAGGAGGAATAATGAGGCTGGTACAGGGGAGTGGGGACTAGAATGGTTTTGAAAACGGGGAGGGAGAGGCTGGTGCTGTTTGGGGCAGCTGAAGAAGGGCAGCAGGTAGATAATTAGAACACAGGGTAATCAGCTGGTCTCTCAGTCTCCATGATACTTTTCTTTTTGATGATGGCTACCTCCTTCTGAGAGGTGTGCCTCCCAGCCTTCATTTTCCAGCACAGATCCCTTCAGGGAGTGAGTCAGACCTGGCCAACCTTGGGATCCCCTGGCTGTCTGAGGATTTCAGGATTGTGTGAGGATTGGGGTAAAAAAGAAAAGAGGGGAATGAATTTGAGTGTGAGAAATACCTGTGGCAGTATTGTCCTTGCTGGGAGGCCGCTTTGTGGAGTAATTGAAAGCACAGGCTTTGGGGTCAGACTGCTTGGATTCCAAACTTGCCTCTGCCATTTAATCTCTTGGAACCTTGGTCAAGTTACTTGATCTCTCTGAACCTCAGTTTCTTTATCTGTAAAATGGGGATAATAACCTCTCATATAGTTGCAAGGATTAAATGAGTGTTTGGCATGGTATCTGGCTCATAATAAGCACTCAGTAAATGTTATTTTCCCCTCTTTCCATTCTCTTCCTTCTGTCTCTCCAGTCTTCTCCTTTTCTCCTTTTGTTCTTTCTTCTGAATCTTCAGTTCTGAGATGCCCCTCAGATGTGGAGGCTGAGAAAAACTGATTGTATCTGTTGGGGCCGGGGGTGTGGGGGTGTGGGGGGGAATCTTCCAACTGTCCCAGGTGAACGCATGATGATCAGATGATCAGTTATCTCTTCACTGTCTGTCCCCAGCCTACGAATGTGTTTTTGTTCCAGGGAAGACACATGATCTGCTTCTCTTTCAGCCCCCTTTCCTATATCCCTCTCTCACACGAGTTAACGTCTTCAGATTCTCACACAGAAGTTTAAGACCTGAAGTTGTATAGGCACTGCAGCAAGTGAGATAGGGGCAGGGGTGTTTCAGGAAAGAAAGCCTACACGTCGCACAGGGGAGGCTCAGGGAAGGGAGGGCTTTGGAAGTTCCATAGTAATTTATGTTCATTCCATTGCTGTGTCCTCTCTGGGGAACTGTCCAAAACAGGCTAGTGTCTGGATCCTGGCCAGGGGTCTCCATTTCAAGTTAAAGATGGTCATATACAGTTAGTTTTTAAAATTGTTTAGGTTTTCCCGTGCCAGTATTTGGTTCTAGTTCACTTTCCCCAGCCACACAGACCTCTGCCAAACTGCCTCCCTCTCACATCACAGTCAGCTTTTACCCAGAGAATTTATACAGATGTACCTGGGTACGTGTGCACACACATACACATTTGTCTGTTCTGGGATATTCCAGTATGCAAAAATAAGTTTAGGGGTGAGTCTGCATCTTGTCTCAGCACTTTGTATAGGGCCCTGACTAGACACTTCAGAGGAGGCTTAAAAGGAGAAAACGCAATCCCTAAATGTAGGGAAATCCCCACCTGAGTAGGGAGACAGGCAGTCCCATGTGAAACACCCAGCAAGCATCCACAGAGTAGCATGTCACTCTGTGCAAAGTAGTGCAGCATTTATCCTGAGGGGACACAGGTAGGAGTGTGTGTATGTGTGGAGGATAGTCATAAAGGTAACCTGAAGGAGGTGACTATTGGATCATCTTGAACAAAATAAGAGACAAAGAATAAAAGAAACACATGGAGTAATCTAACAGTTTGTGCAAAGAGGAGGAGGGGAGCCATTGAGTCAGGGTGAGCCAAGAGTGTGGGATGGGTCTTGTTTAAAGGCTTTGAATGAGATGAGATGAGAGATTCTGTAGGGTGGGCAATAGGGACCCACCACTGGTTTCCAAGCAAGAGAATGTTGGAACCTTCCTGGTTTAACCACATGGGTCTCAGGGGATATGCTAGAGTGAAGAAAACAGAACTGCTTCCTGTGGTAAGGACTGTGCTTTTAAGGGAGTAGGGCTAGAGGGCAGATTGGATACAGCCCTGGGACCAATTAGTCCCCCTTAGTTTTTTATCTGAAAAAAGAGGACTGCCTAGGGTGGTTGCCAGCATCCTCTCCAGCTCTAACATTCTGTGTTCCCTGAATAACCGCTAGACCTCAAGATGGCTTTGTTTTGTGGGATTTGCCAAGACCATTCAGTCAGTAAGTCAAGAAATAATAGCACACACTGTGTGCCAATAGGGGGTGGTGAGGAAAATTCAATGGGCATAGGATATTGGAATAAGCAAAAACAGAGTCCCTGCCCCTTAGAGTTTTCAGCCTAGTGGAGGTGTCAGATATTTCATTGATTCTAAGACTCACATTTTAACATTTCTGAAGTCAAGCTGCATCTTAAAATCAGTGGAGAATCATAATTTAATTGGCAGCCTTTGTTTTTTATTAGTGCCACATAAAATAAGAATACAATCAGAATTGTACAAATAACTGTAAAACTCCAGTGGATAATTGCTGAAGGGGGAGGTAACATGGTGTCTGAGTGTGTAAAAGAGGGCTCTGACTAGTCCGCTGGGTTGGAGAAAGGCATTCCTGAAGAAATGATGACTGCCAGATGTGAAGGTTATGTGGGCGAGTTGTGTGGGCTTGGAAGGAAGATTGCCCCAGGCTGAGGTGGATGTCTGAGGTGGGAGGATTGAGAGGAGGAGCTCAGCATGGGTGAAGTAGGCAAGGCAGTTGGGGAGCAAACGTGCTACAGCCTCCCAGACCCATTAAAGAGTTTTAAGCAGGGGAGTAACGTGCGTGGCCTGAGGTTGGAGTGGATGTCGGGAGACCAGTCAGGAGGCCACTGAAGTAGGTCAGATGAAAAAAGAGGGGTGGTAGGGGTGGAGGAGGAAACGGAGAGAAATAGATGGATTCAATAAATCTTTAGGAGGTAAAATTAACAGGACTCATTGATGTATTGACAAGAAAGACGGAGTGAGTGACTCACAGATTTCTATCTTGGACAACTGTATGAATGGTGGCACCAGTCTCTGAGATGGGCGACCCTGGAGCCTGGGAGGACCCAAAGATGGTTACGTAGCATCTGGGAGGTTAGAGAAGATCCTGAGGCAGCTTGGGTGGGAAAGTGTGGCACAGAGAATTGGATTTCCTCCCATGTTGATTGGTTTCTGACTTCCACGTGGAAGAAAGTTTCAGGGGGCAGGAGCAGGTCTGAATACAGGGCTTAGAGTATGTGATCCCTGAGAAAAGGTGATCCATGTTGGAGTAGTTTGACTTACCCTTCCTTCTCTTCTTAGGACAAGATGGGTGGGAAGAGAGGAAGTACAGATATTACTAAAAGTAGAGATTAGAAGCATTTAAAAATGCTGAGCCTTCATACCATAGGGATAATTGGGAAAGTAGGGAAATTGGGCAGCAGTGAGCCAGCTCCCACCTTTCTATGGGACTCCTCCCTACCACCCCCCACCTTCCAAGCAAAGAGGAGGAAGGGCAGAGCCTTTTAGCTGCATCTCTGTGCCTAGTTTACTTTAAAATTTTTTTTGAGTGGGTAAATATAGTCATATTCAAAGTTACAAAAGGGCAAACAGAATTCTCCTTTCCACCTGTCCCCATTCTCATTTCTTGTGTGTCATCTTTTGTCTCCAATTTTTATACAAGTAATAAAACTTTGCTGCACTTTGCTTTTTTCCCCCCCACTTGTTTATGTATCTTAGATTATTCCCTATCAAGACAGTGAGCCTCTTCATTCTTTTTTATGACTGCATAGTATTCCATTTTATGTTTGTGTAAAGTTCCATGGTTCCTTGCTGATACTTAGGCTATTATAGTCTTCTGGTTTTACAAATAATGCTGATCTGAAAACCTTGTACACACATGTAGGGCTATATCTATAGGATGAATTTTTAGAATCGGAAGGTTCTATATAAAGAGGATTTGCTCCTTCATTTGTTCGTTCATTCACTTAATATTTGTTGAGTACACATTATGTGCCAGACACTGTGGCAGACACCAGGAATCCAGCTTTCAACAAGTCAGATACGATCTCTGCCCTCATGGAATGTTATTATTCTCTGGTAAGGGGAAACGTATCCAAGCAAACATAATAATTACGGAATTGTATATGTAAGGAAACTAAAAAGGGGATCAGAATAGAGTCAGGAAGGCTTTTTAGAGCAAGTGGTATTTAGGCTGAGAACTAAGTGGGGTGATGTGGCTAGCCATTAGGTGTAGGATAGGGAGACCTAGGCTGTTCAAAGCCTCATGCACTGGGACATGAGTTCAGAATCTGTAGGGGAGGTGATGGCCACTGAGTGCGGAGGCTGGGGAGTAAAGCTAAAGAGAAGAGGGAGGGAATGGGAATGGAAGATGTCAGAGTGAGTGACTAAAGATGAGGCCAATAGGGGAGGGGGCTGGTAGTAAAGAGAGGAGAGATAGGGAAACTAGTACTTAGGAAGGACTAGTGACTATGTTTAGAGACCTTTGGGTTGAGTCTCTGTACTGGGTGAATTCAGGTAGGCGAACAGGAAAAGAGGCCACTTCCTCCCTGAGTACTTTGGGGATGAGAGACCTCTGTTTGCCTGGTTTAAGGGAAGCACAGCCTTGCCCACAGGCAGGAGGGTGGGTGAAAAGCCTTGGGAAGAGCCCATCTGTGCCTGTAGTAGAGCCTCCTCCATCTTTCCTTGGCTTTGGCAAAGTGGAAACTTCCAAAATAAAGATGACATTGAAGGAGCTCAGCCAGCTGGCTCTGAGCTAGCAGAAGAGAGAGCAGAGCTACCCAGGGCTCAGAGCTGGGCGCGGGCAGGAAAATGGGCTTGGAGACCCTTCCTCTGAACTTTTGCTCCTTTCTCATCCTCACCCCTCTGCTTCCCTTCTGCAAAAGCCCATCTCTTTGCCCATCCTGGGTCCTATGACTTTTCTCTCCCTCAACAGTCGGTTCCCGATTCTGGTCCCCGGCCCCCAGCAGCGCCTGCCCCCTTCCCACCGGGGCCCCCCATGATGCCACCACCCTTCGTAAGTTTTATGTCTTTCCCTGGGCTTGGCTTTTCCAGCCTGCACCCCCAACTCCCTAGTCCCTAGCACTGCTGCATCGCCAGTATGGTTTTTGTGTAATGCCCCCTTCTGTTGCCCTTGGATGAGGGATGGTTTTGCTTGGGCATCGGGGTGGGAGGAGCTGCTTTTAAGCTCTCAGTCCATAAAGTTGACAGTTCTCCCTTTGTCTTTTTGTCTTTGGGACACACAGGGGCTGGGGAAAAGAGAAGTGGATGGAAAAAGACCCCCTTAGTGTGAGGGCAGGGTAGGGCTGCCTTTCTCTTTCACTGCTCCTTGTCTATATTCTTTTTTTTTTTTTTTTTGGCCATGCCTCATGGCTTGTGGGATCTCAGTTCCCCGACCAGGGATTGAACCCGCACCCTCAGCAGTAAAAGTGCCGAGTCCTGACCACTGGATTGTCAGGGAATTCCCCTTGTCTGTATTCTTTATACAAAAAAGTCAGGCTGGAATAGCACCTGGTGGTCATCAAACTGGGGAAAAAGAGGTAGGAGGCAGGGGACTGGGGGATTTGGGACTGGACACCTGCCTCTGGCCCTGCATCTGAAAGGCCTCTTTGGGGACAGGCATTGAAGCAGTGGAGCCTTCCAGTTGCAGTCTGGTGGCAGTTCCACCTCCCTTTTCCCTCTCCCTTCCCTGCTTCAAGAAGCTGCTTGCTTGCCTCTTATACCCAGAGGGACCCCCTGTTATCAGTCTCAGTGTTGAGGAGGGAGGCGGTTTCATGCCTCTCAAACCGAAACCTTGGAATTGTCTCAGAGCCAGGGTGGAGGGTTGGGGTGGGAGCCAAGTGGCTCTTTCCTGACAGGTGCAAAGCAGTGTCTTCTCTACTCAGGAGCTCTTCCTTTCCTCACTTCCAGATGCCTCCTCCAGGAATCCCCCCACCTTTTCCTCCAATGGGGCTCCCCCCGATGAGTCAGAGACCACCAGCCATCCCCCCCATGCCACCTGGCATCATGCCCCCAATGCTTCCACCGATAGGGGCGCCACCACCACTCACACAGGTAATCCTCCCCCCTGTACCAGGGGCTCTGAAAACCCTTGTCATTTTAGCTGCGGGTAGAGGTGAGAGTGGATATCTGGACTTGAGAAGCTGGGGTGGGGAGGGAGGGAACGTGGGGCCAGGCCCAGGTGGATTTGTCTGCTGAATGGCTGGAGGACACTCTGAGGCTCGGCTAAGAGCCCAGAGCCTGGGGATTGCCTGCAGAGGCGCCCATGTGAGGGTCACAGCCCCGACAGGATCTCTCAGGACCCTTCACAGCCTGTGCTTACCTTCACCTCGGTAGCTGGTTTTTGTCTTCTTTGTATCCATAGATACCAGGAATGGTACCACCCATGATGCCAGGGATGCTCATGCCAGCGGTGCCCGTCACCGCAGCGGTAAGCACTGAGGGGACAGGAAGTAGGTTCTGCCCTGCAGCCCAGTGGGCCTGACTTGGAGAACAGGGACATGGCTTCCATTCTTTCCCTCTTCTCATCGCATCCACCCTCGTCCCAGCTGCACTCCCCACACTGAGTCCTCCTCTCCAGTCCAGCCATGTACTCAGCTCTTCTAGTTTCTCTCTCTTCCCCAAAGGCACATACATTCTCTCTTTTTACTCCCCCTGCTATGCCCAGCTCCCTTAAGGAAACACACTCATGCCAGACACTGCTTACCCTCACAGAGTTAGCACTGTGGACACTTGAATACAATTTCCTCTTCATCTTCTGTGTCTCTGGAGGAAGCAGCAGTACCTGGGGATCTCTCTGTACCTTCTTGTGCTGTTGTTCAGTGTAGTAGAGTCTGGGTAGGATGTGGCATTTGGTATTCACTGTGGAAAAAATGTGCCACGGAGGTTTACTCAACAAAATACTCTCACTTGAAAATGGAAGAAAGGAACTGCTGTGCAGTTTCCCTCTGGGGTCTTAGAGCCATGGCCCGAGAGGGCAGGGGAAGCCTGTTAGGGAGCAGAGATCCCTGGGAGCAGGATACTTGGATCCTGGCCTGGCCTGCTTCTTCATCCCCCATGGCCTGGGTCTTGGGGGCCACTGGGCTTGGCCCCAACCCTTCCCCCTCCTCTTTCTTCGGCAGACGGCTCCAGGTGTGGACACCGCCAGCTGTGAGTCTTCTGGGGGTCTGTTCCCCCCAGGCTCGGAGGTTGGGGGGGAGAGGGGACCATGGACTAGAGCCCACCCCGGATCATGCCTGTTGGGATGCCAGGGATCCTGGGATGTTGATGGGCCCAGGGGATATTTATTGGGGATGGAATAAGGGAGGAATAGATGGGGATCAGATAGGGGTTGGAGCAAGGACTTAATATGTTTCCTTTGGCTTCTTTTCTAGCTGCTGTGGCTGGGACGGGCCCTCCGGTGAGTTCTTTCAGCTCAGGGGTCTCTGGGTAGAAAGGGGTGCTAATCGTTAAAATTTTGGGGTGAGGAGAAGAAGCTTTGGGAAAGGGGCCTTGACCACCATTCTGTGCACCCTCCCCTCCCCCAGAGGGCCCTGTGGAGTGAGCATATGGCCCCTGATGGGCGCATCTACTACTACAATGCTGACGACAAGCAGTCCGTGTGGGAGAAGCCCAGCGTGCTCAAGTCCAAGGCAGAGGTCCTGAGTGGGGCTTTCTGTTCCTTCCTTTCAGCTGCCCTGACCCTTCCACGTCCTTGGCTTCCCCTGAGTCTCTAACCATACACGTGGTTCCTCTGATCCCAAGATCCCTGACCATTCCCTGACCTCCCTAGGATCTCAGGAAGTCCACCTTCCCCCATGTTGAGCCAGGCCAGGTGGTCGCTAAACACTCCTGTGTCCCCTACTCACTGGGTCCCCTTAGCTCCCCCAACTGTGGCTGGAAGGTATGCCCAGCCCACTGATGTTCCCTGGCCCATCCTCTTACAGCTCCTGCTATCCCAGTGTCCCTGGAAAGAGTACAAGTCGGACACAGGCAAACCTTACTACTATAACAACCAGAGTAAGGAGTCCCGCTGGACCCGGCCCAAGGACCTGGATGACCTGGAGGGTGAGGAGGGGGTGGGCCCAGGCAGGGGCTCTGGGTGTGGCCCTTGCTACCCTATAACCATGTTATCCTTTCCTATTACAGCTCTAGTCAAACAAGAGGCTGCAGGGTGAGTGACTTGCCCACCTTGCCTACCTATCCACCCGTACCTGGGGCCACCTAAGGGGTGAGAGTGGCCTCTCCCCATGATCCCTACTCTGTGGGAGGAAGAGCCAGCTCTCAGTCTCCTTGTGGAGTGGTCTGCTCTGGCCCCAGTCCTTCACAGGATAGAAAGACCAGCCAGCCCCTGACCACCTCTATCCCTGCTCTACTGGACACTGCCCTTCCGGCTCACCTGCAGGAAACGGCAGCAGCCACGGACACTACAGCCTCAGCCTCCTCAGCCACAGCCTGACCCCCCACCTGTGCCGCCTGGCCCCACCTTGGTGCCCACGGGCCTCCTAGAACCTGAGCCAGGTGGGATTCAAGATTGCGACGTGTCAGAGGCTGCCCAGCCCCTGGAGCAGGGGTTCCTGCAGCAGCCGGAGGAGGGCCCCAGCAGGTGAGGGCTGCCCCCCGTGGCATTCCAGACACTGGCCTCAGGCTCCCAGCTGGGTTCAACCCTTGACCTCTGCCAGGTTTCTCGGGAAAGGTGTGAAGATCTGGGCATGACCTCTGAGGAGCAGAAAATGGCTTCCCTGGGGAGCAAGGGGGAGTGTCCTGATCACGCAGGGCCCTGAAAGCTACAGGGACTGGGGGACACTGTGGCTGAGTCCCCTTTTCCCCCCAGTTCTGCTGGACAGCATCAGCCACCACAGCAGGAGGAAGAGGAATCAAAGCCAGAACCGGAGAGGTCTGGCCTCAGTTGGAGCAATCGGGAGAAGGCAAAGCAGGCCTTCAAGGAGCTGCTGAGGGATAAGGTGCTGAGAGTGGGGCTCCCAGGGTAGGCCTGGAGGGGGCGAGAGATGGGCAGGCCCCATGACCCCTGCCTGCTCCATTCCAGGCTGTCCCCTCCAATGCTTCGTGGGAACAGGCCATGAAGATGGTGGTCACCGACCCCCGTTACAGGTAGGTCTGGGCAGGCCCTCCAGACCTTGTTCATGGGGGCAGCTGAGCCAGGGATTCCCCAGGAAACCCCAGGGGGGCCAGAGTGAGGAGAGTGATAGATGGGTGAGTGTGCTGGGAAAGAGAAGCTGGAGAGCCTCCAGGAGAAGGAGGGGAAAGGGATCTGACATGAGACATTCAATAAATGCTTGTTGAATTGAATTGATTTGAATTGAATTAATTGGGGAAACAGGGGGCTGGATAGGGCAGGGGCCTGACTGCAACTTGAGAACCCCAAAACAAAAGGGCCCAGTGTTAGCAGTGTCTTAGAGCCCCGTCTTGTCCCCTCACTGCTTCTTACCCCTCCCCACATCCCAGAGGCCTACCTGTCTTGCCTCCCTGTGCCCTTGGAGCCCCTGCAGCGCCCATGCATGGACACCTGTTAGTTCTATGAGCCCTGTCCCCAGTGCGCCATGACCCTGCTTTGTGGGCTGTGCAGCGTGGTTCAGGCTGACTCCTCTGTCCGCATCCCACTCCCACCCTGTCCACCCCAGTGCCTTGCCCAAACTGAGTGAGAAAAAGCAGGCATTCAATGCCTACAAGGCGCAGCGGGAGAAGGAGGAGAAGGAAGAGGCCCGGCTAAAAGCCAAGGAGGCCAAGCAGACCTTGCAGCATTTCTTGGAGCAGCATGAGCGCATGACCTCCACCACCCGCTACCGGTCAGGGGGCCGGGCTGGGGTGGGGCCTGGGAACCCTGAGAACCTGTGGGCCCAGTCTCTGTTCTCTGCCTGCCTACTCACGGCCCATATGCTCCACAGGCGGGCAGAACAGACCTTTGGGGAGCTGGAGGTCTGGGCTGTGGTCCCCGAGAGGGATCGAAAAGAGGTTTATGATGATGTCCTTTTCTTCCTGGCCAAGAAGGAGAAGGTAACAGTCACTGGGCTGGATCCATCAGTCACAGTCTCATCTAAGACCTTCCATGTCTTTGCTTCCTTGTGGACCCAGCCATTCACTTCTTGCTGCCCCCAGGGTCCCAGCACCTTACCCAGAAGCTGGTGTGGCACCTACACATCCCCCATTTATGCTTTGGGCCTACAGCTCTGGGTGTGGGAGAACAGGAAGGTCTCTGAGGGCTTGGTCTGTAACCTGTTTCCTTCCCCTTTCCGGGGACATGAAGGCCTCGAGTCTGGCCATCCCAGAGTCCCCAGGCGGCCTGCCTTTCCCCAGGTGTGCCTCTGCCCAGGCCCACTTGAGTAGCTCCAGCCTGCCCTGCCTCACCCTGACCCTGTGGCTCCCTAGGAACAGGCCAAGCAGCTCCGGCGCCGCAACATCCAGGCCCTGAAGAGCATCCTGGATGGGATGAGTAGCGTCAACTTCCAAACCACATGGTCCCAGGCCCAGCAGTACCTCATGGATAACCCCAGCTTTGCTCAGGACCATCAGCTACAGAGTAAGCCTGGGTCTCCACTCCTTCCTGTCCCTTCCCTTTTCCTCACTGACCCCTAGCACCAGCCTCAAACCACTCCCCTGCACCTCTTGCCCTCCTGGATGTCTAGGATTCCCCAGCACTTATGCAGTCCAGAACCTCTCTGGACTCTGGAGATCCCAGAATGCTTCAGGACACCTCCTTTCTCCCTCCAGGGTCCACTGTTTACCTGGACAATATGTGTCCTTGGGGGAAGGGCACTGGTGTAGGAATCAGAAGACTTGGAGATGATTTTTATAGCTCATGTGAATGTGGTCTTAAATTGCTTGGTAGGGTGGGCCTTAAGTGGTCACAAATGTTGCAATAAGCTGCTGCTGGCCTATCATCACAGGCAGTATCTTCAGATATTCACCTTCTGAAGTTATATCAAAGCCTGATTGATTCCCAGTCCCATAAAAAATGAAATCTCAGATCCTGAGATAACTGATTTTGTATGATGACTTCTAGTAACCAAAGTCACAAGAGCTGAATACTTCTAATTTTTTCTCATATGATCAAGGAACCCTCCTCAAGAACCATCATTCCAATAGCCTCTCCTGCAGAGTCCCCCTGCTCCCCTAACCCCACCACCCTGGGTGTCCCCAACACCTACAGGGGCAGCATCTTTGAAGCACTGGGGGTTCTGGGTCTGAGAGGGTGTCCCGCTGGTGCGGTGCCCACTGAGGCTTCTCCCTGCGGTTAGACATGGACAAGGAAGATGCGCTGATCTGCTTTGAGGAGCACATCCGTGCTTTGGAGAGGGAGGAAGAGGAGGAGCGGGAGAGGGCCCGGCTTCGGGAGCGTCGCCAGCAGCGCAAGAACCGGGAGGCCTTTCAGGTAGCTTTGCTGCCCTCCGGATCAGAGCTCAGCCCTGCCCCAGACCGTCACCTTTTCACCCATGCCCTGCCTCCTCTCGGCCAGTCCCACTGCTTTCTCTATGCCCAGCTCTGTCCCAGCTCCACAAGGCCTCTCTGTGCCTGCACTTTTGCTCCCGCTGTGTCCCCTCAGCCTTGGGCTGTGCTCCTCTAGGGAGACTAGACATACGCACCACCCAGAAACTGCCAGCAGAGAGCGCCCTACAAGCATGGCTCACCATCTAGGCCAAGTTTATTTCCCTTCACTGGGGAGCCAGACAGGCATAGCTAGCTTGTCCCCCAGCTTGGAGGTGGTATTGGTGTTGGTAGTGGTGGGGGTTACTTGGCTGTAACACATTTGGGAAGTTGAAACCAAGTCATGGGAAGATAATGCTGCAGGCACGTTTCCACTGCTTTGCCTCCTGGTCCAGCCCATTTTCCTTTTACGTCTGTCCCTTTCTGTTTTACACTCTCTGCTTTCACATTGCTCTCTGCCTCCCCATCTGTATCTCTTCATCTCTGCCTCTTGCCTGCATTTCCTCAGTCTGGGTTGTCCCTGCCTCTCTCTGCCAGCTCTTGTCTTCTTCCCCAGTCTTTGGCTCTGCCTCCCTCCCTTTCTCACTCTCCCTGTAACTGGCCTCTCCCTGCTTAGACCTTCCTGGATGAGCTGCACGAGACAGGGCAGCTGCACTCTATGTCCACCTGGATGGAGCTGTACCCAGCGGTCAGCACTGATGTCCGCTTTGCCAACATGCTGGGCCAGCCGGGTAAGGCAGCCGGGCTCCCCCTCCTCTAGCCTGGCTTTCTGCCCTGCCAGCCTCTCTGCACTCCCACTCCCTGGTCCTGCACCCCACCCTCAAGCCTTGGGAAGCTGCCGCCCGCCAGGCCCCCCTCCCTCCCTTCCCTGCAGGCTCCACCCCTCTGGACTTATTCAAGTTCTATGTGGAGGAGTTGAAGGCACGATTCCATGATGAGAAGAAGATCATTAAGGACATCCTTAAGGTGAGGGAAGCCTGGGCCTGTGGATGGAGGCAGGCTGGGTGCAGGGCAAGCTCCCAGGACAGAACTCCCCAGTAAGGCCTGTTTTGTGGGAGCACTGCAGCTCGGTTCAGGAGATAGCTACTGTGATCCTTTACTGTGCGCTGGGGACACACAAATGAATAAGATACAATTTCTGCCCATAAGGAGCCTCATAGTCTAGTAGGAAGATAGACATGACAATGGCTCTACAGAGGGGCAAGTGTTACTACAGAGAATCGAAAGAATTGCCATTTGAACTGCACCTCTAAGAACGAGTAGGTGGAGGAGGGTGGAGGTCCTGGGCGTAGCGTCCCATAGGAGCACAGAGGAGCACGCAGCACAGCTAATCCTAAATGGGGGGCCCACAGACAGGTTCCTTCTGCCGGTACGGAGTTTACAAAAATTTGGAATTCGATGCTAACATTGTAAAATCAAGAGATTACAATTAAAATCTGGATCTTCAGCGTCTCTTGGAAATTTGGCTTATCTAGCAGCACCGGGCTGGTTTTGTGAGGCATTCAGTGGACTTGAGCTGAGATGCCACTGCCTTTTAGAAGGAGCCTGTCCTCCTTATCTGTCCTCACTCCTCTCTGTCACCTCCGTGATGTGGGAGCGAATTCACCTGCCATTTCCGATCGCACACGCACGTTGGAGAATTCTCAACATCCATGTCTTATCAAAGGGGGAAAAGTGAGTGATGGACTAAGAGAGCCCCATGTTTCAGAAAAAGATAACAAAAGAGAAGCATGTTTCTTTGTGGAAGTGAAGACCATTCTCATGGGTTTGAGAGGGCAGTGTGGATAGTGGTTAGGAGCAGGGCTGTGAAGGCAGACTGCAGGGGTAAAAGTCCAGCTTAACCACTTACAAATTGTGTGACTTTGAGCAGATTACTTAATCTTTCTGAGCATGTTTCCTCGTCTGAAAAATGGGGAGTATTCCTTCAGACTTCACCTGATTACCAAGGGGAGTAACTTGGTACCTCAGGTGGAGAGGGTCTGAGAATAAAGCAAGGAATGTCCCACTGCACACACATTTCTTTAAAGTCCTGTGTTTTGCCTTAAGAATTCATGCAGGTGTTGCGTTTTAATACCGTAATACTTCTCTGTTAACATAAATTTAATATTTTAAAATTACTTACCATTAGGTAAGATGTATCATAATGTCCTGTGGCTTCCTCTGTTTCTCTGGAACCACATGCCCCAGTTGGGAAGGAGAGCCCTGCCTGTAAAATTCCTTGAATGCTAAAATAAGGAATTTGGATTTTTATCTTGTAAGTAATGGGGAGCTGGGAATGATGTGATTAGCTGATGTCTTGGAAAAGCCCAGGTGGTTGTGTAGAGCAGC
Source organism: Mesoplodon densirostris (assembly GCF_025265405.1). Taxonomy (NCBI): domain Eukaryota; kingdom Metazoa; phylum Chordata; class Mammalia; order Artiodactyla; family Ziphiidae; genus Mesoplodon; species Mesoplodon densirostris. Next base: position 49,929,853 of record NC_082671.1, on the reverse strand, counting down.
ACTTGCAGCCAGAGTGCTTGTATGCTTAGGGATAGGTGTGGTAGGACTCGAAGCCTCAGGATACTAGAAGTGGTAGTGGCCAGTGATTAAGATAAATTCTGAGCTTGAGTTATCCTCTTCTGACTCACCCCCAGACCGCTTTCCTGCTGTTGGGGCCATTTGCTAGAAAAATCCGGGCAGCATGGACTCAAGGCAGGGTTTGAAGCATGAGGGGTGAGTAGGGAGACCAGGCAGGAGCTGCTGCAGTGATCTAGGTGGGAGTGAGCTCGACGGGGGCAGTGGGGATGGCCAGTGAGCAGAGCTGTGATGTTCCAGTAGTTTCTGAAACTCCCTAGGTCTCCTCAGAGGGGCCTTGGGACAAGCCGGAGCGGGTGGGGGAGTGGGGGGGTACTTTATGCTCCTTCCTCTCTTTTCAAGTGTAACAGCTTGTTTCTCTTTTATACATCGAGGTTCTGCATAAGATTTTTATGGAAAAAAATGTTTCTGCTGTTAAAAAAGAAAGTTTAAAACCAGTAGGCTAGAGTCACGCAGAAGTAGAACTGACGGATTTTTTTGTGAAACTGAGGGAAGGAAGGAGTGAGTCGGAGATGTCAGGAGTGGATCGATGGTGCCATTGGTAAGGATTAAGCAGGAAGAACAGGGCTGGAGAAAATAGGAATTCCACTTCTGGAATTATTCTCAAAAGCAACCTGGGGCAGGGAGTTATAAAGCACATACCAAATTTTAAATAGGATAATTATATAAAGTAGAAATACCTAATCCAAGGAGAGCTAAATTTTATTGGACTCTTAACTTTTAGCCACAGAGCAGCCAGTACTGCTGACAGGCCTGTGGGAGTCCTATCCTTGCTGAGTCCTGCGTCTCCACACCTCCTGAGAAAGAATCTTCTTTACATAGTTCCTCCTTCCTCTTCCCCCTTTTGCGCTCCTGCCTATGGAAGGCAGATGAACCCAGGGCTCCCTGAGACCATCTACCAGCCAGGCAGACTGTGATGGTACCTCGCATCCCATAGGGTAGTGCAGAGTCCTGGACTTGGAATAGCTGAAAGACAGAAGATCTGGGCCTGAGAGATCCATGGGAGTGGGGTGGGGGGCTCCCAGGAAATGAATTCTCTGGGGATCTGCTGAATTTGAAGTGTCTGCAAAATATCCAGTCTAGTATGGGTCTGAAAATCAGGAGAGAGGTGGGGAATGAGATTGCGAAGGACAGTGTAGATTGAAAAGACTAACTGCAGGTCTCAGGGGAACAAGCACATGCAAGAGAGGTGGTAAAAGAGGTCAGAGACAGGAGGGGACCCTGGAGAGGGGAGCGCTGAAGAAGTGAACAGAGGACGAGAAGAGTGGGGACCAAGGCGTCCTTGGAGTTGACTCTTGGGACGTAAGCAACCTCTAGGAGAGCAGTGTCCGTGAAGAGGGCAGAATGAGTGCAGCACAGTCTTTAGAGTTGGGTAACTCCTGGCTGTTTATTGGTTGAGACCTCTGCAAGTTATATAATGTCTCTGAGCCTCAGTTTCCTAATCTGTAAAATGGGGATGATACACGTGCAAGGTCGTGAAATTAAATAACATTTGTAGTATCTTGCTTATAGTAGGCTTAATAAATGTTTGTTTTCCTTTGCGCTGCATTTAAAGATTTTGAAACAAAGGGAAAGAAGCAGAGGTTGTTAGATTAAGGAAGGTGGAGAGCAGGGTGGAAAGGGTGTTCCAGGTTAAGTGAGCTGTGTACTTGACGGAAGGAGCCAGTGAAGAGGTGAGACTGAAGCTTGCAGTTCCCTAAGCGAGAGAGATTGGTATGTTTGAGGAGAAGGGCTGGAGAGCATGGGTTGAGGAAGTCCTCTTGGAAGAAGCAAGAAGAGTGTGCCTCTGCCATCAGCAGGAAGGCCGGGTCAAGTTTGAGCTGAGTGGAGGGAGAGGGAGGGAACCTGGGCCCGTGCCCCAGACCCCGCACGCCAGTGGCTTCACTTTCCACTGAGTCATCTTGGGCCAAGTGAGAGAACTCTCCTAAGCCTCTGCTTCACTGGGGTGTTTTGAGGCTAAGGTGAGAAGCACAGCGCCAGGTCTGTGTGTGGTGTTTTTAATAGTGTTTCGGGAGTTGTACACCAGATGGCCTCTTTTTCTCCCGTGGATGAAGTGATCTGTGTGGGTGTAGTGCTTAAAAGTAGGGGCTTTGTTGTTAGAAAGACCTGGGGTAGAATTCTCGTTCAGCCGTATATTAGCCCTGAAGACCTTGGGCAATTTCGCTAGCTCCTCCAAACCTTGGTTTCTTCTTCTGCATAAAATTAGGATACTAGGACTTGTGCTGAAATTCAGATATGTGAGGGTTAAATGAGATAATGTGTGTGAAACACTCAGCATGGTACCTGGTACTTAGTAAGCACTCAATAAATATAGCCGGAGGGTGGGACCTGCAGATGCTGGAATGCAAGGAACTTACTGAGCAGCAGGAGGACCCAGCAGGGGCTCAAGCTTTAAGCCAAAGGGACAAAGAATTAATTGTGAGAAACACACACACCCCCTGCACACCCACCCCTGTGATCCAACCCCGCCCCCAGTTCCCTGTGACAACCAAGCCAAGGGTGGGCATGGGAGTCTTAATTATCAGATGGTGAGGACTTGGACGACTTGGTCTCCAAGTGCATCCCAGTCCTGTGGATCCCTTCCAGGGGAGGGGGCTACTTGAGCATCCTGTAGTCTGACCCTTGCCTGCCCTGGAGGCCAGCCAGCTTCAGGTTTGGGCCTGTGGTGCCCCCTGCTTCATGCGCTGCTGTGCCCACAGGACCGGGGCTTCTGCGTGGAGGTGAACACAGCCTTTGAGGACTTCGCCCACGTCATAAGCTTTGACAAGAGGGCTGCTGCGCTGGATGCAGGCAACATCAAGCTGACTTTCAATAGTGTGAGGGGCCGCGTGGGGAGGGGCTGTAGCCAGGGCTCCGTCTCAAACTCGTCCCTCACTCTTGTTCCGTGCCTTCTCACTCACTGCCCCAGTGTGACTCTTCCCCCAGTTCAGGGAATGATAGTAGGAGCCCAGGCTCCAACTTCCCACCTTTTAAGGTATGTCTGGGTGAGTCGGGGCGCCCACCCTCCTGGGTGACGCTGTTCTGTGTCCTGTCTGTCCTCAGCTGCTGGAGAAAGCAGAGGCGCGGGAGAGAGAGCGGGAGAAGGAGGAGGCACGAAGGCTGCGGCGCAGAGAAGCTGCCTTTCGAAGCATGCTGAGGCAGGCTGTGCCTGCTGTGGAGCTGGGCACTGCCTGGGAAGAGGTCAGGACTGCAGCCTGGCACCAAACACCACCCCCTCAGTCCTGAGGGCAGCGGTGCTTCTCCACCACCGGGGGCCCACCCCAGTCATAGCACATCTCGGGGCCAGCTTCGGCTCCCTTCCTTCCTCTGCCCCAGCCCTGCCCTGTGCTCATGGCGGCATCCATGCTGTGCTGGGGCTGGTCTGATCAGCAGTGCTCTCCTGTTCAAGGTCCGTGAGCGCTTTGTGTGCGACTCAGCCTTTGAGCAGATCACCCTGGAGTCGGAGCGGATCCGGCTCTTCCGGGAGTTCCTGCAGGTACTGGAGGTGAGGCAGAGCTGCTTGTCCTCTGCATCTGCCCCAGGCTCTTGAACACCTGAGGCTAGAAGCCTCGGTAACCTCTTAGCACCAGGGCTCTCCTGTCCTGGACAACTAAGGAAGGGGAGGTCTTAGGGTACCCTGGATAGACCTAAGGCCCTAGCCTCAGAAGAGGAGGCAAAACCGGATTGTAGAAGGCAGGGTCCTTCCTGGGGCTAACCTTCCTCACCCCTCCCTCTGCCTCCACCAGACTGAATGCCAGCACCTCCACAGCAAAGGCCGGAAACACGGCAGAAAGGGCAAGAAGCACCATCACAAGCGTTCCCACTCGCCCTCAGTGAGTTGGCGGGTAGAAAGGATGTGGGGTGAGGCTGGATTGTCTAGGGGAAATAAGAGCCACTTTTCTTGCTTTTCCCCTACATCACCTCCCCTGGAGGAAGATTGAGGATTCCTTTGGTCCTGGATTCTCCTCTCTGTCCCCAGTTCCCATACTTGAGGGCCTCTGGAGCCCAGGTAACCTCTGTGCCGACATGTGTCTGCCCGTCTCCCCAGGGCTCTGAGTCAGAAGATGAGGAGCTGCCCCCACCATCTCTCCGGCCCCCCAGGCGGAGGCGGCGGAACCCCTCGGAGTCAGGCTCTGAGCCCTCTTCCTCACTTGATTCTGTTGAAAGTGGGGGTGCTGCCCTTGGAGGACGGGGTTCCCCATCCTCCCGCCTTCTCCTTGGATCAGGTAAGCAGTTGGGAGCTGGAGAGGAGGCCTTCAGGGAGCCCCACCCTCTGAGGGTAGAGTGGAGTGGGAGGGCTGCACCTGTCGGGGAGGGCTGCACCTGTCGGAGAGTTAGGAGAACTTCCCGTCCCTGCCCAGGCAGGAAACAGAGAGAAGGAAGGAAAACTGGACTGAGACTTCCTCAGACAGGTCCCTGTCTGTGAAGAATGAGCAGAGAAAAGGATGAAGCCTCCCTTCTCCCATGGGACTTAGTGGGGATTTTTCTGTCTTCAGATCACGGCCTTCGGAAAGTCAAGAAACCAAAAAAGAGAACTAAGAAGAGAAGACACAAGTCGGTGCGTAGGGAAGGAACTTCCGTCCAAGGCCCTGCTATTTTATGAGATGTCTTCACCCGCCTCCTGGGCTGTTCTACACAGAAACTGAGGAGGCGGGCTCTGGGCTCTTACAGAACAGTCCTGAGAGCGAGACAGACCCCGAGGAGAAAGCGGGCAAGGAGAGTGATGAGAAAGAACCAGAGCAGGACAAGGACAGGGACCTCCGGCGGGCAGAGCTCCCTAACCGCTCCGCAGGCTTTGGAATCAAGAAAGAGAAGGTGAGAGGCAGGCACCCGGCCCCAGCCCAGTCAGCGCTGTGCCCAGGCCTCGGCAGCCCTCGGGGGGAAGCTGTGGGTGAGCTGTGCCTTTGCTCCACCAGACGGGCTGGGACACGTCGGAAAGCGAGCTGAGCGAGGGTGAGCTGGAAAGACGGCGGCGGACGCTCCTGCAACAGCTGGATGACCACCAGTGACCTGATGAGGCACGGTGCCTCGGGTCTGTGTGAGGCTGTGGCCTAGTTTACCCTCGCTGTCTGCCCCAGACTTCTTCCTTAGTTGGGTCCGTGTCCACTTTTCCTCAAGTAGCCCCAACCCCAACACATCATTGCCAGCACCTCCCAGGGTTGCTCGCGGTGTTTAAGGGTCCTCCCAGCTTCCCGGACAGCTAGTGTGGGCCCTGCCCTCAGCCCCAGACCAGCGATTGGTGGTGAATGCCATGTGGGTGGGTGGTGCCAGTAGATAAAATGTGAGAAGGGGCCCCCAGGAAGAGTGACAGGCTGGTGGACACAGCCTGGGTGGCAGAGGGCGGGGTCCTTACCCTCTAGCATCAGTACCTGCTCCTGCCTGCCCGGGCCCTTGGGGCACCACCACTCCTTCCTCCAGCCCCGGGGCCCAGTGTACGTGTGTTTCGTTTTGGTTTTGGTTTTGTTTTTTAAATAACAATATTTATAACGTGGCCAGTGGCTCTTTTGTCTTCTCTGTGTGCTTGCACTGTGGCCGGCTGGAGCTTGACAGGTGCCCACATGGCCAGCAGGGGGCACTGGGGCCTCACGGCGGGCCTGCCTCCCTTTGTGTGGCTGGAGCCCATCTAGCCAGGTTCTCCTCCAGGCTTCCGCACTCACCTCCCCCAAGCGTGGCAGCTCTGCCCAGCCTCCTTTCTATCCCCGTGGCTTGGGTCAGCCTAAAGGGCCAGCTTAGCCCCCCCCGCCACACTCAGAGGAGACAGAGTCAGGCCTGGTATTTCAAGCCTTTAAGAGAAGGAAAGTCTGGAGTTTATGTACAAGAGAGAAGGAAGTGGTACATGTACAAAAAGGAGTGGGCCCCTGTATTCCCTCCCAGGGGCCGAGAAGAAACCGGCAGGGGACGGAGAAAATAGCTAAGACCGACGTGACCCTGCCCCTGCCAACAAACCCTAGCCGGGGTAAGGAGGTGAGGACGTTCTTGGCACACCCTCTCTCTAGGCAGAGAAAACTAGTCCTCTGCCCACCTCGGCAAGGATAGTCAGCCTAGAACGCAAAGGGCCAAGGGCAGGGAGCGTGGCACCTCTCCTCTCCCCTTATCACTAGGGCACACTGCCCAGGCTTAGGAGAGCCTTGCTCCTGGTAGAAGACGATCTGAGACTGGCAGGGCCCCGCCCCAGGGCTCCCTAAGCTTGGACACTTCTGGATCGCAGCTGACCATCGGGTTGCAAAAAGTAAGGGGGAAAAATTGCTTTCTCCTCTCGTCCCTCTGGCTCTAGTGGTGGTGGGCCTAGGTGCCCGTTCATAGCCTAAAGCTGGAAATGGTTTTCTCCAGCCCTGAGCTGACCCTTGAGGAAATGATGTTGAAGACCTTGGGAGCAAAGTGCAGTACTGGAGGCACCAGGGAAGTGCCAAGCCCTGAAAGACCTTGTGCCCACGGTGGCGGCAGGCAAGACGCAGCTTTGAGAGCTAGGGTGGACACTGGGTTGAGAGCAGCATAGCCCTCTGCTGGGCCCTTGGCCAATTCCAGGGCTTCAGGTCCACTGGTTGGACTTGAAGGACTCAGGGTTGAAGTGCTTCTGCCTCCAAGAAGGTCTCAGTGGGGGCCTGGAGCCCGAGGGGGGCCAGCAGGCGGTGCGGCACTCCTGGCTTGGTGGCGAACGACAAGGGGCTGGTGGTGGAGACCTGTAGGGGAAACAGAGGCCTGTGAACAAGCAGGGAGGCTGGGCCAGGCCCACCTTCCAAGGGCCCAGCCGCACAGGCAGGGCCAGCGAAGAGCCAGGCGTGAGGTCGATGAGGGAGAAGATTAAAGAGAGACTGGAGGGGCTGGTCAGGGAGGTTTCTGGGGCGGGCTCTGCACAGTCAGAAGAACAGGTTGGGGTTCTAGAGGCCACTGGGGAGTGACAGAAACAAGGTGGACTCAGCAAGATCTAGAAGCTGGGAAGAGACCCCAGGCAGACTGGGTATCAGGAAGCAGAGGTCAAGGGTCATCTGATGCCCCTGGGCAGAAGCCACTGCCAGAGCTCTTACGAGGAGACAAGGACAAATGATACCTGGGCCCAGGACCAGAGACTCTCAGCCTCAGTGATCAGCGGCGGCGCCCCTGGTCCTGCCTGTTTTGGCAACTCCCTACCCCTTGGGTCTTAGTACAAGCCAGACAGCATTAGTGGGAGAGATAACCACTTCCCTGAGGGCACATGCAGGGGCTAAGCCATGCTTCTCAGAGCATGGGGCATGCAAGGGAAGGAGTATGTGTCCCCATCACCACGGCGCTGCCCGAGGATGGTTCCAAGTCATGCAGGAGAGGAGGCGCCTGTGGGACCCAGCAGGACTCCTGGGAGGTGGGCATGCAGAGAGGGCAGCTGTGGTGCCCAGTACCTGTCAAGGGCCCCAGGCTTGGGGGTTAACAGTTTGACTCATCATGATGGGCTGCATCGCAGAAGAAGCGTGAGCCCCGCTTGGCAGTACGGGCCGTGAAAGGGACACTCTTCAGCACTGTGGCCCAGGAGAGAGACACAGTGGTCAGGCCCCATGGGGGTGGGGTGGGAGGAGGAGGGCCCAAAGGGCTATGGTTGGGGTTTGGGAGCTGGGCCCAGTGGCCAGGCACCAGGGACGGAAAAGGGCCCCACCTGTGATGATGTCCTCAATGGTACCATCCTTCCCCTCGTAAACAGGCCGGTGCTCCTTGGCCTGGCGCCGCCTCAGCTCTGCAATTAGCTCCTGCTGTTGCCACTTGTTCCGCTGGGATGGGGTCTAGAGCCGAGCATTTGAAGGGAAAGGGAGTCACCGCTAACGTACCACGGGGCTGGTTCCTGCCCCAAGATGCAGTCTGAGGATGCCCTTGATTGTGCACGCCAGCCCAGCCCCCATCATCGCCTAGGAATCCCCTCCCATAGCCCCCCTCTCCATCCCTCTGGACTCCATCATCAGGCCCTCTGGGTGGTCTGTGGGCTCCAGTTCTCCGTCGCCTCTCCAGCTCTCTGCTCCACCCCCTCCTAATCCTTTGCCGTGTTTTCCAGGCCCCAGTTCTTGGTCCCACCCACCTTGGCATCCAGTTTCTTGGCTTCCTGAGCCAGCTGCTTCTCCCGCATTACCTCCTCCTGCTTCTTGCGGGCTTCGTTCTCTTGTTCTGCTTCCTAAGTACCATGAAAGATGGGGGCGGGGTGTGTGTGTGTGTGTGTGTGTGTGTGTGGTGTGTGTGTGTGTGTGTGTGTGTGTGGTGTGTGTGTGGTATGCGGGGTGTGTGTGTGTGTGTGTGTGTGTGTGTGTGGTGTGTGTGTGTGTGCGGTGTGTGGTGTGTGTGTGTGTGTGTGTGTGTGTGTGTGGTGTGTGGTGTGTGTGTGTGTGTGTGTGTGTGTGTGTCACAGGCTGTGAGGGGAGGGGCTGACACTGAGGGTGGAGAGTGGGTGTCAGTGGGACCAGCAACCCCAGGTGGCCACTCTCTGGAGGGGCACTTCCTGCCCCAAACAATGACAGGAAGGGCCTGGGCCCCCACCCTGCCCACCAGTTCACAGCTAAGAGGCCTGTGGCCAGCTTCCATCGCTCCCTCGCAGGACTCAGAGGAGGAGACGGAAAAGGCCCAAGCTTGAAGCCCAGCCCTCTCTCCCTCTACCAGTTTTCTCTCAGCCAAACTCCTCGTTAAAAGCCTCTCTTCTGCTCACCTTGTAAGAACGAATGAATCGGACAAATACTGGGAAGAATACAGAAGGAGGCGTGGTCTTGGGACTCTCACCGAAGTAGCGCACAACAGCATTGTAGGCCTCCTGGGGAGGGGGTGGGCAGAAGGGGTCAGCCCGGCGGGGGAAGGAGAAGGCCGGCCCCCAGCAGGGGCAGGAGGCCCACAGGAAGCCGCAGCCCCCCACAGCCCCTGGGGGAGGGCAAAGAACTAGGGGCTCGCCAAGCCCCCTGGAGTGCGTCTCCAGAGGCAGCTGCCTGCCACCCCCAGCGCCCCCTCTCCACTACGATCAGCCAGCCAGCTGCTTGACAAAAGTCCTTTGACCCAAGAACCAGAACTAAGCCCGCCAGAGGCGCACGGCACCTTGGCTACAGCCTCTCCCACCCGCCTCCACCCTGTGCTCACCTCGGCTGTCTTGGCATCGCGCTGGAGCTTGTCCAGTTTGCCTTCGTTGGTGCTAAGGAAGTTGCGCAGGACGCTGTTGTCATGTATGCTGCACTCCCGCCGAATCAGCTCCATGCCCCGGCCCAGCTCCTTCACGTCTAGCAGCACGTTCTCCAGGGACACTGTCATCACCAGAGCCCAGGCTGAGGACTACAGCCCAGGACTACAGCAAACTCCAGCCCTCCCGCTCAGCATGGGCTCACTCGGTTCCTCACGTCCCCACTCCAGAGCTACCAGCGTGGACAGAGAGGGGCGAACCAAGCTAGCCAAGCTCTCACGGGGCAAGGAAACGGAAAAGAGGCCGTGGGCTCATGACCCCGAAGGTAGCAAGGGAAGGTGAGCCGCAGACTGCTGGGCTCCAAGACAGAGCTGCCCCAGGCCTACCCCCGTTTCACGAGGGGGGCAAAGATAACAGCCACCCTATGTCTGTGGGGGGCTTTATGGGTTTTCTAAGCACTTCACGTCCATCACAGAGACACAGGCTCGGGGGCCAGCTTGGGGGAGTTGGCAGTGAAGAGCCACCGCTGCCTTTCCCTTCCAGCTCCCACAGCACCCGAGTGGAAAGGGCTGGGTGGGGGCCTGGTGCCTGTAGGAAGGCTCCCTCTGGGGTGGCCCCTGCCCATGGCCCCAGCGGAAAACTTTGAAGTGGTCAGAAAAAAGAAAACAAAAGCAAGAAAGAAAGGCACCCAAGTGCTCCCCCTCCTCATAGCTTCCAGGGATTGTCCTGCGCTGGACACGAGGCAGGCTTGCTGGGCCGGGCTCCCCTCACCTGCTGCAGCTTTCTCCACGAAGTGCAGCTCATGCCAGAAGTTAGCCAGGTCCGGGTATTTCTCCTTTACCGTCAGGGCGATGAAATGCAGCAGGGTCATCTTCCTGTCAGTGGACTTGGTGTCCAGCAGCTGGAAGAGGGGGACAGGGGTCAGTGCAAGAGGGCTGAACACCCTGGCGCCACAGCCGCTGCCCCCTCCAGCTTCCTGGCCCCTTGCTGTGCCCACCATCTTACCAGATCCAGGCTCTGGAGCTTGAAGCCATACACAGCTCCCCGCTTGCTGCTGTTCATGTAGTTCCCCAGGGCAAGTATGATCTGTCCAAAAGAGGCACGGGAGGAACTCAGGGCAAGACCCGAGGGCTCCTTCCTCCTCTCTGTATAGCGCCAGCCCCCCACCCAGGACCTGGGAACTCCCGGCACCTCCATCCCCAACCCCTCCCCACCTCCAACATCTGCTTCAACTTCTGTGAGGACTTGACGGAGGCAGAGGCTGCAATGATGGCGTTGAGTTGCTGGAAGGCAAGATGAATAGCTGAGTGACCCCATGCCGGGATGCGGCAAAGTCAGGGAGGGGCTGGCAGGGGAGGGGACCAGCAGGTAAAGGGCGGAGGGGCGGCTGCAGACAACCGTGATACAGGTGGGGGCCAGGTGGGGGCCAGGTGGGGGCCGTACCGGCGTGAGCATCTGCAGGTTGTCCTGGAAGTTGCCCAGGAAGGCCATGCCAGCCATTCGCTGGGTCAGCCGCTCCACCTTGCTGAAGAGCAGCATGAAGCGGTCCTCGGCCGCCAGCTCCTCCAGGGGCTGCCGCTCCCGCTCATATTGCCGCAGCAGCTTCACCTCTGCCTCTGTGGGCAGGAAGCGCATCAGGCACTCCACGAAGTCCACGGGTAGTGTCTGGAGGTCAAACCTGTGTAGGAGGGAGGGACCACCTCAGGTCTTGCCTTTGCCCACATTATCTGTCATCCCTTCATTTTCCAGCTCCTACAAGGACTGAGGGTGAGGTCTTGAGCAGCACACAGCCAGAGGCAGAGGACTCACCGTCTCACCTCCAGTAACTCCAGGGCTGGGGTTACTCAGCACCAGTAGCAGTCCTAGGGTCACATTTCATGCCCTGTTTAAGAACCCTTCAATGTCTTCCCTCTGCAACTACGGAGAAGTCTTAACCCCTGGACGTGGCTTAGGAGGCCCAGCCTGCAAGACTTCTGCTCGCCTCTCTACTCTGTCTCTCCTACTCCCCTCCTTACACTAAAGCCAGAGTCAATTTTCAGTACTCAGGGCACCATGCCTCTCCCTCCAGGCCCTGACCTGGAGTTCATATACATCCTTCAGGTCGCAAGTGAGACATCACCTCCTCCAGGAAGCCTTCCCTGATCACCAAGCTCAGCTACCTAGCCCTCCCTGTTCTCCCAAAGCTGCCTGTACCTCCACTACCTTGGTGTTGTCACCCAGCGTTACTGGACTGTTCCCACTAGACTGGGAGCTCCTTGAATGAAGGTCTGGGCTGACTCCCCAACACCTCACACAGTACCTGGCACACAGCACGGATGCAGTAAATTCTGGCCAAGCCACTGGATGACTGAGGGAGTTCTGTCAATGCCCTGGAATCCAGGGAAGGCTAGGATCCTAGGTGGAGATCCTAGGTGGGTTACCAACTTAGCTGGGGACCAGGGCAAGGTCAGTGGGAGCCTCACGTGTGGATGGCCCTGCAGATCTCCTCAGCTGAGCGGCCAGCCTTGCGGAGGGTGATGGCTAGGTTCTTGGCACGATTGGCTTCCAGCAGGGTCACCTTGCTGGCAGCCTTTTGTGCTGTCTTGTTCTTGGAGCAGATGAGGTCAAGGGCAGGACCCTGGGCTTTTGTCTTGAACAGTTCTTCAAACTTGTCCAGATCCAGGTCCTGGCAGGAGTTGATGAGAAGGGAAAATGCTGTGGCCTCATCCCACAAGAGGACCCGCTGGCGGCACACCAGCATCAGCTCAGCTCTGGTACATGGAGGGCTGAGTCTGAGGGCTCTTCCAAAGCCAAGAGATCGACCTTAAAGGGCAACCTGGCCCCCAGCTCCCAAGCCCAGCCCTGAGGGCCCCAGGCCCTGCTACCTCCAAGATCTTCTCATCATCAAGTTCGCTGAAGACAGTGCCGCTGATCTGGTTGGGTTTCAGTGCTGTCCAGTTGAAGACAGGCAGCCGGAACTTGGTCTTGATAGGTTTCTTAATGCGAATGGCTAATTTGGAAGGAGGGTCAGTGAGGCAGGAGCCAAGGACACACTCCCTCGGTCCCACTAGCCCTGCCCAGAGCCCTCGGGACACTCACCTGACAGGCCTACTGTCAACACCACAGAGGGAGCAGCGCCGGGGAGAGGTGGGGCTGGGGGACACTTGTCTGGGAAAAGAGGAAATAGCACAGTGACCCACCCAGGGGCCAAGAGACTCCCCTCTGTCCGCCCTACCTGTCCTTAAAGACTATCAGGGAAGGAGTCTGCATGAACTCCCTGCCCAAGTGGCTCCCAGGGGTCCTAACTGACGGGGCAGGTCGTGCTGTCTCTGACCCACTCTCTCCTGCTTTGGTCTAAGCCCTCTCCTTGGATGTCCTCAGAGGAATCAGGAGCGGCATCTTTACGCCCCTTAAAACAGATCCACATCTGCTCGTAGACATCCCTTCCCTAGTAATCTGAGCCTCCCTCGGATTCTAACCCTCCCTCAGCCTCTCCCACCTGACTTTACATCCTTCCAGCCACATCCCCAGTTTCTCCCTGTGGAGATGCTGCCGACTGGGCTTTTGGTCTGGCCCCACAATAAGGCTGTACCTCTTGCCTTTTACCAGGTAAGGGTCCTGCTTACCTGGTAACGGGGGAGGTGGAGGGGGCAAGGGAGGAGCCGGTGGCGGAGGCAGAGGTAGGGCCTCCTCGGGGGGCGGGGCCGGAGCCAGGAGGTCCAGGTCGGAGGGGGGCATGCCCTCATTCAGTTCCTCAGGGCCTACCCGGGCCAGGGCCTCGCTGCCCACTGACTCTAGGTCCCGGGCGGTGGGCTCCAAGTGGCATCGGCGCTGGAAGGCCTCCTCCTTCTCTTTAATGAGCCGCCGCAGGGTGTGTACCTGGTGGCTCGTGTTCTCGTAAGTCTCCTATTGGGCAGATAGCTCCGTTAAGAAAAGAGCACCTGAAGGCGCAGCAGGCGATGCTCCTGGGAGTGAGACTTCCTACCCAAGGGTCTCTGGGAGGGTACTCAGAGGCAGAGAGCGGCAGAAACCCAGGGAAAACTGGAATGCAGCAGAACAAAAGAGGGGGGCGAAGAGCAAGCCTGCTTGGCTGGCACCCTGCAGTGTCCTTCCTCGCTGCTCCAGCCCAGTCTCACTGGTCCCTCGAGGCCCAGGTAGAAGGCTGCCCTTGTGAAACTCTCCTTGACCCACCAGCAGCCTGCTATGGCAGCTCTCAGCCCTCTGTGCCTCAGTCCCACTCTCATTTCATTTGGTTTGTACAGTCGCTCAATTGGAAGCCCCCTACAGACAAGACCCTGCCTTAGCCACCTCTGTATCCTCCATACTCCCAATTCAGCGCTTCAGACTCTTAGCAGGGGCTTGGCAGATGTGTACTGAGCTCAACAGAGCCAGCATAATTGTATTCCTGTGGAAGAAGGGATGGGTTGGGGCATGATTTTATAACTAACAAAAAGTTAGGTGGGGGACAGAGAAGACACTGAAATGTGAGGAGGCCCTGCTCTCCAATTTGGAATACATGGTGGATATCCTAATAAACAGCCCCAAGTACCTGGGCTATTCTGAGCCTGTTCATTACACTGGGCTGGGGAAGCACGTGGAGGTACGGGTGAGGGAGAAGCAAGGGGGTGGGCTGGCAGGAGGAGACAGGGGCTCCAAAGGTGCCCCACCTGCTCCCACCCTCCTGTGTGTATGTCTGGCCCACTCTGGCTCCAGCTTCCCTCTCCAGCTAAAACATGGGGTGAAACCATCAGCCCACCCTCATTTGAGTGCCTCAGGGGTGAATCAACATCTGGATTCTCGAGGACTTGACATGACTGACATGGAACGAAAAGCAAGATCCCCAGGCCCCAGCACCCAGTACCAGTCAGGGGCTCCCTTCCCCACGTAACCTGGTACCTTGATGCTCTCGAGTTCCTTCTCCCGCTGCAGCAGCTGCTTCTCTAGCTCTGCCACACGCATCATGTTCTCATTCTCTAGGTCCAGAAGCTTCTCTGTGAGCTGCAGGATGAAAAGGGCAGGTTTGGGGACGGCCCTAAAGTCTGGGCACTCAGCACAGTCTGAACCCCAGTCAGGACCCAGGCCCGACCCCTCCACCCAGGGCCCCAAAGGCAGCTTGGCCCAGTGGCTTCCCTGTCACTCCTGTGAGCCCAGGATCTGAGACCACATGAAATAGTACAAGGCAAATGGCCACCATCTGCCTCTTTCAAGCCTGAGGCCACCTCACATCCAGTCCTGAGGTCAATGTATGTTCCACCGCGGATGAACCAGTGTCTCAGCCAGAGCATGCGCTAGAGAGCCCCAGTGGATTCTGAGGCTTCCCTGAGGCTCAATCGGGAGGTAAGTAGGTCAGCTCAGGATTCCTGGGACTCAGATGTCCCCACTCTCTCCCCACTCTCAACAGTGGTTCTGGCAGCAAAGGAGGACCACCTACATGGGACACATGCTCCTCCAGCTCTTCCACCTTCTCCAGGGCCACGTTCTTGGTCTCGGCATCCTCCAGCAAACCCCCCACATCAAACACGTTGTCCAGGTATGCCTGGATCTGCACCTGCAGCTTCTCGCTCTCCGTGTGCCTTGACTTCTGGCGGAAAGCAGAGAGAGTAGTAGTTGGGGGAGCCTCCTCATCAGCCTCCATGACCCCTTCCTAGAGCCTAGGACCCAGGGAGCTCCTACTGTAGCCGTGTCAGATTCTCGCCCTGTGGAGCTGACTGACTGAGGAGCCCTCTGCGCGAAGGCCAGAGTCCCAGGTCACAGAAGACAGGCAGGGTGCCAGGAGCATCCGTGACCAGGCTCTTGTAAAAGAAAAACTCCTTGTGATACAGCTAAGCTAGTCCTCTTCCCCGAAGAGCCTCATCCCGTGAGGACTCCAGCCCAGCTCACCTGCAGGAACTCCTCCAGCCCCAGCTTTGTAAACTCATACTGCAGGTGGACCCGGAAGTTCATATCCTCCACCGAGTGCACCACGATGTTGATAAACTGCATGCAGGCCACCTGGGGAAGGAGCAGCCCAGAGGGGCAGAGAGAGCCGAGACATGGAGGGGAGGCGGCCGTTAGAGCCAGCCTCATCAGGTGGATAATCAAAAGGAGTAAAAAAGGTAAGTCTTTCAGGGAGCAATAAGAGAAGTTCAACTTAAAAAACAACAGACTTAATATTCATTTTTTGAAGACAAGTAAATTACATGAGAAATAGGTGTAAATGAAGATTTGGATGATTTCCTCTGCACACCAGCAGGTATTCCTTGAGACAACCCTACTAGCTGTATACCCTACACTGAAGGGAAGTGAAGCTAGAGGAAAAGCTGGGGAAGAGGAAAGCAGCTCAGAAAGGATCCAAATCAGGGACAGTACGGCCACACAAAGCGGGAAAGGAGGTAGACCCAAGACAGAAATTGTCCTGGAGTTTCTAAAAGCTTTCTGGGGTGAGTGAGTGAGTGGACAAGGAGCATTTACTGAATAGAGAACCACTCTAGGTCCTACACAGAACATCAAAGTACGCTGTTGGCCCAGCCCCCGTTTTCAAGGAGTAGGCGGCCCTGCTGGGCATGCACCTGACCCAGGACCAGCCCCTCACCATGAAGTCGATGTTGCTGTCCTCATTCCGGAAATACTCCATCAGCTTTTCAAAGCGGTGCAGCTCCTTGCATACCTGAACAAGCAAACTTTCTCAGTAACAGGATCTGTCCCATGCAGAACCCAAGCCCCTGAGTCCTGGTTCCCAGGAACATCCAGCAAAGGGACTGGTTCAGACCAAGTGTAACCACAATTCTTTCTATGTAACGGGTCACTTGGGACATGACAGAAGAAAGCCTGGGACCTGGCATCTGCTCTGGGTCCCTGAGGGAGCTCAGTAAAGGGTGTGCCCTTAGTCTGGGCTCTGGGTGCCTCTGAGTGTAGGCCAAGAAGAAGCACAGGGGTCTGGTGTTGCCGAGCTATTGAAGGAAAGAGGGAGGGTGGAGGAAGGTTAGAGGCCATGGCCAAGGCAGGAGGCTGAAGTCCTAGTGGGGATGCAGGAGAGGGGCCTGGGTGCAGGAAAGCCTCTGTGCTGAGAGGGGTCCAGAGACTCCTCTGAGCCTCTGGCTTCAAGGAGGAAAAGCCATTTCCTGGCTTGAACAATGGATGCTAGGGAAGAGGTCCAAAAAGGAGGAAGAGGTGGGACCAGCAGCTGCAGCTGTATGTCGAGGAATCCTATGTTCAAGCAGATGGGGGTTTCAAAGCCAGGCCCAGAGTCTTCTGGGGAATTCCAAGTAGGAGCTCCCTCTCCCCTCACCAGCGGCAGCCAACACCCCAGGAGGATCCCTGCTTGCCTTCTCCTCCCGCTACAAATATAACTGCCTCGGGTTCTACCAGTGGGTTCACAGCTTCAGAACGAGCTGGGGAGCCTCTTAAAGCACAGATGGCCAGGCCTCCCACGGGTCTGTGCATTTAACACAGGCTCTTCAGGTATTCTGCTGCGCAGCAGGTTAGAACGGCTGGACTATAGCCCTCAAGTGAGGGCATCCTTCGCTGGCCAATCAGGAGCTTTCCCGACACAAGATCTAGTAATACTGAAGTTTTGGTTTTGGTTTAAAAAAGCAGGGAGCAGACTACCTAGCTAAAAGCACTAGGCTGTTAAAATCCCTAGGATGTGTGAGATCACAGGAAAGGGTCCTTACCTACCTGGCTCACTCCTCCTCCCCGCCAAACACATACACACACACACACACACACACACACACGCACGCACGCACACGGGTATAGGAAACTGACCTCTTTGAAATTGTCAAAGGCAGCAAGAATGATTTCGTGACCTCCCCGTACCAAACACACGGCTGCCAGGAGCTCTAAGACAAGTGCTTTGGTCCTAAGGGGTGGAGAATGAAAATTAACACCCTAGCCCCTGACCCTGGCCACCACACAGCTCACTTCCACAACTGGGTGAGTCCTTTCAAGAGAGCAGAGACAGCCTCGGTGGTGACGGAGAGGGTGGGTTTGGGAAAGAAGGCAGGGGAAGGCAGGCTTTCTCCCTCCCTAAGCTGTGGAGACCAGAGGAGAGCAGAACACTCCTCCTCCAGCAGAGGTGAGGGGCCAAACCAAGGCGCTGACCTAGGCCGCAGGACCTGAGGCCAGGCAGGACTTCTTGGCAGGGACAAGTGCAGCCCAGTTCTCCAGCGTCCTGGGCAGAGCGGGGAGGAAAGGGGAGGGAAGGAAAGAACTCACCTTGGATTCTTGTTGTTGAGGCTGAGCGCAATCTCATTGACAGCGTGAGGGTGGGACATGACCAGGTTGAATCCATACTGTAGCAAGGGGAAAGGACAGAAGGAGGGGAGACCATGACGGTGGGGAAGACAGATCCCAGCCGGAGCTCCCTGACTGCAGGCCCACCAGCAAACTCGTCTTGTACAAGCTGGTGCCTTCCTAGCTCTCCTGGTGTGGGAGGTGAGGCAGAAGAGGCAGAGCGCCCGTGGCTAGTGCCGTCGCCGTACCTGATAGTTCATGACGGCTCTGAGACAAAGGATGCAGACGTGGACGTCGTCCTTCTGGCTCACCAGGCGGGAGTTCTTCAGCGCCCTGCGCCCAGGGAGAGTGCTATACCTGGGGGAGAGGGGCTGCTGGTGAAGGGTCTAGAAGCACTTGCCACCACCCAGACAGCAGGCTGCCCCTCAGCAGCAGAAGAAAAGGGGGATGGAGGACCTTGCACCAGCAGCCCAGAGAGATGCAGGGGGTGCAGGTGCAGGGGGCAGGGCGCGCCACTGTTTTCACCTCCCTGGAACAGGTCTTTGTCAGTTAACTATCCAGGATCCCAGCATTACAACCAGTGCCCAAACCATCCTAAGCCCAGATGTCCTCCAAAATACAACACGAGGTGTGTAGGGCCTTCCTAGACCTCAAGATGGGTCCAGGAGACATTCATTTGAGCCATCCTTCCTCTTCCTTCTAGTCACTGCATCTTCAACACACTCACTGGGGCAGGGGCATCTTAGCTCCCATCCCACATCTATGTCCTAGAAAAGACAGAGCAGACCCCAAAGGCTATAGAAGGGCTAGGGACTACATCTGACTTTGCCCCTAGTGATGTTTCATGGAAAAAAAAGGAAACACAAGTGGTATCTGCTCGTGCATGACTAGAATGGGCAAAACCCAAAGAAGAAGACTAGGAGAAAAGCATGGTTGAGAGACGGAGGCCATGGAAAGGGCCATAGGACCCACAAGAAAGCCTCCCTCTGTAGGAGGGGCTCTCAGAAATCATCCGGTCCGTCCACCTGCCTCTGGGCAGGATGGCCCTTCAGATACTACAGACAAATGAACATGCTGCAGCCTTGGAGGAACAAAAAAGGCCTAAAGGAAGAAGTGAAGGGAAGGTGAGCAGCAGCAGGTTGGGGGGAGCTGGTCTCCGGGCAGCTGATGGGGCTGCGTGCAGAGCAGAGGGAAACAGACACAAGGGCAGGTGCTGGACCAGCTGGTGAAGACTAAGGCGCTGGGTGAGGACAAGCCCTGCCCAGAGGCCTGGAGGAACGGCAGAGTGAGAATGATGAACGGAGGGGCCCCCAGAGACGGGGAGAGGAGAGGGGAGGGCTGGAACCCCAGATGGGGTGGGCACAGCCGAGGGTGATGTACTTACCCAGGACAGATCGCGGGGCAGAGTCAAGGAGACAGAGAGGACAGACCAGAGACAGACTGGCAGGCAGAGGGCAAGAGAGCTGAGCCTGGAAGCAAGAGTGAAGGGAGGAGCATGAGCACTCACCGCTGTCACCCAAGACCTGGACGGGGACGAGGGTGGGAGGCAGGCGGGCAGAGCGAGAGCACACATACCGGAGCACAGACTGGCGCGCAGAGCGAGCGAGGCTGTTGGTGAAGGGGGCTGACAGGGTGCTGGGCGGCTGCAGGTCCTCGATGGACCTGCTCCAGGACCGGAGCTTGTCAAATGCACCATCGTCACCACTCTCCAGAGCCTCAAAGTCAAACCTGGAGCAGGAAAGGACACAAGCGCACACACAGGAGAAATTCAGTGCCAAGCCGCCTGGCGAGCCCACCCCCGCCCTTTAGACGTCTAGGGCAACAAGAAGCAGGGCAGCAGAAGAGAAAGCGGAATTGGGCAGAAGAGACCCAACCCTGGTCAGGAGGACTGAGTAGGGCAGAGTAGTCACCGGCAGCAACCAGGAGGGGGATCTGAGGAGATGCGGGTGCTGACCGAGGCCAGCCGCTGCCCCCCACTGGCCTCCAGGAGTCACCTCCCCATGGGCCCGAAGGGACGCGGGGAGCTGGCAGTCTTTCTGCACTCCCAGCCATAGAGGGGACATCTCAGAGAAGCTGCCGCTCCCCTTGGAGAATCTGCCCTGCAGAGCAGTGTTGGGGAACAGGCCAACTGAAGGGATTACTAGGGGGCAAATGGCAACAGCCAAAGGGGCCTCTCAGTGCCCTGAGGGTGAGGCCCGGGTGGCTCTGGACTAGGTTCACGAGGCCAGGCCTG
Source organism: Mesoplodon densirostris (assembly GCF_025265405.1). Lineage (NCBI taxonomy): Eukaryota > Metazoa > Chordata > Mammalia > Artiodactyla > Ziphiidae > Mesoplodon > Mesoplodon densirostris. Next base: position 49,910,261 of record NC_082671.1, on the reverse strand, counting down.
AGTGGAAGGGAATGGGGGTCCCGAGAAACCCAGGGTGGGACAGGCCTCTGTGTTCAGGAAAAGCACCATGGTCTCATACTAGCACTGGGTTTTAATGACCGGGTTTTCTTTCCATGGTTCTACTTGAGGCTTCTAGGTTTTTCTGGTTTAGAGGCCTTGGGCTTCAGCTTCCCTCGGGGAAGAAATCACAGGTCGAGGGTGTGAACCGGGGTCCTTAGTCCCCACAGGAGTTGGGATGGTTTCTACGTCACTTCCTGCTTCTGGGACCAGACATCTCCCACCACCAGCAGTTTGGGAGTGTAGCCAGGGCAAGGAGGACAGCTCAAGATCACAAACCCACAAGGCCTTCTCCTTTACATATCCCCACATCGGGATCTACCCGCCCTGAGAAACAAGCCCCACTCCTCTTTCCTGTCCTCTTCCCCCAGTAGGCCACCCAGGACTGAGCAAGCATTTCCTACAGGCTCTTCCCCCAAGGAGCCTTCTGCTCAGACACGCACAGCCCCAGGGTCAAAGGCACAGAGGCCGAGGCTCTCTGAAATAGGAAGCGGTATCTGCAGATGCCTGAGTGTTCCCAAGGAAGCAGGAGCAGACTTCAGGATCCTGTCGATCAGATGCTTAACAGGGCTCTCAAGCAGACATCAGAGGAGTCTGCTCCGTGAATAATAGTATTCCCCAGAGCTGGGATGTGCAGTTTACAAATAAGTGCCTTCACTCAAACTCTATTTGGCTTAGCTCTTTCCCCCTCAACCCTTCCCAAAACACACACTCTTACCTCACCTGCTCTGAGTCTTTCTTTTAAAAACACAGTCAAAGGTACTGCTGTGGACACTACAATACTGAGGTTCCAGTGTATTTTGGTTTCAAGCAGCTGGAATTTGTTTGCTTTTGAAACAAGATATGCTTATTTGGAAAAATAATCTACATCTTTTGCTATAAAAGCTCTGAATTTAAAAAAATCGCTTCAGCAAATGTTTTTCATTTCTTTCTATAAAAAGAGTGAGTTTCTTTTAAGGGATAGGAGGATCATGAGGCTTGACTTCTGTAGGGACGGGAATGGGGAGTGGGCCATTCTTGGTTTTAACAGCAGATGACCTGCAAAAAATGACAAAGGCCAAACCTAGAAGAGGCGTTAGTTCGAAACTCTAAGGAGATGAGGGTGAAAACCTGCTGAGGAAGGAGAACAGCCCAGGGGCAAGCACAGTAGCAAGAAAAGTGGAAGTTGAGGCTGAGGTTGAGTCCCAGAACTGAGGAGTTCCCCAGGACACGGGACTTTCAGCGCTAACACTCGGGAAAGTCACGGGCAAACCTGATCAGTCACCCGAGGGCCGACGTAAGTCTTGGGTCTAAGTCTGAACGTGTTGGCCATGCCATGAATGATCAATATAATCCCTCTTTCCATATACTTAGGTAATTATGGTAGGGAACAACACCTTAAATAATAACAATTAACAAATAAAAAGCGGCTACCACAGTACAGACTATGTTCCAAATACTACAACTGCTTTACACACATTATCCTCTAATCCTTATGGCAACCCTGGAATATGGATCTCCTCTTACATAAGGGGCCCTCAGCAAACTTGCCTGAGGTCATGCAGACAGTAAAGGACAGAAGAGACCCACACCCGGCTTTGGGCTTTGTCTTAACTCGAAAGCCCTCGTTCCTTCCACTACCCCACACTGCCTTCTCCTCTGCACTAATTCACTTCCAGCTGCCTCCAAACCCCCCACCTGCTTGCAAAAGGCTCCTGAATGCTTCACTTTCAGTCTGCGTCAAAGGTCATGCTCACTGCTCCTGGGGTGACCTGGAGGAACCCTCTCACAACTGGAGACCCAAAGTTGCTTCTTGAAGACTGAGCTCTCCTAAAGCAAACGAATCCCACAGGGCCTCTCTCCCAGAAGCCAGGACATTTCCTTGGACGGCTCCCAGCATGGAGTCTGGATCCTTTGGGCTCGATTCTGAGCTCCCTTTTTCCACATCTCTCCTCCTGCTCCCCAAAACGCACCTTCTACTCCAGCCACCTGGCATTCTTCACTGATCTCAGACAGCCCCTTGGCCGCCTGTCCACCCCTACGCTGCTGCCCGGGCCCTCCCCTCCTGCCTGGGGTTCCCATTCCCATCTTCACTACTGCAAGCTCACCCTGCCTCGTCAAAGCAGAATGGGACCATGTCCTTCCTCACCGTTCCCCAACCCTAGTCCCAGGTGGTACTCACATGACGGAACATTGGGCAAATGACAGGTAATCCACCAGCACATCCAGGCCTTTGTTTTCATCATTCAGAAACTCCCGCACCCACCTGCAGATAAAGGAAACATAGTGGAGGGGTCTGCTAAAGTGGATTGAGGGGGAGGAGGAAAAGGTGTCTCTGACAAAACGATACCCCCTCCTGCATCCTCTGGAACTCAGCACCAGGCTGGGAGAATTCTGAAGATCAAAGCCTGTGGCAGACCCAGCCATGGTCACGTCACCGGCCTGGACCGCCCCTAGGCAGGAGAGCCAGGGATGAGGAAAGGTACAGGCCTTCCAACACCATGTTAGTCAAACCAGCTTTCAGGAGCCCACTCCTCAAGGGCCAGTTTTCTAGGTCTCTGGTGTCTAGCACGTGGCTGGGCGCACCGTCCTGATGTCACGTTCCTGGGAGGAACTGAGGGTTAGACAGAGCATTTACTGTAGCCCTCATGCAGAGCTGTTCCTGACAGAAGCCAGCAGGTCCCCGACTTGACCGAAGTCTCAGTTAAAAGACAGGCAGGGAGGGTCAAAGAGAGTCTGGAACAGAGGCATACTGGGCCAAAAGGCTCTCCACCAAGTTCAAGGAAAGGTATTTTGGGAAGTAGTGAGCAGAGGGATACGGGGGACTTCAGGGTTTTGTCAGGGTGAGTCTGGCAGAATAGGAAAAGGATGCGGGGACAGTCAGGAACTCAAGTAACCCCAGAATGGCTCTGGCCACTAAGAGGGTGAACCAGGGAGGCAGGAGGGAAGACAACTAGGCACCCTAAAGACAGAGGACCGGGGCATGTTCACCCTTCTGCCTTCAGGCCTTTTGAACTCAGACATCCCTGGAAGGAAAGTCAGGAGCGAGTCCCAGGACTGTTACAGGACAGGCTGACTCCTGGCCTATAGACACACAGGCCCCAGAAAGACATAAAACTCTCGGGATGGACGCTGACTCTCCGGTGCTCTGTTCCCTCCGGGCGTCCAGGTGTCCTTCTAGGCCAGCTGCGCCAAACAGCCCTGCAAGGCCGCTTCTCCCCCACAGCTGGAACACCAGCGCCATGTTTGATGGCCACACCCCAGGCTACAGAGAGAGGCCGGGCCAGAGCACCAGGCCCGGCTAAGATCTGGCCGCAGGCTCTGGCTGAGGCTGACTGACACCGGAGCTGCCTGAAGTTAGCTTCCTCTCTGGGGGCCGACAGGCCTCCCGTTTCCTGTCTGTCTGCGCTCCAGCTCCCCACCCCCTTCTCATTTCCTGTCTGAGTCTACACTGCTATTTTCGGGATCTTGACACTTTGAGGAGAGGTTAAAGGGCACTTAGGCAAGGCCGCAAACCAATACAAACCAGGGAGAGGAGGAGCAGGGGAGGCTCTGGAATCCTACTTCCCAGCCCGCCCACTCCAGGCCCGAGTTCCCATCTTTGCAGGCCTGGGGCTGATCCGGCTGCTGCCGAAGCAAGATCCTCCTCTCCCTACCCTGCCCTGGGCTCCCACTGCCCTGAAGCACCCACACCCCAGCCTGACAGCCTGACAAACTCTTCCTGCCCCAAAATCCGGGACGGATCCGGGCCCTCCCACATAACTCTCCCAGAGAAGCCACAGTCCGGATGACAGGAGCTCCTAAAATGCCAGACACTAAGCTGCTCCTGGGAACCAAGGACCAGGTCCAGACCTCTAGCTTGTGTGCCAACTGCCAAGAGGCCCGGGCCTGGGAACCATGCTGCTCTGGCCCCAGCTCCTGGCCAATGGCCAGGGGGGATGGCACCAGGTGGAAGGGGCAGGCAGAGGGGACTGCCCCACACTGCTCTGTGGCCCTCTCCTGAGCAAAGCAGACCCCCATCCTCACGTAGCAGGACTTAGTGAGGAAGACAGGAGGGCCTGAGAGAGAAGGGAGCGGGGAGGGGTCAAGGCCCTGTGGAGCGAGGCGGGGGGTAGATGGCGCCTGGAGCTGCCATCTGTATCACTCGTGCGCTCTCACGTGGGGTCGCTGATGAGGCTCTGCCGTTTTTCCCTCTGTGAGCTTCACCAAATAAAGGTGAAGGCTTAGTTACACATTGCCAAGCAGGTCAGTTCTCAATGTCTGGTTCACAGATGAGGTGTGAAAGCCAACTCTGGCCATCAAGCACAGCTGCTGAGGCCAGGAACTGTCCCTTTCCTGTCCTTCCCTGTGCCATTTCCCCTACAACTGTTGCTGAGGCCGCTGGCTGCATACAGGTAGCCTCCATAAGAACCCCAGGCAGGCTCAGCCTGGGAGGGGACAGGAGGGGAAGGCGTATGATGTCATATGCCTTCTACCCCTGCTCTCAGGAAGCCCAGGACCCTGGGGCTGGAACCTGCCCAGAAACCTCCACCCCGAACCCAGGCTCGACTTCTCACTTGTGTAAGCTCTCAATGTTCATGCCAGGCCCCTCAGGCCTGTAGCCCTGCCTGCAGTTCTCCATCAGGTGTCCCTCACTGTCCTTTGCATACATACATACACACACACACATACACACACACACACACTCTCTCTCTCTCTCTCTCTCTCTCTCTCTCTCTCTCTCTCTCACTTTCACTATATTTACTCTGGCTGGTTACGGTTTTATAAAACTGAGACCATATCCGTCTTTCACTGTATCTCACGCATTAGCCCTCTGTCTGTTCAGCAGCTCCTGGTTCCCCACTTCTCTGGCAAAAAAGACTCAAGTAGTTTCTAGGGGCCCCGTCAATGGGTTGGCATACCCTGCTCAGTGAATACGGAAGATGTTCAGCTCCTGGTCCCCACTGCCTTAGATCTTTCCTGGTACTTCAGGAAGCTGCTTCTGCTCATGAACTAAAATTGTCTTATAATCAAGCAAATAATCTTCTGGGTACCAAACAGTCCGTGAACTAGGTAGGTCTTAGCTACCCAATGCAACACACTCCTCCATCCCCAGCCTTCTCTGGGCCTCCCTTGGCCCAGCCCCAGGCCACAGGCAGACTCCAGTCTCAGCTGCTGTGGGAATGTCTTCCACTCAAAGCCACAGGCTGAGGAACCCAGGAGAGGCCCCAAGCTTGCCAGCAGCATCCAGTCAGCAGCTGGCAGAGCTGAGGGGGAGAAAAGCCAGAAAAGGAACAGTCTGAAGCTCTCTGGGGAAATAAAAGCCATTCAAGAGGCAAATCTGCCCCATGGCAGGGAGATGAAACAGGCAAACTATCCTCAGTGGACACCAGGTCCTAAGACGCCAGGTGAAAAGGCTCTGATGGTCAAATCTGACTCACCCAATGTGGTTGGTACGAAGTGAGATCTCCAGCTCTCTTAGTACTTTGGTTGACTCCTGCACTCTTCTCCTGAACTTCTGTAAACATGGAATTCTCTGTCACTGATGGAGGTCCCCAAGCCAACTTTACAATACAAGCAAAATGGGTAGAAAAGGAAAGGGAAGGCATACAAGAGGGCAGTTATAGTCCTTCCGTCTGTTACTAGCCAGCCACTCCAGGGCCATGGCCTCAGAACACAGAAACCCAACTCCCATTGCTCAGAAGCAGTCCCAACCCAAGTCAAAACGGTTTGCCCCTAAACCCCCCAGGACCGTAAAGGGCAGCAAAACGGGGCCTCCCTGCCTCGCACTTCACCTTCCGAGTTACGCTGGGGTCCAAGAAGCTCTGGAGTTTCTGGATGTAAGTGTGGGGAGGATTCTTCACCTGGAATCGTTCCTGTAAGGGAAACACGTGTGTGTACACAGACACCCAAGGTTCTGAGGGGAGTGTTGAGGAAGTAGAGCACTCACGGTGTTTGACGTGAGGGGACTCCTGAAGTTATCACCTGGCCCTTAACATCACCCAAACCATAGGTCCCCCTTCTTTTTTTTTTTTTTTTTTGCGGTATGTGGGCCTCTCACTGTTGTGGCCTCTCCCGTTGCGGAGCACAGGCTCCGGACGCACAGGCCCAGCGGCCATGGCTCACGGGCCCAGCCGCTCTGCGGCATGTGGGATCTTCCCAGACCGGGGCACGAACCCGTTTTCCCTGCATCGGCAGGCGGACTCTCAGCCACTAGCGCCACCAGGGAAGCCCAGGTCCCCCTTCTTGACTTATCCTCAGCTACTTCTCAACTGTTGCCATCTTCTCCTCCTTCAGTTAGTACTCCCTGAGCCTAAAATATTTTTCTACATTAAAAATTATTTTAAGAGCCTGCTGCTTACTAAGAAGATGCGGGGATTACATAGCTCTAAACAGCACCCAAAATAAAGACATGATTCGGAAATGTTGTTCACTTCCTAGCCAGCTAATGGACAGGGGTTAGGAAGGCGAAGGGGAGGGGAGCTAGGCCTTGTAGAAGCCAACTTTCTCAGCCCTGAGCCCAGACTTGGGACTGGACTGGTTTTGCTGTGTTAACACAGCTCAGGAGTGCAAACACACTTTCTGCTCCTTGCCCAGGTCCCAGTCCCCAACAATCCAAGCAACCCAAATGCTGCAGGCTGCTTTCAGCAAGATCACTGCTCCGTCCCCTTCCACACAGGGCACAGGCTCCCCATTCAACCCCCTCATCTGACCCAGGGGAAAACTCTTAAGCATTCTGGTCCTGTAAGGGCCTCCACAACGGAGATATCTCTGAAGAGTTAGGGGCTGGAGAGGGTCCAGGAGAATGATACAATGTTAGGAAACAGAACCTAAAAACAAATGAAAGAAAAAAGGGAAAGGTTTGAGAAAGAGCTGACATGATGTGACCTAGAAAAGACTGAGAGATTATCAATTAAAGAAACTCAGTACCGAAGGGCTACTGTTCTCCAAACCCCAGGTAGGTAGGTGATCACCACGCTCACCAACTCCTCTTAATGCAGAATTCAAGGAAATGGGCCTTCCCTGGGTAAGAAGCGACCCGGACTAGGTCCTCTGAAGCATGATTCTACTTTAGGTCAAGCAGCATGACTTGGGAAGCAGAGGAGCACAACAGTTAGCACAGATGGAGCTGGTGGCCTGAGCCCTGGCTCCACCACCTACCAGTGAGAGACAAGTTACTGAGCCTCAGGTTCTGCTTCTATAAAATGCAACAGTGCCTTCCTCAGAGGGTATTTGTGAGGATTAAATATTTCTATATATATATGTGTGTGTATATATATATATATATGTGTGTGTGTGTGTGTGTGTGTGAGTGTATATATATATAAAGTGCTTGGTCCATAATAAGTACTCAGTAAATGTTAGCTATTGTGATTTTGTTCAGGGCTTGAAAAAAATTATGTCTATGACAAAACTCCATCAGAAAGTGCTGGGTAAACAGACTGCCTACACTCTGTGCCAGGTGCTTTCACACCTCCCAAGAGGTAAGGAACTAAAAGCCAACTCTCCCAGCAGTGCAGACAGGCCTGTCTGAGTTCAGAAACTCATGACTTGTGATCTTCAAATGTGTGCAGGGGAAAGAGCAAGGCCACAGGCATTAGTTCTTGATTCTGAGCTAAGTGATAATCTCTGTTTTCTCTTCTGGCTCTAAACACTTTCACGTAGGGAGAGCTTCCAATCCTCATGTTCTGAGATTTGGGAACAGGAGACTAGAGGACTGGGGCTTCTCATTCCTAGAGGCCTGTAAATAATGGGGAAAATCCTGCTATTTGCCAGGTCTGGAGCAGAGTGAGAGAAAAATGGTGCTTTGGATTTCCCAGCCAGGGACAGCCCTCACCCTGGGGAAAGGCAGAAACAAGCTCTGCTGGGAAAAACACCAAACTCCTCCACAGCAGACCCTACACCTCAGACCTACACAAACCTCCTTGAGGCTGCTGCTCACTGGGAAGAAATCAAGACAGGTCTTTGTGGCAGCTGGAGGGGAACTTGGCCTACCAGCCCGGTCTCTGTTAGGAGAGGCGTTTTGGACCAGGAAGTAAGCATGGACTGAGGCCACGCCCAGGCCAGGGCTCCGCAAGGAACCCCAGAGCTGCAGTCAGTGCCCACGGTCCTGCTGCCTTGTCCAGCTCAAGACACACCCCCACTTCGGGACCCACCGCAAACCCCATACCTGGTCACAGATCAGATCCCACTTCTTCTCGTTGTCATACTGCCGCAGGAGCCGGGCTTTGTCAGGAGGCAGGTTCATGGAGCTCTGAGGAGAGAACTGGAGTCAACGGGGCTGACAGGCTTCCCTGAGGTGTGGTCCCTCAGGCTTCACCCTGAAACTATGTGGCTGATAAGGAAGGCTCAGAGAGGCACGACCATCCTCCTGCTTCCCCTTCGTATTTGCTTCAGCTTGGTTGAGCAATGTTTCCCAAACCACAGGCTGTGGAATCAATTTAGTCAGTCAAGAGTAACTTTATTTTAAATGAAAATGAACAGACTGGTTATCAGGGGGTGGGGGAGGAGGGATAAACTGGGAGATTGGGACTGACATATACACACTACTATACATAAAATAGGTAACTAGTAAGAACGGGCTGTATAGCACAGGGAACTCGACTCAATACTCTGTAATGGACTATACGGGAAAAGAATTTAAAAAAAAAAGAGTGGATATATGTGTATTTATAACTGATTCACTTTGCTGTACACCTGAAACTAACACGACATTGTAAATCAACTATACTCCAATAAAATTTTTTTCTAAATAAAATTAAATTTTAAAAAAAGAAAATGAACAGATTAAAATAGAATAGGATTGAAGATACCAGAATTCATTGCAAGTAGGAAGAATAAATAATGTTTCACGGACTTCCCTGGTGGCGCAGTGGTTAAGAATCCACCTGCCAGTGGAGGGGACGCAGGTTCGATCCCCAGTCCAGGAAGATCCCACATGCCATGGAGCAACTAAGCTCATGCACCACAATTACTGAGCCTGTGCTCTAGAGCCTGTGGGCCACAACTACTGAGCCTGCAAGCCACAACTACTGAGCCTGCAAGCCACAACTACTGAAGCCTGCGCGCTCTAGGGCCTGCGTATTGCAACTACTGAGCCTGAGTGCTGCAACTACTGAAGCTCGCACGCCTAGAAGCCCATGCTCCAAGGGAAGCCACCACAATGAGAAGCCCACGCACTGAAACGAAGAGTAGCCCCCGCTCACCGCAACTAGAGAAAAGTCCCACGTGCAGCAACGAAGACCCAACACAGCCAAAAACAGATAAATAAAATAAAATAGAAAAAGTTTCATGAAGTTTTGTTTCTTTTTATATGTCATGTATACACACACACACAGATCACGCTGTACAATGTTTTTCTTAACATGGGACCGGGCAAAAAAGTTTGAAAGCTACCAGTCTAAAGTGGCAACCTTCAGGGCTTCCCTGGTGGCACAGTGGTTGAGAGTCCGCCTGCCGATGGAGGGGACACGGGTTTGTTCCCCGGTCCGGGAAGATCCCACATGCCGCGGAGCGGCTGGGCCCGTGAGCCATGGCCGCTGAGCCTGCACGTCCGGAGCCTGTGCTCCGCAATGGGAGAGGCCACAACGGTGAGAGGCCTGCGTACTGCAAAAAAAAAAAAAAAAAAAAAAAAACATAGGGTGTAAAGTGGCAACCTTCAATCGATTTCCCCCCACGGTCTGAGAGCTGAGCGGGCTTCCTGCACCACGTATGCCCATGGGTGAATCCTGAGCCACTCACAGCCTGTCCAGATGTCACAAGTCTACTCCTTTCCCTCATATCAGGATACAAGTGAATGAGTAGAACATTAACATAAAGGTAACTGCTCAAATTTTTAAGGAAATAATTTACAAAATTTCAGGACTTTAATTATTAGTATCAATTACTTATGACACAGCTCCCAATTATTTAAGACACAGTAAAGTGTCCCAACCCCTCGTTGAGACACTCTAACCTAGAGTACAGGACAGACCAGGAATCATTTTATTTTGTTCACTACTGTTTGCTGAGTGAGTAGGTGAATACAAGTGTAAGTGAGTAAAAGCCAAGGCATCCATGGGTGAGCTCCATCCAGACCAGAAGCCCTACCTTCCCCTCCCTTTTTACCCCCGTCCAGCCAAGGCCCTCCTCTAACCAGTCCGGTGGCTGCCTTGGTGGCAGGTCACAGCCCTTGCCTCCAAAGGCAGATCACTCACCTGCACCCCACCCCCAACCCCTGAATCAGATATGATCTCCTACCTGAAGTATCAGAGCTGTCTGACGACTCACATGACTACCCACAAATCTGGCCTCTTCCCCCAGCACACTCAGGCCACCTGGAAGGCCTTCCTCTCATCTTTCTCTCCTTTACCTACTGCTCCAAGTTCAGCTCTTAACTCCCGGGTAAACGAAGCATGACCACTTGGTTACCTCTGCCTGCTCCTTGACATCCTCATCCCTGGGAACATGAATCGTGTGCGCCCGGGATCCCAAGGAGTCACACAGGCCCTGCATTATTCCAAAAGCAGCAGGAGTATCCTGGGAGTGGGGCCTCCATTTTCTAAGAAACTAAAAGAAAATCCTTAAACATCATTTATTTCTGTTACATGTATCTATTTATTATGCATTTATTTACATACATACGATTAAGCCGGTTGTATGCTCATCTAGCTCCTAAAGGACTGTATCTATTCATACGATCTCCAACCCCCAATAGTGCCTAACCCTGTGACAGGCACTGAGTAGAGAGTAAGTTGATGGTAAACCTATGGTTAAGATGTCCCGGTTCTGAGCTCTGGGCCCAGCTCCTTGCTGGAAACAGGGTCACTATGGTTCAAAAAAGGAAGCAGCGTTGGGATCTCTGCTCAGTGTTTAGAAGCAGAAGAACTTAGGAATACAGAAGAGGTCAAGAGAAGAAAAGAAGGGGAAGAGACCAACACTTCACACCTCTCCCCATGGTTTCTGCTGCCCTGTTAACCTGCCTGAGCTTCCGCAGGCAAGAGGGGCTAAACGAATCCTCCCCACTGCCAATGTAGCAGGGATGGCCGGACGGGCAAATACAACCCCAGATGTTCTCTCTGGAATTACTTTACTAAGGGCCCATCTCAGCATGTCTCTGTGGATAACAGGACAGGAGCAGGAGGCCACAAGAGAACAGGGACCCAAAGATCAAAGGTGGCCCAGAGCAAGTTCTCCCACCTAACCAGGGCCAGGCTGCTGCCAGCTGAGCCCAAGTGAGACCAGGCCTGGTTCTGGCTCTGTGTGCGTCCTGAGATGACTTGACTGTCGTCTGCTCCTTTCCCCCAAGTCTGTGCCGTGAAGATAGAAAACAGTTGTCTCCCTTGGAAGAATGCGACCAGGCCGGGGGCGGGAGCTTGTCGCTACTGTGGCAGACATCACATCCCGTCTACGCCAACCTCCCCCTCAGCCACCCACTGTCAGCTGCTGTGGCCTCACACTTCCCCACCAGGTGAACTGGTGAGAAAACGTCCCCCCAGGGCCTCAAAGACAAGCAGAGTCACCACCTTTGGGAACCCTAGCCTAAGAGCATGGAGGAGGAACCTGAGGGACCTGGCCAAACTTTAGATGCCCAGGAGAGAGGGACACCAGTGTATGGAAATGGGTGGCAGAAGCATGAATCAGCTCCAACCACAGGCCCACATCCTCCAGTCCAGAGTTCTGGGTGGCACTTTCTGGGCAGTGATGGTGGTCTTCTCTGCTCCTTTGGGGCCGAAGTGTGATGGGGAAGGAGGTGGGTGGGGGAATTCCCCAGCCTCCAACACTCACAAGAAGTCCATCACTGACTGGGGGGTGGGAGCCACTGGCTAGCGGGCAGGACCAGGGCCTGGCAGTTCTCCCCCTGCCAGACTAGGGCACCGGGGCTTCTGCCTCCACCAGAAAACGTGCGTGAGGCCAGCAGGGCTCAACGTCCTGAGGAAGGGCAGCTTCCTGAGCTCCGGGGATAGCCAGGGAGCAAATCTGACATGATTCCTTCTGGTCTCGGTCAGAGGTTTTGTTTCCTTGACATTTTCCTGCCGTGGTTCCGCAGAGACCTCAGGCTCTCTTGAGGCAGAAGCTGGGCTGAGTTCTTGCTAACTCCTCACTGAGATCCTTGCTTAACAGAAAGGAGGCTCAGCTGTCCCGGAGCAGGGGGCACTGAAGGCGGAATCAGAGAGCTCAAGATCAACTTCGGGCTCTTCAGAGTCACAGAACCTCAGTGAGCTCATCCATAAAATGGAGATAATCTCACGACTTCACAGGGTTTTATGAGGATTAAATGATAAATACTTTGGGTCCGTATGTGTCTGGAACACACAGTTCCCTCCCCGCTCTTCCTAGAAACCTTGAGTAATGTTCTGACATCCCAAGGACCTGCCCTCTTGCTCCTGGATTGTCCCTCTATCTCTGCCTCTGTCCCTCCTCCTTCAGCACTGCTTCTCCGCACTCTGGGGACAGAGCAATCCCTTACCCCTCCTTTGATCCCTCTCTGGTTTCCTCTAAGCCTAGGAGGAAATGAAATACCATCATCCTTGGGGAGGGAAAGGGAGACCCCAAGGAGATGGGAAGAGACGGGGAAGAGGAACTCAGACTGAAAGCAACTCCGGGACTGATTCCTAAATCAAAGGGAACCAGCCAGAAGTCTAATAATAAAAACCTACAACAGGAAGAAGCAGAAAGGGGTGGATCTGATGCTTCTCCGGCAAGGCCGCTCCGGTTTACTGCCAGTTTGCGGCCAGGCAGAGTCCCCTGCTCAGGGTCCAATCCCTTCCCGGGCTCTGCGGGAGCAAAAGGGCCCAGCCCCCCCAGCGAGGCTTCCTTACTCCCCACCGGACCCCTGTCGGCCCAAGAGAAGCAGAGGAGGAGGGAGGTGGCTCTAGTCGTGGGGGTTCCTTTCCCTTTCCTGCTCTGCACCCCCAGTCAGTTAGCCCCTCCTCGTTTCCTTCCCACTGCAGGGGAGGGGAAATGCCGGTAGGGTTGGAGTTTCCTTCAAAGTTGTGGCTCCTGTGCTTGGACTCACCCCTGCCTCTGTCAGTCTCCTTGGGCCAGGCCTGGGGAAAACCCAACAAACAGAAATAGGAACCACCCAAAATTCCCAGCTGCTTCTACTGGTCCCAGTCAATCATGATAAATCTCAGGAATAGAGACAAAAATGTCATAGCTCCTCTGAGGAGAGGGAGAGAGATGTCTGAAACTTTCCTGTGAAGGGGATTCTGGAGGCTTGAGGGAAGGCAGGCAAGGGCTGTCTATTTTGAGCAAATACAGAATGTGAGCTGGTGGTTTTCTTGATGTCTTCCCTCTCAGAACCATCTCCCCACCAAGTCCCCTACAGCTGGCCACTTCTCCCCAGTGTGTCAGCCCCAGCCGCCAGGCTCAGCCCACGGGGGTGGGGAGCCCTGGGAAGCTGAGTCTAGAACTTCCCCAGAGATGAAATGAGGCACTGTCCCGGGCACTACATGCTGCTGAGCCCCAGCTCCGGGTCACAGCAGCCAGCAAAGCCTCTCGGGCATCCACAGATCAGCCCATTATACAGATGGCAGAGGAGAATGCAGTGAGGTCCCAGGTTTGGGAGTCCAGGAGACTGCTGTAGGAGCAGCTGGAGCCCTGTGTTCCCACCCTGTGTTCCTGCCAGGATCCCCTCACATCTCATGCCCCCAAGTCAATGGCGAAACAGGCAACACTGGGCACAAAGGGCCATGCCCAGCCACCAAAGGACAGAGTGTTAGGAGTGGCCCGGCCTACTCTCCACGTGTCTCTCCTGGTGGGCGGTAGACGCAGCTGTGGCCAGCTGGGCACTGCTCCCAAAGGGCAAGAGCCCAAGGAGGTGGGAGGTACCGGCCCCTGCCGCCTCGGCCCCCTTGGCGGCCACAGCCAGACCTGCCAGCCCTGCGCAGTAGCAGCCCCCAGACAATGAGAGTTATTTTCAGCCAGCGCTTTAACACAAGCCAGCTGGCCAGTGTGCAGGGCGGGAGTCCTCCTCCACCCAGCCGGCCCAGACGGCAGGCCCAGCCCGTTGCTTACGCTGCTGCGGCCGCCTCTGCGTCACTGTTTGTTTATCTCGTTGTTTCAGCACAGCTCCTCCTAACTGCCCCCCAGAAGTACAATCCTGGCAAAAGGAAACCAAAAAAATCAGAGAGTTTGGTCAAAGGTCCAAGAGCTAAAATTAAGAAGGTCCAGACATGGGAAGCACAGCAGTCCCTGCAAACACCCACACCTTCCCCCAGCCCCGTGACTGGCGGGAGTTACGCAGGGGAGGAAGCAGACCAGGTCGGTGGCCACGTCTCACTGCAGCTCCCACAGACCAAGCCCAAGCCTGGCTTTGCTGGCAACCTGGGAGACGAAGCTCAGGACGGCTCTCCTTGCCTGCCTCCCTCCCACCCTTCTTTTCAGAGCTCAGGTTTGGAGAAGATAAGTTGAGACAGAGTCTGGAATGAGCCTGAGCCAACTGGGAAAGGCTCTGGGAGAAGAACTGTATCCTGCAGCAGAAAGGAAATCACAAGAACAGTTCATGACACTTGGCTGGAGGAAGAGGTAGCCCTGCCCATGATGGAGTGGGATGAACACTTCAAGAATAGGAAGGGGTGGACAGCAGCAGTCACCTCCCTGGACTCGAGGCTTCCTGCCCTGGTGCTACCAAACCCCACAGCCTCAATGGTGCAGCTGCCCCTCCCTCCTCACCTCCCTCCATCTGCAGCCCCATGCACAGGGGCTCATGGGTGTGACACAGCTCTAGCCACACACACGGTTTCCTCAAGGCCTAAGCTACCCTACTAGACTTATGGGTGGGTGCTCCTTGACTTAAGTGTCTGTAATGGCTTAGGTCTGGCTTTCTGGTTTTGATTACTTGAAGCTATCACTTTGGGGACAAGCTGCCAGGGAAAAGCCAGCTTTCAGAGCCCTGTCTGGAGAACGTGCTTCTGTGGTCACTGATGACTCTATAACCAGAAATGACTTGTTGAGCAGTTACGGGCCAAGTCCCTGAGCAGCCTGGAGGAAAAAGAGATGGATTCGCCAGATGTCTCAGGCTGAGCTCTGCAACTCACACCAGGGAAGTCGGGTAAAGGAGAGGTCCTAGAAGGCCAGCATCAATCAAAGAAAGAGGTGGCTTTATCCAAATACAGCTATACCCCCCCGAGGCCTCTTCTTCACCCTGGAACACTCCCACGTCGGATCCTGAGCCGGCACAGGAAGTGGGCCATGTCCCCAGTGCCAGCAAAGCCCCCCAGCTCTACCCTCTGCCACACTGTTTACCTCATACCTGACATCAGGTAACCTTGGCAGGTAACCTGGCCCTGGCTACGGACACCTTTCTGGCCTACTCAGTCAAGAAGCACACAGCCTCGGACAGAAGGACTTTTGTTAGCTAGGGGCCCCAAGCCCCAGCTTGAAAAGTCACTGCCACAGCAACTTGATCTATCTGCTGGCTCCTCAGCCCCTCCTCGCGGTTAGCCAGACCCACACAGTCCCCAGTTACGCAGAATGGAAACTATTCTGCTGGGGGCAGCTGGCTTTCCAAAGCTAAGGAGTCTTGGGGCAGAGCCTCACATTATCCTGGTAGCCAACCAAGGTCGACCCTTCTCTTCATGACATTCTGCCCTCCCGCCAGGGGAGACCTAATAGGCAGCACTACCTCACAGAGGACACAACATTTCTGGGGTAACATCCTACAAAAGGCATCTTCTCTCTCCTAAGACCACAGCCCATTATCATTAGGACCCAGGGCGTGTCCTTCCCAGGGTCTCTCATCCATACCTTCCCTTCCCTTCCATTCCCACTGCCACCATCGGATTGGCCCTTGTTGTTCACTCCTGACCTTCTGGGATAACCTTCTAGCTGGCACCCCTACTTCCAACCTGCATGTGGATGAAATTTCTAAACTTCCTAGCACATAAGATAAATCATGTTTCTTTTCAGTTCAGAAATCTTCTCTGACTCCTTACCATTTACACAAGAAAACCTAAACTCCTTGGCCTACTGTTCTTAGCATCTTAAATAAGAAAGAGCTTCACATGTAAGATTCTCCCTGGGCTGGCCCCAGCATCTCTGACCAGCTCATTCTCTCCTGGACTCTCTCTCAGAACAGCCACTCTTGCCATAGGATTTGCTTGTAACTGACGTTTCCCCAATCTTCTGAATCCCTACCTATTACTACCTGACTCAAAATCCAACTCTGTGACTACCCAACACAGCTCAGTCCCTCTTCTGAGCTCCAAAGCATAATCATATGTGAAGAATGATATGGCAGAGACCTGCTTGTTATCCCCAACCTCCTCTCACCTTCCTTATTAATGAACCTCCAATGTTCAGCTGAGTACTTAGCAACCCAGAATTAATATATTTCTATAAGCAACAAGGTCCTACTGTATAGCACAGGGAACTATATTCAATATCCTGGGATAAACCATAATGGAAAATAATATAAAAAAGAATGTATATATGTATATAAGTGAGTCACTTTGCTGTACAGCAGAAATTAACACAACATTGTAAATCAACTATACTTGAACTTAAAAAATAAATTTAAAAAATTAAAAGAATTAATATATTTCTCATCTTCCCTAGCATTCAGGTGTGGCTATGTGACCATGTGGGATGCAAGTAGAAGTAGTGTGTACAACTTCTGAGAAGAGTATCATTAAAGGGAGGGAGTATACCCTTCTTTTCTCCTTCCTCCGTCCAGCTGGTTGGAATGCAGAGGTAATGGCTGGAACTTCAGCAGCTATTCTGGACCATGAGGTGACCTTGGAAATGAAGTCCAGATGAGTGAAGCAAAGAGGAAAAAAATAGCTGGTCACTGATACCATGGATCTTAACACAAATTGAATGAAGTCATATAGTGTCTTTTCATGTGTGTACTTCCTTTATTTACAACTAGACCATGAACTCCTGGAGGGTAGGGGTCATGCCTTATCCTTCTTTGAATCATGTGCAGGTGCTTAATAAATAAATGATTGATCCTGCTACTACCTCTCCCATCACCAAGTCTTTGGTTCAGTCCCTGGTTATTTCTGGAGGGGATTATCCAAATTCTTACAATTGTCCTTGCTATTTCTGGTCCCTCTCCTATAATCTGCCTTATGTGCTACAGCCCAAGTCCCTTTCCTTAATGCTGCTTCTCCCTCAGCAAACTCCTACTTCTCATTCTGAGTTTCAACTCTGTCCTTCAGTTCACGCCATAAATCTAAGACACTCCCCTAACTCATCTTCTAACCAGACTCGTCTTCTTAAAGCCCGCTAGCCCACAAGCTCCTGAGCACAGGGACCATCATCACCAGCTTGTTTATCACTATAGTAGGTGCTCAATAAAGTTTGGGCAAATTGAATTTCCCCATACATATACTCCTCTTTTTCCTGCCCCTAAGATTTCTACTCTACATTATCCTCAGAGATCATCTCCTTCCCAATTGCCAGCCATGCCCCTCATCCAATCCACAAAGGGTGAAATCCCACCTTCTCT